>NC_080771.1:27591553-27902576 GCF_020826845.1 Diceros bicornis minor
ACTGCCTCAGCATGGAGTGAGCTGAACATCAGAGAAGGGAATCAAGTAGATGTAGAATGTTCACTGAGAAAAGATGCCTCTGATCCAGGGTGAAGCCAACAGCCTTAGGTCTTTCCCAGTACTGGGTGTCTGTGATGCTCATGACTTGCTTTCCACGCCTTTCCTCTGGGCTTGTGATTCACTAATTTTGGCTTTCCCACTTATATCTCTCAGATTGTTGTGTCTATTGGTATCACTAAGGTATATGTGGTCTTACCCATACTGCTAAGCTGCCTTCACAGGATATGTGAATTCTGGAGAGAAGGATTTCTGAGAGTGTATGTTTCTTTTTCTCATCCCAGTGAATCAGACAATAAACAGCATCGAAAGAGCAAGACTTTTTTTGTGTGTGTGTGTGAGGAAGATCAGCCCTGAGCTGACATCCATGCCCATCCTCCTCTTTTTGCTGAGGAAGACTGGCCCTGCGCTAACATCCGTGCCCGTCTTCCTCCACTTTATGTGGGATGCCGCCACGGCATGGCCTGACAAGCGGTGCATCAGTGAGCGCCTGGGATCCGAACCCGGGCCACCAGCAGCAGAGCGTGCGCACTTAACCGCTACACCACGGGGCTGGCCCGAAAGAGCAAGACTTTTGCTTGAGCCCCAGCTGGTAAAACAACATGACCTGGGCTTGTTGTAGGATGTTGAGACCATAGAAAATGAATGACCACGAATCTGCTTGGAAGCTGCCTGCCACAGAAACCTAGCAGCACGCTCAAAGCACAGATTATTTGAACAAGAAAGGACTTGGTTATCCTCTTCATTTTGACACATGAGAAAAACCAGGGAGTGCAGGCAAATTGCTTAATGTCACACAGCAAGTTGGTGATAAAGTTGGCACTAAAACTTTGACTGGGACACCTTTTCCTGGGAGATCTTCCTGAAGGCTCCTCTCATTCATCTATCCATTCATCCAACAAACATATATTAAGAGCCTTCTTTGCTGTTGTCTGTGCTGGATGACGAAGATTCAAAGACAAAGACCTCCCATTCCCTGTGTTTCTAGCAGGGAGAGAGACATGTATCTAACAGTAACATTAATTTTTGAACTAAACTTTGTGGGATGAGTAAGAGTTGGTTAGGTGGCCTAGTGGGAGAGAGAAGGAATTTAACAAAAGGGCACAGATACATGAGAGGCTATGGGGAGATGAGAAAGAAAGCCTTCAGCTCACACGGATGCTAAAAACAGAGGCAGAAGAAGTAAAAACACTGGCTACCTCAGAAAAACATTTGGGATGTGGGCCTCTTTAGGAAATCTCCTACACAGAGGACTCCATGGAAATGAGATTAATCTGGAATCATTGTCTTAAAGCAGCCTAAAATATCTAAGGACCGATCTATCTAACTTGCCATCTCATTTCACATTAGTTCTATCTTCTAAGATGGCTCTTGGCATCAAGAAGAATGTGAAAAGCCATAAGCGGGGAGAAGACCAGGGAAGCATAGCATTTTCTCAAACATACTCTTCTGTGGAGGCAGCTTAAGAGTGGGGTCAAAGCTTTATATAACTTAGTGACAAGAGACACCATAATCCAAGAGAGACAAGTGGGGAAGCCAAGACTAATGTCTCAAAAGCCAAGAGGTGAGCTAGGGGAAACAAGCCCCATGAACCATAGTTGCTTGCGCCATGGGTTTGCAATGTTAGTGACTCCATCTGAAGATCCACTCTTTTGACTGAGCCCACCCTTACAGACATAAAAGGCTCACTTCAAGGGGGTCCAGAGATTGCTGAGTGAAAAATACACTGCACGTGGTTAGGGTGGTAATAGAATGGTTAGCTCCTTCCCACTCTGAGAAGGCCTAGAGACCTCAAGGAACTGACAAAGCTAAACGGTCCGCCCAGCAAAGCTGTGGCATGGTGCCAATAAAGCCAAAATGAGGAGTTTACCGTTCCAGAAGTGGTCACATGTCTCTTTGAGGAAAGAGTCACTGGATTTACTTTTTCCTCAGCATCTATCTCCGCCTAGACATGCTTCATTTTTTTCCCCCCCGAAAGATTTGTCTCAGGTCAGCCAGAGAGAGGAGCTTTGCTTAACTCAAGATTTGGCACAGACACCCAGAGTGGAATAAATTTTGAAAGATCCAAAATGTGGGGTCTGGAATGACCAGTCAAAGTTATTAAAATTTTTTTCCACATAGAGTCAGAGACTATGTGAAAGGTAACAGGAAGTATCTTCTGCCTAATTATTTGATGCATATAAGGAGCTACACAGCTCCCAATTTTAAATACATACACCCTGTGATGGTTAAGTTTATGTGTCAATGTGGCTGGAACACGGTGCCCAGATACTTGGTCAAACGTTATTCTGGATGTTTCTGTGACGGTGTTTATTAGATGAGATTAACATTTAAACTGGTGGACCTTGAGTAAAGCAGATTACTCTTCACAGTGTGGGTGGGCCTCATTCAATCCCTCATCCCAATTAAGGTGGGAAGGCCTTAATTGAACAATGATCGACCTCCCCTAAGCGAGAAGGAATTCCGCCAGCAGGCTGAGTTTGGACTGGAAGTGCAACTCTTCCTGGGTTTGTACCCTACCAGCCTACTCTGCAGATTTTGGATTTACCAAGCCCCCGCAATTGAATGAGCCAATTCCTTAAAATAAATCTCTGTTTCTCTAGATGATAGATAGACAGACAGACACAGTCTGTTGGTTCCATTTCTCTGGACAACGCTGACTAATACATACACATGCATAGTCATACTAAGTGCCTGCTATATGTCAGGCAACATACCAGGTTATTTATATCCATTTAATCCTCATAAGCGCTGTACAATCTAGCTATTATCATCTCCATTCTACAGGTGCGAGAACTGACAATCAGAAAGATTAGATAACCTGATCAAGATCTCACAGCTTACAAGAGACAGAGCTAGGACCTGAACTCAAGTCCATCTACCCAGAGATTGCACTCAATTCCCCAAGTGATGACAAGTAACTAGGCAAAATGAGACAAATTAAGTGGAAAAACATGTAAAGGGAGAAGACCCACAAGTGTGGAATCATCTCCCAATAACCATCACCAGTGAAATCATTTACAATTGGAAAAGACAAGCTGCTGGAAGAGTCTGGGCTGCCCTGGCAAGGCAAGTACAATCCAGATCTCTCTCTCTCTGTCTCTGCCCATTCCCTATGCTGCTTTGATGGGTTTTAGCTGGACGTGCCCTGGAGGGAGAGAACATTCATGGCAGCCCCAAACGAGGACAATTAGGTTTCACATCAGCTTCCCTCATGACTTCATCATTAACTGTTTCCCTTTGTTGAAATATTTTAGAAAATTATCCCAGACAGATTTCTGGAATACATGGGACTTGGAGATTTTTTTGATGAAGGACATTCCACTGAGAGCAAGCCTAAATATTGACTCATCAGAGGAAACATGTTCTTGGGGTAATGCTGATGGATACTGGAAGTTGAATCCCAGCTCTGCAATTCTAATCTGGGTGGACATGGGTATGGAGCAGTTCCCCAAATTTCTGCCCAGATCTCTAATGTCTAGTTTAAATAAGGATGGAAGAGGACCATTAGCCAGCCCTACTTTTTCTAGTCTTCTTCCTTTAGTGGGCCACGCGCTTAGCTTTCTCCCAACATGCTTTGCTGGTGACATGACTGAGAAACCTTCACCCAGCTTTGATTGGGAGCTAACCTTGACCATTCCTCTGCTTAGAAATAACCAACTCAGAGCGCCTGAGGATGAAGTCATGGGAGCATCTTGGTACCTAGAGACAAACATTCCATTATTCCATTCTCCATTAGCTTAGATAATCCAGTGTTGACCAAAGGATTGTCTCCCTTGCTCTCCATAGTGTGAACATTTATTTCCAGCATCTTCCAGATTTTCCACTGATGTGTTTGCATCCCATACATGTCTCAGCAGTCTCCAACTTTGATTCTGTTTTGTTTTTATTTCTCCCTTTGGGTAGTCTTTAAGTAGTCCCTGATGGTGTGTGTATGTGATTTCATATCACGAGAATGGTGTGGCCATAGCAATGCAGCATTAGGGTGTATCATAAATCAACCACAGTTTGGGGTAACGATGACAAGCATGATTTATATGCTGTTTCACTCTGATTTCCATGTAGCTATTCTCTGATTCACAATTATTCCTTGGAGGAGAGAAAAGTAAAAGAAAGTACCGTGTGGGTGGTAGGCTCCCCCCCACCCCCCAGAAATTCACGATAGTCATAATCTCCATATAGGAAAGCAGATATTTATGCTTTCCAATAGATAAATGTTATCCATGGCAACTTGGGAACTGTCAGAGCTGGAAGAAATGAGTCAACTCAGAATCATTTTCCCTTGACCTGGGTAAGACTAATTTCACATATTGGTCAAGAGAATTAGAAAATTATCAATAATTTATCACATAGTAAACCTATAGAATGTAACCTAAACTATCAATATATAAATTAAGTATATAAATGGTGGCAATCAACTTTTGGTTATATTGATTGGAAGCAGAAAATGTGATTGATTTTACCAAAAAGCATTTCTTTTTACACACATATGACTTTTGGCCTATCAGCCTTAGCTAGAGTGGACTGTATAATTTATCTTCCAAACTGGGATCTTTTTAAGAAAGGAGGTGCTTTTAATTATTCCACTCAACAGAGTCAGTCCCTGGCAAACTGGTGCCTGCTGTGAGCATATCAAGTGTCATAGTGATCACTGTGTCATCTGCCCCATCACTAGATCCTTAAAGAGCAGGGATCAAGATACCTTGGTTTTCTTTATTGAGACACCATTTCCTTCTCTGCTGGGGCAGAGAATATGTTTGCATTGAATGAATGACACAATGATATTTGAAATAAATTCATCCAGGTGTCTGATATAAGCTAAGCACTCAATACATTATATTAATAAGTATACTTTAAATATTAAAATGAATATAATCTATCATAGTTTAGATGGCCAGCACCTTTTGCAGATGCTCAAAATCAGTGGTTTGGGGGACACTTTAATATTTTTTCTTATTATTTTCTCCCTGGACCTCTTTTTGTGCTTTTCAAATGTAATCTTATCTAGAACCCAAATATACAAAAGAGGTGAAAGCAATTAAGTTTGTGCCGTTTGAAGGAAAGCTCCTCAGCATTTGCAGTATTCTTCAAGTACAGCTTCAGATCCAAATGGTTTACTTAGCACAAAATTCGAACCCTACAACTCTAAATAAACCCCGATTAAAATGCTACAATATCAACTAAACGTGATTTGGAGAAAGAATCGCGATATTTTAGGCAAGTTCAGAAGTGTATTAGGGGAGAATCAAGAAGAAATATTTGGCATCCACTAGGTTTTTGGGTTTCTTTAAAGTTCAGTGCATATGATACAGCAAGTTGAGGCCTGAGTGATTCCTTTAGCTGAACTTCAGAGACAGACCAGAACAGAAAGAGAAAAGGACCACTGCTATTTGCACTATTTATCTTCAGACTCTTTCAGACTCGAGAAAGCATTCAATGGAAAATAGATTTTCTGAATGAGCTCTATGATATTTCCCTTAAACTTCTCCTTCTGTCTGGTCTGCCAAGCCCTTGCTTTGACTCTCTAGGCTGTGTTGATAAAAGTTGTTCTTTGTAAAATTGGCTGAAATGTAAGTCAGTGCTTCCATTTCTGAGGGATCCCAGAAGATTCCACAGGATGTTCCTGTTAGGGATTGTGAGAGTTGGAGCAAAGATTTGGATTCATTGACTCAGTCTAGGAGAAGTTTCTTTCCCAAGTTCCACAAAGCCAGAGTTGTCTGCAGCAGGTCTATGCTAACATCACAATAGGGCCACACCCAGAAACTTGCCAGGCCTAATGCTCTGGGAAGCAGTTGGCCAATGGCTAAGCCACACTGGGGCTTCTCTCCCATCCCACATACTCCTTTCTGTCTCAGTGGATCTTAGACCATCACTGTATTAGTTATCTATTGCTACAAAACAAATTACCACAAACTTAGGGACTTAAAACAACATGCATTTATTATCTCACAGTTTCTGTGGGTCAGGAATCCAGGCACAGCTTAGCTTGGCCCTCTGCTTCAGGGTCTCTCACAAGGCTGCACTCCAGGTTTGGCCAGGGCTAGGATCTCATCTGAAAGTTCAACTGGAGAAGGATTGGCTTCCAAGCTCATGTGGTTGTTGGTAGAATTTAGTTCTGGAGGATTGTTGGGCTGATGGCCTTAGTTCCTATCTGGCTGTTGGCAAGAGGTTGTCCTCAGGACCTTGCCTTGTGGCCTCACCATTAAGGCAACTCATAACATGGCAGCTTGCTTCATTAGAGCAAGAAAGCGAGTCAGAGAAAGAGAGAAAATGTAAGACAGACATCACAATCTTTTATAATCTGATCTTGGAAGTGACATACCACCACCTCTGCCATATTCTGTTGGTTGGAAGCAAGTCACAGGTCCTGCCCATACTCAGTGGGAGAGGATTACACAAGGATGTGTGTGAGTACCAGGAGGTGGGGATCGTTGGGGGCCATCTCCAAGTCCACCTGCCACAACCACTGTTTGCTATTAGGGACTTATTTGAAGCAGAGGAAGAAATAGAGGTCAATGCATTTCCAAACAAGGCATTCAAGTCTGTATCTCTAAACTACTTTCCAGCCTCTTCACACACCACTCCCCTTTCGTAAGCCTTTTCTGTCTTCTGCAAGCACACCAAGTCTACCAAGCCTCACGGCCTTCATGCCTGCTCTTATCACTACCTAGAAAGCTCTTCTCTCAGCTCTACCCAGCCCCCTGTTGAAATGTCATCTCTTCTCAAAGGTCTAATCTGAATACCTATTGAATACTTATTTATTGAGCTCCTACTATGTGTTAGGTGTTATATGGGACACTCCCCCCAAAAAAAAATAAGGAAAAAAAACAGAATCTGTGACATCAAGGAATTCTCTATTTAATGGGAGAGACAAACACCTAACTAGCACTCAGCAGACCTTGTTGCAATTTACTATGAGAGAGGTAAGGGCAGGATGCAGAAGTAGGAAACTGGGAGGTGTGACTTGGTTGGGAGAAACCCACTAATTTGTCCATAAGTCAAAGCCAAATTCCTCAACTTGGCACAGAAAACCTTCACAGCTGGTATCTTTTCAGCCCCCTTTCTACTCGCCATATAATCCAATCACCAAGATGAAAGAAGTCAGATGAGGTCTCCGTGCCGTGCTTGTCCACACTCCCCTCCATGGGTTGTTCCCTCTGCTAAAAATATTCCCTTTTGCCTGTTGAACCCACACGCATTCTTAAAGGAGTCAAATCAAATGCTACCTCTGTCTTAGTTAGCTCAGGCTGCTACAGTAAAACACCACAGACTGGGTAATAGCACACATTTATTTTTCACAGTTCTGGAGGCTGGGAAGACCAAGCTCAAGGGGCCAGCAAATTTGTTTCTTGGTGAGGGCTCTGTTCCTGGCTTGCAGATGACCACCTTCTCACTGTGTCCTCACGTGGCAGAGAGAGGAAGCTCTGGTGTCTCTTCTTCTTCTTCTAAGGGCCCAAATCCCATCACGAGGGCTCCAGCTTCATGACCTCATCTAAAGTTAATAACTTCCCAAAGGCTGCATCTCCAAATACAATTAGACAGGGGTTAGGGCTTCAACATATGAATTTGGGAGGACACAAACATTCAGTCCATAACACCCTCTTTAAAGGAGGCTTCCCCAAATTCCTAGAAACTTAAGCAGCTACATGCCCTGTGCTTCTGTAACCTTTTGTACTTAACTTGAATAGCATGTGCAGCATGTATTACCATTGTGGACGTGACTCATTAAACCATTGAGCAGACTCTGGGTCTTCCTCACTGTCTCCTCTGTGGGTACAGGTCAAGGCGGGCACCCAGCAGTGGTCAGTAGACCCCTGGGAAGAGCACGTTAGAGAGCAGAGAAGTCCCTCTCTACCACTCAGGCCATTCCTCGCTCACCTTGACCTCTCCTTTAAGCTTGTGTAAACGCCCACTGAACTTCTGGCTCCCTGAATCTCTGCGGGAAGGTTTGCAGTACCCGGCCATCCTGTAGTTGGTGAGGAGTTCCAATGTGTCCACCCAGAAATTAGAAACCTGAACACCCCTGACTTTCAGAGTGTTCAGTATGTTTTGGTCTTTGAAGCCCAGTCTGAATTGGATACATCTTTCTTCAAAAGAAGTTAAATTCCAGCATGAAAGTCAGAGAGGAAAACAGTGTCCTCAAATTCAGAAGATGGGTTCCTCAAGTGTGAATTTTTCTGTCTGGTCAGAATTGCTTCCTTCCTGTTTGGACAGTCAGGCTGATGCTTTTTTACTTCCTCATCAGTGTCCTTAAAGGAATTGCTTCATTGCCAAGGTTCTCTGTGATCTTTAAAGTACAAACTCACAATTACAATCATATTTTATATGCAATTTCCAATGTATTTCAATGTAGTGAAGACATGCGTTGTCTAATGGTTGAAAATAAAATTTAATATGTTTAGAAAGTCTCACTATATGATTATTTCTGTCCTTTTAACCTAGCCCCTAATATTCATGGTGATAACAAAAAATAGCAGTAACAATAATTACCATTTTGAGCATTTATCATGTGCCAAGAACTATACCAGGTGTTTGCTATACAGACATGTTTGTTTTTTGTCATTTTATTCTCTAAAATAAAGGAGGTTGATTTTACTAACATATTTTGCAATGAGAAAATTTAGGCTCAAAGAAGAGTCTGAGGGCAGATGGAGAAGGCATAAATTTGGGGGAGCCAGGAAGATGCCTTAGTTCCTAGCTGACTGTTGGTTGGAGGCCACCCTCAGTTTTTCTCCTCCATTCTGTCCCCTGACATCCGATCCTTGGG
Organism: Diceros bicornis minor; assembly: GCF_020826845.1. Classification (NCBI taxonomy): domain Eukaryota; kingdom Metazoa; phylum Chordata; class Mammalia; order Perissodactyla; family Rhinocerotidae; genus Diceros; species Diceros bicornis. The sequence goes on from NC_080771.1 coordinate 27,600,378, forward strand.
GATAAAGTCTTTTGTTCCCAATGAGAAATGAAATAAGTGCAGCCAAGGCTGCAGAGTCAGTGATTTACAATCACACTAAGATACAACTGACCGATAATTGTGTCTTTTTTGAGGACGGATTTCAATGAAAAAGGGGTGGAGGAAGGACAGGCTGTGGGAGGGATGTTGAACCAAGGACCCTGGATGACTGAGGAGGAAGGAAGAGATCATCTCTTCTCCCATTAGAAAATGACCCAGACGACTGAAGTTTGTTAGACTGAAGATGAGAGCAGATCGGTAATTGTGACATTCTCCTGTAGTTTGGTCCTGTTACTTATTCCTTAATTCCTTCAGCAAGTATTGTTATGTCTGTCCATTGTATAAGATTAGATAAAATGCCTAACTTAAACAAATGCCCCTCAACATCTCATATCGAAGTTTTCAAGAGATGAAATGTTTCAATATCACCAACGACCCATTCTATTTCTATACATGTGACAAAAAATCTGTGTCTTTTATGTTACTCAATAAAGAAAAATGAACACATGTAAATCATTCTTTCACAATTTTGCAGGGCTTCAGAGTAGATCCCTACAGACATCTCTAACCTTCACACCTCTTCTCTATGTGTAACCGAGGCCACTTGAGACAACCCCAGGCTCTAGGACCACTCCAGAGCCATTGAAAAGGGGATTTAAGGAGGCTTCAGTTCAATACTTGATGATCCAACTCTGCTCAGAGACTCTGCTAGGAAAACGAGGTCTCGGCCCTGCCCACCCTGTGACCCAGCACCCACAGCCCAGTACTGTTCTGATAAAGGCATGACCCGCCTCAGGACTGCTGCCGTGCTCTTTGTTTTTCCTGTTCCCTCTTTTTGCAGTGGTTCCTCCCACTTGTTGTCATACCTCTCGGTTGCCTGGCGCCTGCTTGCATTTCTTGGTAATGCCTCTTCTCATGAGGACACGTGGTGATGTGGACTCCGTCATCACATCCCCTGCTCTCACTGGAAAAAAAAGAGTGGAGAAATACCCTAGCCTCAGAGGTGCTTTGTATTTTTTCCTTAAACAAAAATTTAACATTCTTCTTGAAGTGGCAGAGAAAATCCTCCAGATAATAAAAGGTTCTGAATGAGGCTTCTAATATTCTAATGCCGAAACCCTGAATGGTCAATGAATATTTGTCAGTGCTTATCTGAAATCCACAGAACAAATATTCCATGTGCGGCAGAATAGCAAAAGCCACAGATGCCAGGATTTTCTGGGAATTGGAAACTAATTAATGTCCACAAAACTTTGAACCATACAGATTCTCTTCATCAGAAAAGAAAAAAAAAAAAACAAAACAGAATATACAGACATTCACCCTCAATGCCACTGTTTCAATCAGTAACATTTAGGTCATCTGAAATAGAATATCCAATACAGAAATGATAGATAGATAGATAGATAGATAGATAGATAGATAGATAGATAGATAGATAGATAGATGGATAGATAAGTAAATGGATAGATAGATAGATAGATAGATAGATAGATAGATAGATAGATAGATAAATTGATGGGTGGATGAATGGATGGATGGATAGATAGATAGACAAATCATTGATGATTAGTTTTGTTTGAACGAACTGACATTTTCCTTCTCCATCACCACCAGTACTCAGAAGTCATCATAAAAAGGGATCTGACACTACAGACCAGCTAAATATCAGAAAAGAGATTTCAGTATGAGGAGCTGTGTCATTCTCTCCATGTGCAGTCACCAACTAGGAGGGGAATATGGAATCTGAGGAAACAGATGCTATATTCATGAGAAAGTCCACTCGTCAGTAGGATGTGGGTGGAATCAGAGCCCGGGTCATCAGCAACCCTCTAACTCTTCTTGACTCTAGACCTCTCAAGGAGCCGAGGGTTTAGTTTGTTTTCCCTGCCTGAGAAATTAAAAACAAAGCAAAAAAAAGCAAAGCAGAAGTGAGGCCACTGGTAGGAATTCAGCTACCTATATTTTGAGAGCCAAGCATGGAGGAGTACGTCTGATCCCCTCCCTCCCACCCCGTCGACCCCTCCCAAAGCTGGCCAAGGCCCATTTGGAGTGAAGAAAGACAAAGAGTGGCTGGGGAGGAAGGTGGAGGAGGTGCTGACAGTGAGTTATAGCTTGTCTCCACAGTGAAGGCGGCGGCTAAGGGAAAAACATCTGAGGGCCAGGCCCTGGGGAGGTGAAGATGATGCAGAAAGTAGGCCAGGGAGGAGCAGGGTGGGAGTGTGGAGGGTGTTTTGCATTAGATTAATAGAGGTGAAATGGAAAACATAAAGGAATAGCCACAGGTCATGGGATATGAGCTCCTCATAAAAATCAAGGAAATTGCCTTCCTTCAGGTTGAGGAGAGGTTGGCCTGCTCATGAGCCTCCCACCAAGATGACGCGTGAGCTTCCTCCTTAAAGAGCACAGAGGGAAGCTTGGGGAAAACAAGCTTTTGTTTGTGCAACTTTGCTCAACATATGTCACTCATCCTCAGGCCAGCCTCCACCCTGGTAGCCTCCTTGCAGAGACAGGGTCACTCAACTAAAATATATGCTCCTCTGTTGACTGACCCATGGCAAGAATGCAATCACATGCCAATGCAGATTATAAATAGAGGCAGTGTTCTTTAAGCACCTACTATGTGCCAAACATTTTCACCCTGTGAGGTAGGCATTCTTATCCCCATTTCACAGATGAAAAGATTGAGGCTCAGGGATAATAATTTGCTTGCCCGAGGTTCCATAATGAATCAGATACAGACCAAAGCTCGAATACCAGCGACCCCAACTGTACTAAGTTCCAAGGACTGTGTTCTTTCCATCATACTCTTGTTTCTGAATTAAAAGCAGGAAGGGGGCTGAGAAAAAGGGTGGAGAACAAAGTGGCATTGGGCAGTTTCTAAACTACCCCTAGCGCTTTATAATTTTAACACAAAATAGGAATAAGCAGTACTGTTGGGAGACAGTTTTCCATGAGACTTACACATTCCTGCACATCTTGTGAGCAGAGGCACTGACTGCCTTTGTTATGCACCATCTTTTAAGGACGTAGAGCAAACATACTGGGAAGATAGAGATAGCATCCCTCTGGAGCAATGCACAGGCATGCTTACTGTCCAGCATAAAAGATTCAGGTTCCCTAAGCTTGTGGTTCCTCTTCTGTGACCCACCCTACAACTTGTGTAGGTGTCACCTGGCCCTCTTTGCATTGCCCTGTGGGTGCCCGGGCAAGGGAAGCTGACACAAACATGAAGTTCCTGCTGGTTGCTGTGCCAGGAGAAATAAAGTCTTTTGTTGCTGACCCAGGAGTGTCACATCTTTTGGAAACATCCATGAAACCTTGGCAGACTAACTTGTTAGCTTGCAAGTAGGGTAACATCTCAGGCCCCACCACACTGGAGGCTTCCTGGGGAAGCAGTGAATGGACAGAAGAATCCAGATGAGTATCCTCTTACTCATCTTCTGGCACCAAAACAAAGTCCAGATGCTCTCATGTGGCACACTAGAAAGCATTCAGGTTCCTTGTGCATCCTCAGGCATGCAACCTAGGAAATATGTTGGATGCTAACAAGCCATTCTGACCAGGCCCCAGGTCCTGAATGCACACCATCACTCCCTAGGCCGCCATACGTCTAGAATACAGTGAGGGTACTTGATTAAGTGCCTAAGAATGGCAGACACTTCTGAGAGCTTTATGTACATTATTTCATTGAATCTTGACAATAACTCTATGAATTAGGAATTATTGCTCTCAGAAAGGTAACTAACTCATGCCAATCACACAGCTGGTGCCTGAATCCACCTGAACCCATGCCTGCCATTAGCATTCTGGAAGACTCACTTCTCCTGCTAACAGTGAATTCATCACTATTCTTGGAACATATTCCCTTACAATTCTTTAAAGCAATTCTTTAGACAAAGAACTTGTGCTAGTAAGAATAAGCAATTGCCACTCAGGGTAAAAAAAAAATCTTATTTAGTTAACGAGGAACACTTGTTCAAGCAAAGAAACACTCTGGGGCAAATGGAACTTTATTTTTTTCCTTAATTATCTGAAGTCCATGTTAGTGTAATCCAAACCTCCCCACAGAGAGGATGCAGTCTATATAACCCCATTTTTTTCTCTCTTTCCAATTGCAGGACATATGAGGACCTGGGAGTGACCCTCTTGGAGTGAAAGACGACATGGCGCCAGTAAGCTTAGGCAATGAGAATGTGTTTTGCTGGGCCAAGAGACATAACTGACTCCTCAGCTCATGCTACACTCAGGATTGAGGCCAGGCTGCAAATATGGGCCTGCCCACTGCTTATGTGGCTACTAGGGCAGCGTGACTGCCATTCTTCAAGGTGTCATGCCTTCTGACAAAGTCCACTTTGGAGAAGGAGCACTATGGAGCCCTTCTGGAAGAGTGGAAAGCATACAGGCACTCTGGCCAGAAAGATGAGATCCCTCTTGTGCGTGTTGTCAGCTGAGGGATCCAGGAGAAGCACCTTAATATCTCAGAGATGGTGGATTCACGAGCAAGGGTTCTCTTTAATAGATCGTGATCAATTGTGAGAATCGTGGCGAATAATGAGTTACTGTATTAGTTTCCTAGGGCTGCCTTAGCGTACAACAGACTGGATGGCTTAAAACAACAGAAATGTATTCTCTCACAGTTTTGGAGGCTAGAAGTCCAAAATGAAGGCGTTGGCAGAACCATGCTCTCTCTTCTAGCTTCAGATGATGGTTGGCAATCCTTGACATTTCTTGACTTGCAGCTAGATAACTCCGGTTTCTATCTCCATCATAGCATGGTTGTCTTCCCTCTGTGTGTCTGTGTCTTCATATGGTGTTCTCTTCTCCATGTGTGTCTGTCCCAGTGTCTCTTCTCCTCTTCTTACGAGGACATCAGGCATATTGGATTAGGGCCCACCCTGCTCCAGTAGGACCTCATCTGAATTTACATCTTAATTACATCTGCAGAGACCCTATTTCCAAATAAGGTTACGTTCACAGGTACCAGTGGTTAGGGCTTGAGTGTGTATCTTTGGGGGACACAGTGCATCCCACAACACTTATTAATGATAAAGTGCCCAAGTTTGTGAGCAATACAGTTATTCTGTATCTATTATAGTAGAAAAAGATCAGAATAATGACATTTTCACGCATCTGTACTTTCTCCTTTGTCCACTACACTCCAGAAGTGCCAGACTCCTTTTATGTCTTTAAACATGCCAGACCTTTCTAGCCTTAGGGCCTTTGCTCCTTCAGCCTGGGACATACTTCCTACAACCTTTGCATGGCTGACTCCTTGCTCTTCAGAGTCTCTGTTTAAATGCCACCTGCTCTAAGAGGCTTTCCCACATACCTCCTTTATTCTCTACCTGAGTAGCCCATTCGTCTCCTTGGTATCACTCAGTATCTGTATATTATAATTTGTTTTTTTGTTCAAGGACGATCACCTCCCATCTCATTGGTGTGTAAACTATATGTGGGCAGGAGTTTTAGTCTATTTTTCTCACTCTTATATAGACCAGCACAGCACAGTACCTGGAATATAGCAGAAATACAATAAATATCTATTGGATATGTGAATGTATGAAGGAGATGTTTTCATGAGTCAGAGAAAGTGGGCCGTACTTACAGCCAGCACTGGGAATGACTCCTATTGTCAGTGGGCCCTGGCTAGCGTGTGCCGGCTCTTGCACATTATGCATCAGTATTTTATCCTGTTTAAGCATGTGGGATTTAGAGTCAGACAACTGGAGTCCTAGTGCTGGTCCTTCCCCACAGCTCCTGTGTGACCCTCAGCATGTTATTTAGCCTCTCTGAGACTCTAGATAATATGGATGTGTGGTTCTGACTTCATGAGATTATTGTATGAATTATTCATTTAACAAACATTTATTGAAAATCTTGTTGGGCACCATGATAAAATAGAATGAGGCATATAAACTGGTTAGCAAAGCTTTTGGTATGTTGGAGGTATCGGGTAAGTGGCATTTTGCTCAACTGAATACCTAATAGGTGAAGACAGAGCAAATGAGGGGATCCATCAGGTGTAGTATGAAGATGACCATAAAGACCAAATGCCTTCAGCATCCTTTCTCACTGAAGGTGCCCCACTCTGCCCACCCACCATGACCAGAGAAGTCTCCACTTGCCAGCTGGAGAAAAGAGAGTGAGAGGGATCAGTGGGAAAAAGAATGTGTGAGAATATTATCCAAGTGAAGCATCATTTGTCACCATTCTGTCGGAGGGTAGTGGGGGTAGAAGGTTGGCATCATCAACTCCAGAGGTACCAGTCCTATCAGGCAAAGGTGAGTGCTATGAAGGTGGCAAGGAGAAGTAGAAAAGTTCTGGCTTCAGAGTCATCATTGGGTACAAATCCAGTTTATGCCACATACATGCAGAAGATGAGGCAAAGAACTATATTCAAAGTGGAGGTTCATTTGGGGGTAACATGGAACACCCACTATGTGCCATATCCTTCACTGAACACTCTACTACATTATTTCACACAATCCTCACATCAGCTCTTTGAGTCAGGCATTAATATCCCCATTTTGCAGAGGTAGAAAATGAATCCTGGGAGATCAGTTAAATTTCCCAAGGACAACCAGCTATTAAGCAGAGCAAGGGGTGGAACTAACCTCTGCCTGCATTCCCTCTGCTCCCAACACTTGGCATCCCTCCCATATCCAAGATCCTGGATGTGGGGTTTTTGAACCACAAACAGGCCAAAGTTCTAATTGTTCAGTGTGTAAATGTCTACATGGCCATTTTTATTGCATAGTTTTTCATAGGGCACAGAGTTATTTGAGTTTATTGGCACAGAGGACTTTCTGAAATAGCACTGGCCTCTTACAGGATTCCATATCATAAAACCATATTAATGAAATAAGATTTCATCTTTGGGATGAAAAAAGGGAAAACTTATGCAATGAAGCTAGACCAGGGTTTCTCAACCTCAGCACTATTGACATTTGGGGCTGGATAAGTCTTTGTGGTGGGGGCTGTCCTACACATTGCAGGATGTTTAGCAGCATCCCTGGCCTCTACCCACATACTAGCAGCACCTCCCCCCCAGTTTGTGACAATGAAAAATGTCTGCAGATATTGCCACAGGTCCCTTGGGAGGGGGCTGGTAAAAATCACCCGATTGTGAAACAGTAGACTGGACAAACATGGGTCCAAATTTTTAGTCTACAACTTTTGTGGCTTTGGGAAACTTACACACTCCTTGAAACTCTGTTTTCTCATGTAAAGAATGGAGATATTAATTCCTATCTGGTAAGGTAATTGCCAGAACTGACGAGATAATGCATGCGAAGCACATTGTATGTGTGCCCTCAGTAGATGCTCAATAGGTCCTTATAAAAATAAGTACTTATTTTAGTAAGGCTTTGATTAGCTTTCATAATGCCCACGTTTGAGGATCTGGTTTCCTTTACCCCTGGAAGGCAAAGACACTTTTTAAAATTGTCGCTGCCCATTCCAAGCAAACTGGTCTTTCATATTAACGAACAACATCTATCAAGTACGTTGTGCCCCTTATCTCCTTTTATCTTTTTTAAAACCACTTTATTGAGCTATGATTGACATACAAAAAGCTGTACATATTTAAAGCATACAAGTTGATGCGTCTGGAGATAAATATAAACCCGTAAAACCATCACCCCTATCTATGCCATAAACATATCCATCACCTCCTTAAAGTTTCCTTTTAATCTTTACAATAGTCCTACAAGGAAAGTCATGCCATGACCATTTTAAAAACAAAAAAGCAGATTTAGAGACATTAAGTAATTTATCCAAGGTCACACAGCTAGAAAGTAGGGTTCAGACTCTAATTCTACATCCCAAGATATATTCTAGTATCTTATCTTCCTTCTGCATGTATCCAACAGACGCTTCCTGAGTCCTGTAGAACAGAGTCTCTTCCTGAGAACAGAGTCTCTTTCGTTAAGAGTTTACAAAGAAAAATGAGCAATTGCCTTAAGTAGGATGAATAAATTTTACATAGGGGAAGAAGAAAGCGTTATGAGAACACAGAGGAGGCATATTTATCTCATCTGGAAGGTTCTAGAAAGCTTGCTAACAGAAAAGATACAGAAAGAATCATGAAGAACAATTTGGAGTTAGCCAAATTGGAAGAGGGAAACAGGCCAGATAAAGCTACACAGGTGCAACCTCCTAGAGAAAGAACATGATGGAAGTAGTTCAAAATGGATGAAGTTTGGAGGGCAGGAGAGGAGAAGTAAAGGTTGAGATGGGAGGTGGGTGGGGACAGACAACCGAGGGATGTGCCTGGTTGCAGTGTTCAGAGCTCTTCCTTTGGGTCAGGGGGCTTCTTGGATGTTTCAACTCTCTCCTATGTCCCACTTCTCACATCGACCCCCTAAAATCTCTCTCTAGTGATTTAACAGGATATAAAGGACTCCATTTCCTTGTGAAGGCTGCAGCTGTGAAGTTGACATTCCACACCAGGCAAGTGGAAATTCTCTCATGGTAAAGTTGATCCATGTGTTACCATGTCCTTTGGCCAAAAGACCTAATGAAGACAAATTAACAAGACTGCTGTACTCTATATAGGACCTGTGACAAGCTATACACCACCAGGTTCTTTCCAGAAGCCTGCATGAAAATAGACAGCCAGCTCAGCAAACAAAGCAGAGGCCAGGGCTCCTGAAAGGCTAAGGGAGGGAAGGAAAATGGGCATGCTGGTTTGGGAGGCAGGGGTGACACTAGTAGGATGACTCTCTGTATAGATTTATGAGGTCAGATCCCTGTTGATCTTGGCAGGCCCTCAGAGGCCATCGCTTCCTGAGGAGGCAGGTTCCTCAACAGTACCTCCAGCACATTAGGGTTTTTTATCATGACCAGCAGGCAAGCAGGCTGCCCTTTTCCTTACCTTTTAAAATTTTCAAATAAGAAATGTTAATTACATTTCAGACTTGAGAAACCTAAACTCTCCAATCTAACTGTTCTACAATCTGTGTGTATATATGAGATATATATAATGGTTGCTGGGTTGAAGGCAAGACTTGTGGGGTTTTTTCTCGTATCCCTAGCACCTTGAACATAGTGGGCACTTGGTGAATGGTGGGGCACAGGAAATGAGATTGTAATCCCTATGGTAACATTAAAAGAGTCTTGTTCATCCTTATTTTTCACAGCTCCAATCACCACTGATAAAAATATGAGGTATCCAAAATATCTGTGGATTAATTATTCCCAAGGTATATCGTGTTGCATCTGTGCTCATTTTGAAAAGAGCAGGGCAAGTTGGGAAAAGATTGCCGTAGAGAAGGAGACAGTAAAAAATCTGGATATCAGAGAGGTCCATAGACAAATATGAACAGACACCTACACACATACACACACACCAAGTCACATATTATTCACATGTAAGGTTTTTAAGTTACCACAGAAATAACAAATCATTTGTAATATAAAAGTACCCTTGAAAAACTCCCTTAAGAAGGAAGAGAAGAGGGAGGAGGAATGGAGGACTAAGTAAGAAGAGAAGTAATATTCTTGTAATGCAGCCTGGGATGATACCAGGGAAGGTGAGGACTTAGACTTGATATGTTGCTGACTGTTACGGACAAGGGTGCTGGGATGAAAGTGACTGGGGGAGGGAGAAGGTCAAAAGGTTCTACTAGATTCTTCTAGGCTCTTCTGTGAAGTGAATTTAGTGGTACCAAAGATCTGTATACTCAGATCCTGGAAGAAGAGCTGGAGATGATGTTCACTGACAAAGTATTTCTCTGCCTTCCCTGTGTTAGGACAGGGTAAACACATCAATTAATGGTGCCCTCTTTTCCCATGAGAAATATTTGAGATATTCTGTACCTCCTGGTCTATAACCACACTGGCAGACAAGAAGTAGTATATGCAATTTAGTAATTTTTATACTGATTTGAACTAAAGCAGGAGTCAAGAACTACTCAGGAATTGTATGTGAATATGCAAGTATTTTATATTAATGTGCAACATCAGCCTTCCTCATCAGGTTCCAAGGCCAAAGTCTTTAACCCATGCTTTGTACTTGAATCCAAAGGAAAACTGGAATTCCGGTGGCGCTTCCCTGAGGTCACCTTCCTGAGTTTAGTCCTGTTCTGGGATCCTGGCCAACCGAGCTTCAGGAGAGGAGATGGGGTATTGGAGTTTCCACTGCATGTTTCCCAGTCTCCACTGATGACCACACACAATAAAGTGGGCATAAGCCTGTCTAACAAAAAAGGTCTAGAAGTACTCGAATTAAACAATAAAGATAGTCAAGAAATTATTCCTATGTTACCCTGTAGAACAGCCTTTGAAGGGAGGTTGTGTTTGGCTGACCCTGGGGGCTTTAAAATCTACCCAACCCTCTCATTGGAAACACAGGAAGTTTTGCATTTACTTTCAGAGGTTCATAGTCCCCTGGACGTCCGTCCGTGGACTTTCCTCTAGAAAGAAAAGTAAATTAAGTGTGCAGAGAAATCACTCTTTGAAGTAAGTAAAACTCTTGCCTCTAACTTCTTCTTCTAATAGTTTTGTTTCTTATGGATAAATTCCCATTTTGATAAAGTTACTAAGAAGGCTTATTGAATGATGCCAAAGAGTTGCCTCTCGGGTTTCCCTTCTTCATTAAGGTGTCATATTGAGTAAGTCTACGGGAGAAGTCTCAGGGGAACCAAAAGGTTATGCTGGTTTCTCCCTGGGTGAAGTTGGACATTTCCCCTTCTCAAGTTGAACTTTCTATATCTGTAAAATGAAAGGATTGTGCCATATAATCTCTAAAGCTCCTTCTAGCACATGAGAGAATGAACACTTACATCCAAGACCCTCCAGAAATTCTGATAAGCCTTCCCTGGAGAGAAATTAACAGTTAAATTTTGATGTTTATGTGAACAGAAGAGCAAGATTTTTCTGCAGACAAAGCAAAGAAGGAACAGAGGCTGTTTCGATTGGGAACTGAAAATAAAACAGTTGTCTTGTTTTCCCCTCAGCCTCTGCTTTGAGAATTAAAAGCTCTTCTTGAGTTTAAAAAATGCCTCAAAATTATCAACAGTGGCAGAAAATTAACCGTAATTTAAAAAATTGAAAAAGAGAAGGCAGGAGCAAGTCTCTATTTCCCTCCTTGTTCCTCTGTTGACTTTATCACCCTTGCTATTGATGATTACTTCGCTTGTAAGATGAAACCTGGCCAAAACTGCATAGGAAGGGAAGAGGAAAAGGTGAATCATCATTTCTTGGTGATTATTGTAGGCCAGGAATTGTGCATATGTTCTTTCATTTCTCAGAGGAGTTCATTTGAATGCTGGGGAAACAGATTCAGTGATGGTAAGAAACTTGCAGTAAATTATCCAAATACAGAACATCAGAACAGAGATGTCAGCCCGGGCCTATCTATTCCCAAACCCCATGTATGTTTCAATAAACCTGGCTGCCTCCATGAAGATCTGATGTCTGACCTCCACAAAGATGTTTCTGAATCTGAAAGCAAAGATGACCTAATTTAACACATGACCCATTCTGTGAATGTCCGTCACTACCCAAAGGGCCATGGATGATGACTACCAAGACTAAAACAAGAGATGACACTGAACACTGCATTTTGAGGAGGACAGACAGCATCACTCAATGACAAAGCAGCATACTGAAGATCAGAATTCTGGGCTAGCCTTTTCCACTAACCAGCAAAGAATCTTGAACAAGCACTTAATATATCCAAGCTCCTGTTCCTCTGCCTTTAAAGCACAGATGGATGGCGTCTTTAGACCCCTTCCTCACTTGGCCTTTGTGATAATCAAACAGATCAATATACGGGAAGATACCTTTGAAAGAGCAAGGCAATGCTTTATGAATGTATGCTTTAGCATTTTTTACATATATTCTGGATCTTTAGTTCCAGCCATCAGTTCAGGTAACTGGAGCCTAAAGCAACTAACCAGACAGTTACCTAACCTTTCTATAACTCACCTTTGGTTGTGTCTGCATTACCATGCCCACTAAAGAATAAAATAGAAAATAAAAATAAAAGTAGATTCCAGGTACTACTGCGTTAGAATAGCCATATGTCCAATGAACAGCTAGAGCTGCACACACGAGTTTCTAGTTTCACCCAGGAGACTGAAACTTCCTTGTTTATTTCAGTGTGAACTTCTTTTAGCCTAGCTCATATCTCTCTTTAATGCCTGGTTTCCAAACATCAAACTGTAGTAAGAATTTAATGTTAGGAGCTCCCTGTCACATAGCTAACAAGTGATGTTATTATTCAAACGGAGGTCTGCTTGACTTAAAAGGTGATGCTCTTTCCACAAATGCTACCCTGCCTCCTATAGCAACAAAGACTAAACATGAGAAATAAAGCTTGAAATTCCACTTGTCTGATTAATACAGAGTGCCTATCTGGAGATTTATGTTTGTTTTTCTACTAAATAAATGGTTACATTTCCCCAGCCAAGAATACATTGGGCTAATTAATAACAGCTTTCTTTCAAAGTCTACTACATGGAAAAAATTCTCTCCCCAGGGACGAATCCCTCACAAAGGCCACAGATAGACCATCTCAAGAGTTCGTCATTAAGAGACCCCTGAGAGCAACCACACATTGACGTACTATTGGCCATTCACACCTTAGCAAAGATTAGCACTGTCAAACAAAAAATAATATAGGATGATGGGAAGAAGAAAGGAAGGGAAGACGGATGAAGGAGGGAAGAAAGGATGGAGGGAGAGAGTCAGACAGGAATAAGAAAGTTAGGAAAGAACTGTCAAGAGTCTACTGTTTTCCAGGCACTTGCTAGGTAACACATACGTTGCTTCATTTAACAGACACTATTAACATTTTTTGTTCATTATTCACTATTTATTCAAATACTTACATCAACTTTATGAGCTATAATTTACATACAAAAAATGCAGAGTTTGATGAGTTTATTTGTGTAGGTAATCATCACTACAATCATAATACAGAACATTTCCATCGCACTGAATTCTTCCCTCTTTTCCCTTTACAGTCAACTCTCTCAACCCCAGATTCTGGCAATCACTAATTTGATTTCTCTCTCTTTAAAATCACCTTTTCTAGACACTTCAAATGAATGAAATTGTACAACATGCAGCCATTGGCATCAATTAGCATACTATTTTTGGAGCTTCACTCATGTTGTAGCATGTCTCAGGAATTCATTCCTTTTTTTTCTGAATAGTATTCCATTATATGGATATTCCATATTTTGGTTATCCATTCGTATGTTGATGAATTGTTTCCAGTTTTGAGTTATTACTAATAAAGCTGCTGTGAACATTTGTGTAAAGTCTTTGTGTGAACCTACGCTGGCATTTCTCTTGGGTAGACATCTAGGAAGAGAATTGCTGGGTTGTATGGTAAGTGCACGTTTAACTTTTCAAGAAACTGGCAAGCAGTTCTCAAAAATGCTTGTACCATTTTACACCCCTGTCAGCGATATATGAGAATTCCCATGACTTCACATCTTTGCCAATACTTGTTGTTGTCAGTCATTTTAATCTCAGACATTCAGTGTGTGGGTAGCTGTGTCCTATTTTGGTTTTAATTTGCATTTTCCTGATGACTAGTGATGTTAAATATCTTATACGCTTATTAACCATTCACACATCTTCTTTTGTGAAGTGTCAGTTCAAATATTTTGCCCAGTTTTTACTAGGTTATTCATCTTATTATTGGGTTGTAAGAGTTCCTAAGTATTCTGGTCACTAGTTCTTTGTCAGATATATGTATTACGATATTTTCTTCAAGTCTGTGGCTTAATGTTTTTTCATATGTGAATGGCACCTTTTAAAGAGCAAACATTTTTAATTTTAACAATGTTCAATTAATCTTGTTAAAAATTTTATGGTTTGTGATTTTTAATCCCTTTTTAAATAAAACTTTACTTACCCACAGGTCACAAAGACTTACTTCTATATATTATCTTCTAGCTTTAGTTTTTACATTTAAGTCTATGATTCTAATTAATTTTTGTATATGGTGAGAGGTAAGGGTCAAGGTGGTTTGTCCCCCCATTTGGATGTCCAACAAATGGTGTATCCTCATCATTTTTTTAAAAGGATATCTGTTCTCCATTGAATTACCCTAATGCCTTTAATTGTGTGGATCTATTTCTGGATTTGGCATTATACTTGATTGATCTATGTATGTCTATCCTTATACTAATACTACATTGTCTTGATTACTGTAGCTTTTTAGTAGTTCTTAAAATAATGTAATGTAAGTCATCCAACTCTGTTCTTCTTTTTCAAAATTGCTTTGGGGCCGGCCTTGTGGCGCAAGCAGTTAAGTGCGCACGCTCCGCTGCGGCGGCCCGGGGTTCGCCTGTTCAGATCCCGGGCGCACACCCATGTACCACTTGTTAGGCCATGCTGTGGCAGGTGTCCCATATAAAGTGGAGGAAGATGGGCATGGATGTTAGCCCAGGGCCAGTCTTCCTCAGCAAAAAGAGGAGGATTGGCAGATGTTAGCTCAGGGCCAATCTTCCTCACACACACAAAAAAAATTTGCTCTGGCCATTATGGGTCCTTTATATTTCCACACTGTAAAATTACAAACACGGCTTGTCAATTTCTCCCTAAGAAAAAAAAACTGCTGGGATTTTGATTTGAATTGCATTGAATCTATAGATCAATTTGGGGAGATATAAATTGGAGAGATCCTAAAATACTGAATTTTCTAATTATGAACATATTATACCTTTCATTTTATTCAAATATCTTTTTAAGAATATGGATCATATTCTGACTCAGACTTAGGTCTTAAAGGTATCTAAGTGATCACTGAACCCAAAGACTTCACTTTGTATGTAATAAACCATGATTTTTTTCATATGAGTGCCCAGTCTTCCTTTTTCACCCAACTAGCCAAAGAAAATATTTGGATTATCAGTCCAGTATCCTCTCCCCTTCTTTCTTGCTCATCAGAAGTTAATTTGAATTAAATGATAAAGTGCTGAAAAGGAAGAGATAGAAAGAAAAAAAGTGCTGAGTATACTTGAAGTAGAAGAGGATTCTTTCCTTACAGTATACACACACATATGCACACACACACATGCACAGACCCCAACCAGGCGAGTTAAGAGAAAGACACTAAAGTATACAAGGAAAGTGATTAGAAGAGGAAATAGGATTAATAAGTATAATTGTGGGCTGTGTATTTCAATCCTCGTCCATGCTTTTCAACCAATGCCCGTAATGCCTGTGTATGGTGAACTGTGATTTCCAAAGGTGGAGCTGCCACAAGACTGAACCATATTGGCTTCTGAATTTGTGAGGGCCCCACTCTGATGAGAGAATTAGAGCCCAGCAGAGGTCTGACTTTACATGACAGTAAAGTGAAACATAGCAGAGTCAGATCTGAGTCCCAGCCTGGCTTTATTATGAACAGAAGTTGGCCCCAGATGAATGGAACCCAGTCCCTGCCCTTCACAAGCCGCCCTCACTCCCTGCGTGGAGCTATGCTTATACAGTGGTAACACAGTGCATGTCACATGATCCTTATAGCACCAAAGTAGCAGTTGTTTCTCTACAAACAAGGCTGATAGCCCGTAGGCATTGGTATGTCTGTACTGGTTATTTATGTACTGAAACACTTCTATACGGGATGAAACCAAGTGGCTTGATAAACAGCCATTTCCTCTAAGGTTTTCCCCTACCCTATAGAGCCTCTAGCTGCCCCAGCTGCCCCAAACAACATCTGCACATGATCCAGCAACCAAAGGGTTAAAGCTTGGCACAGATGGCGCCCATTCTCAGCCCTAGGGATGTGGCCTTCATGCGTTCTGATTGGTGCTCATGTCATACAAGTTGTTAAATATTTTAAGTATGACCACTTTCTACAGAAATGTTTAGAAGACATTTGATTTCACAATACCTATTTCCTTACTATTTCTGGCCCATGTATTCCTTTCTATTCCTACAGAGACTACCTCAACATAGAATATAAGTGAGCGCCTCATGGTTATAGAAAACATAACAGCCACTACCATTTATTAAGTACCTGCTATACTCTGACTCTTTATGGGCACAATCTCAGTTCATCCCCAAATAAACCTACAGAGTAGGTTGTCCTACAGGGCATTTTTGTCCTCATTTTATAAGAGTCTGAAGCTCAGCATGGTTAAATAACTTCCCGAAAGCCAACATCTCGGCCTCGTCCAGTTTGAGTCATTCTACCATGCCTCATCATCTTTCCTGAGTTGAGTAATGAAAGCTATTTAAAAATAAACTCTCAATTAAAAATACAAGAATCATTCTCAACTGCTCCAATTCATTTAAAAATGCTAACCACCTCTCATTTTAAGAAATCATCTTTAATGTGTTTACCAACTCATGATAAAAATATGAAAGCATCCAGATCCCATTCCGGCAATATCCTGACCACTTCCCACTACAGTGGGGACTGTAGTCACACATGCTGGGAATGTGAAGTCACCTCCTTAAAGCATGGCACAAATAAAATCATTCACTTTTGCACTCCAACTCTTACACTGGTGTTTATTTATATTCTCAGCCATCATTTTTTCATGGTTTTACACTCTCTTGTTATAAAATAATACATAGATTTAATAGAGACAGGCTTTGTCACAGTAAGAGGGCTGGATTTAGTGGTTTCTAGGGGGGAATTATTTGGGATCACTAATTGAAACCAAAGTGCATTACCATTCCTTGCCTGCAACAATAAACATTCGGTCTTCAAAGGCTGACCAAGTTTCCAGTGGTTCCCAACAATAGCAGTTGTCATGTTCAAATGATGGTCCTTTTGAAACGCCAAGTGGAGTGAAGAAAAAGTGTGTGCTATTGCTGATTAGACAGGAATATGACTTGCAGAGGCCTATGTTACTCTCTTGTCTGCAAATTTTCTGCCCTGATTAATTACAAAGAGTGCCAGAGTGTGTTGACGCTAGTTAAAAGCATTTGCTCTTTCCAGCCTGTCGTTATACCCGAATTAAGGATTTCTGTGTCGAGGTGAGGTCAGGAAGGTTCAGATCTGTTTTCCACTGATAAATCTTTCTGTCCCATAAGGATTAAAGGAACCCAAGGCTTTCATATGTAAAACTAAGACATGATCGCCTGTGTGTATATGTCCCCATGATCAAAGGGCTCCCGGCCAAGTGGGAATGCCTTAGAGAGATAATAAGTAATTTGTTCACTACAAACATTACAATTATCTATCCCGCTACAAAGTACTGAGAATAAATTCTCTAATCAGAGTTAATTAGCATCCTTTTTGCTTTGGGTTTAACTGACTAGTTGTCTTAAAGGCACATGAACGTGAAAAATTACATGCCTTTTCTAAGCCAACTTCTTAAACTCTTTCCAAGTTAGCTGGAGTATCTGCCCACCAATTAGCTTCAACCCATTTACTTCAATTTGATGAAATCAATTGGACAAAATTCACTGAGACCCTCTTCTATATTCATTTACTCTTCCATGTTTTTATTTGTTGACTCTCTACTCCGTGCTGATCGCCTTTTTGAGGGCTTAATGCCCTCAAATTCACATGACAAGGGATGCCATAAAGAGGAATGAGCACTGATGTTCCAGGAGCCAACAGAGAACAGAAGAGATGGAAATGACCCCTCCAGAGGTGACATCCAAGGTTGGTTTGGAAGAATGAATAGGAACTTGGTAAGTTTATATGAGGAAGAAGGGCATTTCAAGAAACATGGAAAACAAAGCCATGTGAAATAATAATAACAACAAACATTTATTAAAAGCTATATGCCATATGCTTTGCATATTCTAATTCTTTTAATCTTCACCAAAAATGTTGTGAAGTGGGTTCTATCATTATTCCTTTGTACAGATGAGGAAATGGAGGGTGGAGAAGATGAAGTAACTAAAACAAGACACAGAGCTGGTAAGAGGTAAAGTCAAGATCTGAACTCAGGCCATCTGACTCCAGGGTCTGTATGTTATACCAACTAGGCACATGCACGCACACGCACACACACACACACACACAGATACACACACTCACAAAATATTTAAGTGTTTCCTTCAAAGGCATCCTGGTGCGTTGGGATAGATGAGACATAGACACATCTAATTTTTCCCACCCTGAATATATTCTCTGCATCAAAGGTCTCTACAAAGAAAATGCAACAACCACCGAGAAGGCGAAGACATTTGTTCCAGAAGAAAGGGCAGGGAAAC
Organism: Diceros bicornis minor; assembly: GCF_020826845.1. Lineage (NCBI taxonomy): Eukaryota > Metazoa > Chordata > Mammalia > Perissodactyla > Rhinocerotidae > Diceros > Diceros bicornis. Next base: position 27,618,543 of record NC_080771.1, read on the forward strand.
TCTTTATGGGGCAAGAGCTCGAGTCTGAAGAATGTCAGTTGACCACCCAATGCCTCACTTTGAAAAAACAAGAAACCACATATGGAAGCGCTTCATGCAGCACCTGATGCATGGGAGGTGCTTGACATAGATGCCATGCCCCCGCCCCCCCCCCCCGTGCAGCCTCCTCCACCAGGTCTTCCAGAGCCCTCCCATCTGAGATGATCTTCTCTTCTTTTGTGCTACTATGGAACATGGAGGGAAAGAGGGGGTTGTAATTATTTTTTCATATAATTGCACTAATAATGACGATCAACCAGAGTAGACTGTGTTCTCTGCTCTCTCACTCATAGGAAGAAACCCTGGAACTAAAAATAAAAGTTTACTTAGATGTACCTTTAGAATAGTGTCTAGTTCAGAATCATGTTCTCACAGCAATAGTCCATTGCCTGAGGAGTAGCTACTACTCTATTAGTCATCTGTTTTTCATGCTATTTTCTCCTTTTATCCTTCCAACAACCCTCCAAAATATGCATTCATTATCATCTCTACTTAATGGATGAGAAAACTAATGCCTATACAGTCTATGTGACTTGTTCATACTCATAAACCTAGTACAAAAAGAGACAAGATTTGAACCCAGACGTTACGTTTTTTTTAACTGTGGATTCACAATGTTAACCATTCCTTCTCTATAAGTTTTCCATCAATTTTAAATAAATCAAGGAATGGCAAAATCAAGGCCATTTTCCCTTCAGTAGTTTTAGAGGAACAGGAGTACAGACTAACTTTGGAGTAAGAAGCCTTGGTATCAAGTCCTGCCTGTGCACGCTAAACTCAAGTTGCAGGACATTCGGCTTCTCCAAGCATCAGTTGCCCTGCCGAGAAAATGGAAATAATATCATCTTCCTCACAAATAAAGGTGAAAATTAAGGGAGACAGTATACATAAACAAGCTTTTAAAATCACCCAAGTGGTTTTATTATCCTTATAGAAAACAAAAATGACAGATGATCAGAATTCTGGAGCCTGCTTGGGGGCAGGTAACCATATTTGTTTCTTGGTTTCTTCATCTGTAAAAGTTAGTGACTTGGGTTAGGCAGTTTTCAACTTTCTTATTCAGCAGAAGTCTTTTTGCAAGTAAAATCTTATATAGAAGCCCAATACGTGACACAGGTCAATCCTCTATGCTTGACCATGAAGCCTCTCTAATACCCATGACTCTGTTGGAAAACCTGTTGGCTCAACAATTGGTGACATTCTAGGAGCCAACGATCCCATGTTTGAGGCCATCCATGTAGAACAACAGCAGTAGATCCAAAAGGGATACCATGCTCTTGACACCTTAACTCTTCCGTAGCTGTACAAAACCTGAGCATTGTGATGAAAAATAATCCAAATCAATGACCACATGTTCTCTAAATCAATCCAAGTCCCACTCTTTCCAACCTTAGAGGCCCAGTGACCCCATATTGTTGACCCCCGAGCCTTCCTGTATGGTCTTCCTTGATTCTTCCATTTCCCTTGCTCTCTTGTTCAATCAAGCCACCATAAATCCTGTGACTTTAAATCTCTAGCATATATCTTGAATCCTTCTACTTCTTTCCATCTCCACTGCCACTTTCCAAAACCAAGACAGTTAGCTTTGTCCAGACAACAGAGAATAATAATTTATTCTCCATACACCATCAAAGAAATAAACTCTTAATCCCCAAATGGCTCTTAGATAAAATTGAAATTCCTAACTATGGCCTCCAAGACCTGCTTGACCACTGGGCTTCCAGGCACATTGACCGCCCCTGACTCGCAGGCCAAGCTCTTTCCTCTCTCCAGCCTTTTCCCTTATCCTTCCTTCTATTTGGAATATTTTTCCCTTACCTTCTTTTCTGGTTCACTCATCTCCTTCAGCCCCAGATCAAAAAAATGTTCTTCCTCACAGGAATCTTCCCTGGATATCATCTCAAGTTCTTCCCACCTATTGTATAACCTGCATAATCCCTCCTTAACCCTAAACACACTGTATTTATCGGTTTGCTTGTTTGGTCTTATCAACCCACTCAAATATAAGCCCCATGAAAGTCCAAGGACCTTACTTTTTTCACTCACCTTTATAATCTCAGCGCCTGGTACACTACCCGGGGCAGCACATATTTAGACAGCACAATAGATGCTGACTAAATATATGCTGAAAGAAGGAACAAATGAATGTTTACTAGCATTTGAATTGATGAGATTCTAAATATATCCAGAAAGAATCTCTGTCTTTATATAGCTCCTTCAGCCTATTCTATTCTTCTGGCTTTTAGCGGTAATCTCAGCACCTTCCTTGATCTAACAGGGGTGCACAAAGCACTCACCCAGAATCCCTATGTCACACTGCAGGTGCACTTTCCAATTCTGGGAGCGTGTTCTGGTGTAGACCCTCCCAGCCCAATTTCTTCACTTGTGGACATATAAAAGCTGTTTGTGGACCTTCTGAAGTATTGCTAGAAATGGTCAATTTCAGGTTTTACTGGGGCCGGCCCTGTGGTATAGTGGTTAAGTTCATGTGCTCCACTTCAGTGGCCCAGGGTTCGCTAGTTTGGATCCTGGGCGTGGACCTACACACCGCTCATCAAGCCATGCTTGATGTGGTGGCATCCCATATACAAAATAGAGGAAGATTGGCACAGATGTTAGCTCAGGGCCAATCTTCCTCACCAAAAAAAAAAAAAAGAAGGAAAAAGAAATGGTCAAATTCAGGCTTTACCAATTTTCTGTATAGTCATCCAAGTTACATATTCATCAAGTTATATGCACCCACACATACACATTTGTTTCTGAGCAACAGCAAAACTATAGAATAATTTGGGCGTGTGTATAATTTCTACATGGATTTGCCAGAATAGATGAGACAGTGTTCAACTTAATGAATGCATTGTCACCATTTCTTTTGCTTTAACAACCTAACATTATATTGCTGGACAAGGGACCCACTGGTGCGATCCCTTAGAGTTTGAAAAGGCCTTTCATATGCATTATTTTATTTCATATTTACAATGGACTATGAACTCAGGCATACCAATTCAATGATTATTATCTCCAGGTTACAGAAAAGGAAACAGTCTCAGAAAAGTCAGGAAAACTGCTAGAGACTTTGCAATTAAAAGATGGTGGTACTCACTCCAAAGACAGTATTGTTTCCACTGTACCACACTGCCTTCTCTGATCTGATTGCCCAAGAGAAATAATTGATACATGGACCCTAACCGTGTAAGTTCAGCTTGCTAGCAATCCCAGGGGTTCTTAATGCTGCCCCTACTAATTCAAAATGGTGGAGGAGGGGCCGGTCTGGTGGCATAGTGTTTAAGTTTGTGCATTCCACTTCGGCAGCCCGGGGTTCACCAGTTCGGATCCTGGGCACAGACCTATGCACTGCTCATCAATCCATGCTGAGGTGGCATCCCACATAGAAGAGCTAGAGAGACGTACAACTAGGATACACAACTATGCACTGGGGCTTTGAGGAAAAAAATGGTGGAAGAAACAAGAGCTCAGACTAGTGGTTCACAACCAAGGGCGATTTTGCACCCCAGGGAACATTTGGTAATGTCTGGGGACATTTTTGTTGTCACAACTAGAGAAAGCAGTGCTACTAGCATCTAGTGGGTAGAAGCCAGGGATGCTACTAAACATCCTATAATACACAGAACAGCCTCCTACAACAGAGAATTATCTGGCCCAAAATGTCAGCAGTGCTGAGGCTGAGAAATTCTGGCTTAGAATAATTGCCCTTAGGATGATAAGAAAAAGGAAGGAATACAGCTTATTTTTCCCACGGGCACAAGATAATTTAGCACTATGTAGGGTGAGCTATTTCTAACCTTATGAGATGCTCTGCCTACAAGGACTGGGAGGTGGGTGGTGGAGAAGGGTCTCCTAATATTTCTCTAGGAGATATTCCCCCCATTTTATGCAGGGAATAAATAGAAAAATGAACTTCAACATACAGAAATTCACTTTGCAGCTAACTTTTTTTTTCAAAATGCACATACTTTTAATATTTTTTGAATGTCAAATGAAAAAGTATCCACTATACGTAGGCTCTATGATATACTAGTGAAGACACAGACTGTTCTCCCATCTCATGAAGAATACAGGAAAATAAACATAAGTCATTTAATGACAGGAGACATCAAAGAGGAAAAATCATCTAAAATGTTGCCTACACTAGATTTTTAAACTTTAAGATCAAAGTCTAATCTCAGGAATTTTTTTTTTATTACCATGGCCTATGGAAAGGGAATCTCCAGTAGACTCTCCATATTTGAATAGCTTCTCTTTAACATAGAAAGAGAGTAATCAAAATATTTAAAATATTAACAATTTGTTAGTCCAATATTATAATTGTAATATAAACAATATGTAATTCCTGATACTCAAAGCTAGGCTAAATATAAGCTTAAAATAATCTTAAATACATGTCTTTTTCCAAAGGGCAACTGCCAAACAAATGGTAGCTGGGATGAGCGCTTCATTTTCACCATGAAATTGTAAATCCATCCTCTATGAGAGAACTGTAAATTACGCATTCAGGGGAAATTCCTCTTGCTTGGCTTACTGGGGAATCCAAGAAAAGCAATGGGAAAAATGACTTAGTACCTCTGAACGCTGACCTGAAACTTGTACAGACGCTTCATTGCTAGAGAGAGGAACTGGTGGAATGTGAGTGATTCGGCAGCACTAGTCCAAAATGAACTTCTAGGAGTGATGAGGAAGAGACAGAGGTCAACAGATTCCAGTGCACCATTTTTCCCCCTAATCAAAAACACCTCTAGACACCTACTTTGCACTCTTCAAAATACAACTATTTGACACATCAAGATCTCACAAACCGTAGTGTAGAAAGAAATCAGGTGTTGTTTATGTCTTCCACATACAGTTCTTGGCAAAAGCATATCTTCGTATATTAAGAGCCAAATGAATAATACAGAATGTGCATGAAAAAATTAATCAACTCTGAGATGATTAGCCAAGGTTTTTATCATATGTTGTCCAGACAGTGAATAAAATACTTAACAAATGGGGATATGGGAATGGATGTTTTATGCCGAGGATAGTCCTTCCCTTAGATTAACTGAAGCTTGAGTCAAAAGGGCTGTTGGTCGTCTCTGAACAGAATTGGGACCGCAGAAATTATTGTAAGTTATTTTTCTGCAACATGAAAGTATTAACACCTATTTCATAGCATAACCATATCGGTTAAATTAGACACTGTATATAGAAAGGCTAGGGCATAGGTATGTTCTATAAATGTTTGCAGCATGAATGTAAGTAGGAAAAGAGGTAGATGTGCTTGCTCCATGTGGTCCCAGAGCAGAGACACAGAACTGATGTGAGAGAATGAAAAGGACGGGGCTTGGCTTGCCTTGGAAGAATGAGGAGGAATCTGGGTAATATGTGCAATGGTTTACAGACTAGGCTCAGAAATCTAACCTCGTGTGACCTTGGGTAAATAACTTGACATCCTTGAGCTTCAGTTTCCTTGTCTGTACACTGGAGATAACATTAGTCCCTTGCTTAGCATATAAATAACTTAATAAGCAAAATGCTTAGGATAGCACATAAAAAGCACTCAATAAATGTTACTTATTATGGTATTATTACTATAATTATTATTAGCAAGGACTAGCCAACACTATTCTCACTCAGGATGTTTGGGGAGATAGTGAGCTCTCATTATTGTTCATATTTAACCAGAACTTGGAAAATCACCCCAGAAAGTTGTGCCTTGGCTGGAAGGTTGCAAAGACCCCAAGCATCTCTTGATTCTCGACATAATGGAAGCCAAATTCTTACCTGCTGAAATATGCAGGACTTTCAGAAAGGCCTCCCACTTTAAATTCTCAGCAGAGCCAAGTCATAAAATTGCACTTATTTCTCTGGTCCATTTCTTGGCAGGCAGACCTTTTAGCATCCTGCAACTACTCCCCAAGCCACGGCAACATCTTAAGAGTATTTCCCATCACGGTACCTCCTAATAAAGTAAAAGACCAATTGGTAGCCGGGGGAGAGGAGCGTCTTGTGTTACATTTTGTGCTCTTTTAACTAGTCCATCTGTGATTTACAGCTCAACAGTGGGGGAGGGTTATAACTCAGGGATGAGGACGCCGGTGAGTAAAATGTTGAGAATGAAATTAGAAGCATTACATAGCCACTGCACACACTAGAGACACTTGGCTATTTTGTTTGCTGGAAGCAGAAGCTAAGAAAACAAAGGGGCTGCAACAGAGGAGATAGTCGGACCATGTGACTGACCATACATAAACAGACTGGGAGAAACTGCCAAAGCGCATGACCGGTTTTGCCTGTTAGCCCTAAAATCATGCTGGAGACTGTCTGGACCCCATGCAAAATTTAGCTTGTTCATCAGTGAAACTAATTCTGACGGGAAACAAAAGAAATCTCAATAGATATTTTTGTAGGTCTTCTACACTTCCCTTCAGATGTCAAATTTATATATTTCTTTTCAAAACTGGAATCCCCTAGATCTAAAGTTTGGGAATAAGTTAGCAATTTTGATGATTTCAGGATACATTTTGTTAAATGTTTTGTTTATTAATCATTATTCTAAAGGCACTCGTGTTCTTCTTAGCTTTCTCCTTAAAAAAGTTTAACTTCATTTTAACCAGAAGATCCAAGGACATAATTGTATCTTAGCTGAGAAGCTGATATATTTTTAAATTAAGCCATAAATTGTTTGTCCAAATAAATGGAAGTAAAAAACCTGCTTTCCTTAATATTATCGGATTTTTCCTAATTACACTGAGGCATGTTACATCTCAGGTTAAAATAAAATAGTTAGAGGCCCAACAATATAATGTTTAATTTTAGTTTTATGGTTAAATACCTGCTTGGTGGAAAACAAAACTTAACGGTGAGAAACCTGGGCCTATCTTTCTACAACAAAGGAAAGGCATATGAGAGAGATCTCGGGGCTAGGTATTATAGACACTTTGGTCCACCGTGTCCATATCAGGTCATTGTCAATTCACTCTGAGATGTGCAGATTCAGCCTCTGAACTCTATAAATAGCATTTTGGTGGTGGCCAAACTCCACCTAGTGACTGGTCACTTTCTTTGGATGAGAATCAGGAAACCGAATTTAAATCTCCAAACATGCCCCACGACCATACACCATCCAAGTCTAAAAGAAATCACATCTGTCCTGAAAAGAATGATGTGTCTGATCCTTCTAAGAAAGTTTAAATCACTTCTCCATTTTGCTCAATCATGATTTGAGTTCAACAAAATAGGAAATCTCTAAAATATTATTGAAATAACAGGCTGATCAAGAAAGATGGAAACACAGGATGGAAAGCCTCCTCTTTATGGGAATCACTGAATATCCTGAATCTTCACTACTAAAGTTTCATCTACATTGTTATTTCTTCTTTGAGCAAATAATTTTCCAATACTTACTATACACTAGTCACTAAACTTCTTCAAGCTTCAATACACATCTTTCATTAGATGAAATCTAGATTCTAGGAACAGTGAAGGAGTAGGGAATGCAAATAAGTGAGACAGAAGTAAATAAATTATTCCTTTAGCCCAAAAAAGAAAAAATAGGGATGTTCCATTGAGGTCAGTCTTAGCATTTTGATTGGATCCTGCGTATGATGAAGAACACCATAAGCCTCACTTCCCACCCCAACCCAGAGCTATCCAAAGTGGAACAGAATGATGAACATCCCATCTAGGAGTGGGACTCTGAGAAGAGGAACAAAGGGACTATACGATCCAAGTGGCCATGGAGGGAAAGGGGAGAGAGAAGCTGGAACAATCCAGAAGAAGAGCTCCTCTCTTGATCATGGGGAAGGGTGGCCAGGTGAGGAGGCCTGGAGAGTCCACGTCATATGACCCATGCCCATTGAAGGGTGGGGTGGGATGGGGACAGGTTGAAGACAGTATAGGAGTCATTCTCATCGTAGAATCTGGATAGAATGGAAGATAGGATCTGAACTTGAAATAAATGACTATATTATGCATTATTTAGATGCCATATATGTACTTAATTATCTAATATAAAGTTGTTTAATAATGGAGGGGAGAAGTAATTAAATCATTTTTTAAAATAAAAACCTGACAGCTATTCAGTCATGCATTCATTCATTCATTTAACAAATGATGATCAATTTGTGAAAAGTGCCAGAAACATCAGGATCTCTTACTCTTACCCAGCCCTCTTCTTAAGCTCTAAAATGCTTCAACAGAGGAGGTCTGGGAAAGGAAAGAGTCAGAAGCCCTGCCCCTGAGTCTTCTTCCCTACCCCAGGGTAAGAAGAAGCCAGCAGGACAGAGTGTTGGATGCTACTAGACAAGCTCATCCCTCAGGCATTAAAGTGGGTGAGAGGAGGGATGAGAGAAGCCAGGGATTAGCAAAGAAGATGCAGCACTTTTTCTGCCCCATTTAGTCATCCTCACACTGCACACGACCACAAGGAACATCAAAGACAGTTTCCCTACATATTTTCCATGTGACGATTGCCCTTAGAACAACAAACAAAGCAGAAAAAATAAAATAATTTGTTTAAAATCACCACTAAATTGCCTTTATTTATGAGCATTACTTAACATTTTTTGTCTAATCATCACACAGCCTCAAATTTACTAGAGTAATAGCTTACGACTGAATGTGTTTATAATTTACAAAAGGCTTTCACAAAGAGATCACCCCTTTGCTCTTCAGAATTACTCCGCAAGTTAGGCGTTACTGTTATTTCAGTATGATAGATCTGGAAACCTGACGTTCAGAGAGGTTAAGCGATTTGTTCAAGAGGATGCAGAGTGTTGTGCAATTCACCACACTTTAAGTTGTGTGGTTTTCCCATCCCTGTGTTCCTTAATTAAATGGGTATTAAATTGCGTAGAATCATACCACCAATGTCCATCTTAGCACACTCAGTCCTCCTGTCTTGCACTCGTGCAGCCTGATCTTCTGCAAAGCACAGAAAATGTGAGAAGGAGTATTCCAAGAGCAGTAGAAGGTAGTGATGAAGAGCTGAGCAGATCTAAAATCAAATTCTGCTTCTGGTACTTACCAACTCTTCATGTCGGACAAGTTAGTTAACTTTTCTCAGTCTTAAAATCTTCATCTGTAAAATGGAGCAAAACAGTGCCTGCATCGTGATGTTGTTTTGAGGATAAACTTTTTTTTTTTAACATCCTTTGTTTTTTTTTTGAGGAAGATTGGCTCTGAGCTAACATCTGTTGACAATCTTCCTCCTTTTTTCCTTTTTTCTCCCCAAAGTCCCAGTAGACAGTTGGATGTCACAGTTGTACATCGTTCTAGTTTTTCCATGTGGGACCTCGCCTCAGCATGGCTTGATGAGCAGTGCGTAGGTCCGTGCCCAGGATCTGAACTGGTGAACCCTGGGCAGGCGAAGCAGAGCGCACAAATCTAACCACTATGCCACCGCTGGCCCCAAGGATAAACATTTTAAGCACGTAAACAGTGTGCATATATTATCTACAGTGTCTCTGCCAGGCACTGTGCTAGCAATGTTAAAGGACAACAGCAACTAGGAGTGGTACTGAAGTATCAGTAGCTAGCAGTAGCAGCAGCAGCAGTACTAGTTGTAGTAGCATTTGTAGCAGCAGCAGTACTACTAGTAGTAATAGCATTAGTAGCAGTAGTACTAGTAGTAGCATTAGTAGTAGTACAACTGCTAGTAGTAGAAGTAGTAGTTCTACTAGTAATAGTAGCAGTAGTAGTACCACTAGTACTAATAGTAACCACAGGAGCAGTAATAATAGTAGCATTAAAATAGTAATAATATAATAGCAATAGTGGTTTTGTAGCAGTAGTAATAACAGTAGTAACATTAGTAATAATCATTGTCATCATAGTCACACTAGTAGTAATAGTAGTAGTAATAGAAGGTGTCTGTGGCTAAGTAAGACTTGATGATCTCTCAACCGAGTCACATGCAAACAAAAAGGGGGGGGGTGACTGTCCATCAATAAACATGTTCAAAGACTAACCAGAGGTGAAAATTTCTCTAGGTTTGATGTGTTTGAAATTACCACCAAGGTCACCTGATCAGAACAGATTTCAGTGGAAAAAAAAAATATCTCATTTCAATAATCAGAAACCACTAAAGAACAAAGGAAGTCCTCCACAGTTATTGGATTCTATCCACGGCAGTTGGAAGCAGTGACAGCAGAAAACAACAGTCCAGGCAACATCAACTCCCATGACCTAGATGTCTTCTTTGTATCGTCTGGGGAAGCGGCAAGCTACTGCACCATCACAAGCAGCCAAAGTGAAAACTATTGTTTCAAACTCCATTTTCTCTTTTAGTTTTCTCTTGACCAATCTCTGAAAGCAAGTGGGGCCAAATAAACTTTCTTTACTGAGAAGAAAATGAAAAATAAATTACAGTTCCTTGAATGCCTACCAAACATCTTACCCCATGCTGGGTATGGTACCCACACTTGACGCTAGCTATGACCTCTGAAGGGATAAGAGAACCAGAGCCCAAAGAAGTCAAGCAATGCAACCAACATGAGAAAGCTGGGCACAAGCCTGTCTGACTTCAGATCCTAGGTCTTTCTCACTAATCTACGCTGCTCGCTGAAAATGTGCCTTAGAAAGCTATTTGCCTTTAAAAACAAGACATTTCCATTGTCACATCTAACTCAAACTTAAATTTGTATTCAGCATTGTAGCCATTGGTACTCAACCCTATGTCCTCACCCTCACCATTTTAGTACTTGCTGGCTTCTGCCTGAGTGCCTTCTCTGGCTGCTGCAGCCCACTTTACCTGCCCACCTACAAATGCCCACCTGTAAGTGCTGCGAAACGAATTCCCTCAGGAACGACCCTCAACCAATGACCGGAGGGAGTCAGTGAATAAATGCTCCAGCTGCCTCCATCTCAGGAGAGCTACATGGAGGCATTTGTTCTGCACTGGCTCCCAGCAAGATTAAGACCCAGTGGTCACAGGAGTTACTGGCTCGATAACTTATGCTTTCTTAGCTGTCTTCCCTTCCCATCTCAACTATCCATCTCCCTCTGGCGTCTCTTTCCTCTCCCACGTAAAGTGCTTACACTCAAATCCTGGCTCTGGGTCTCCTTCCAGGGCAGCCCAAAAGCATCAGAGCAAATTGGGTGTATGTGTGAACTCTGTTCATAAATTCCATATTTTATCACCCAATTGTAGGATCACACCCATTTTTCTAAACCCTTTTGTATTGTTTTAATTAGCTAAAATTATGCCCAAGAAGTTGATGCTTAAAGTTAAATATAATGCTTTATTCTCAAGTACATTATTTTGAGAGAACACTTTAGATTGTTTGGGTTTTTACAGCTTCTAAAATGTCTATCAATTTTTCCATTGTTGCAAGCACAGCAGGATTAATTATTACCAGCTTTCTAAAGAAGAAGGGGAAAAAAAGATCCAAAACATTTCATATGTAATACAAATCTGAGTTAGGGAGAAAAAGAGATCTCAGCTTTCCAACTATGTGTCAGAGTGAAAACTGGTCACATGAGAAAGACTAAGAGGAAGACTAGGAAAAGTGGTGGCGGAGGTGGGACAGGAGGGCATATTTACTCGAGTTTTTTTCAGGGGATGTATTCATAGCCATTCAGGTGCAGGTAGGTCCTTTACGGACAGTGGTTTTTCAGGAGAACGTTACCAAAACTGGGAAAGGAAAGGGTAGGAAGAAAACTTACATTGTGTATGTGCCTATTAGGGGTCAAATAGTCCTCCAGGTACTGTACATATTCTATTATATCAATTACTACTTTGTACAAGATTCTATGAGGATCATTATCACCATTTACAGGAGATGGAACAGGCTGAGAGAGCTTAATATAGTTAAGAAGACATATGCAGCAAGTGGCAAAACTGGAGTTCCAAACTCAAGTGTAATAGACTCTAAAGCCTGACAATAATATACTAACGTCCCAGGGAACTTGCATGGAAGTTACATCACATCACAGTTTACAAAGAACTTGCATTAGGATTGAGAGAGAGCAAGGCAGCTCCTGCCAGCTGGGAATGGGGCTGGCATTATCAGGCACACCTTGGTGTCGGTAAGAGCCTCCTGGCATTTGAAAGCAGGTTGTGATATATTCCTGTGAAGCACAAACAGTTTCACAGAACACCAGCATACGGGAGATGACTGTGATGGAGCAAGACCAAGACAAGACCACTCCATAATCAGAGCTGAGCAACCACAAACACAAGAACATTGTCCAAACCAAAAATGATAACAATAGTATTCATTAATTAATTACAAAGACCAAATATCATCTTTTCCCGGCACCTATAAGTGACTGCTACTTCATTACCAATTATAGCTTGAGCTTTGCTTTGTCCCACCTGTCTTACAGATAGAAATTATTAAGATATCTAATCATAGAATTACCTTTACAGCCTGCAGCATCCAGTGTAGGGCAAAGCCCCACTTCCTAGAGCCCTCCCCACAATCACCTAACACAAGCCTTTAATTAGTCTTTCCAAACCCCCCTCTCCCTGAGAAAACCCACAGTTTCCAATGTGTGCATTCTCCCTCACAATAGCAAGTTAATAAATCCCATTTTGTTCAACCACAGGTGTATTTCTGGTTGTCTTTGGTTGAAGGGCATTACGAGTATGTTCATTTATTCAACAAACTTTCTGAATCGGGCACAATGAATGATATATCTTTGTTTTCTCTGCAGAAACTGACATAAATCCTACCCTCAAAAAGTGTATAGCAACGCATGTTCTAAACTCAAGAGCAATTTTTAAAATGCAGAGAGAAAATGTCAATAGATTTAATAACATATTCAAAACTCTTCTTACTGCATTCACACCAAAATGGTAGTGAACATTGTCTCTAAATATAATTCCACAATACTGAAGAGAATGGGAGAGGGTTCTTCAGAAAACATAGATAAACAAAGAAAGAAGAGGATGAAAGGGTAATTATTGAGGAATCTTAGGTTCCCCTGAAAGTAAAGCCTGAGACAAGGACTTGAGGCAGGTTGAAATTCATGGAGCAGTAGTGAGGGACCAGGGTGAGGGAGAGAAAGAGGAAAAGCCAATAGAAGGGTGTGTTATCGAGATTACCGAGGTCACCACTAAGGGCAGTTGAAACTCAATTCCAGATCTTCTGAGGATGGTACAGAATGAGTTGTCCACCCAAGGACTGACTGAGAAATATTGATCCATTCGTTCCCATCACCTCATCAGTTGATGCTGTCCATGGAGATATTAACTCCCTTAAAGTCATGGGCTTCTCACACTTGCTTGATGAGGGCATCTTTTGACATCTACAAGGAATGAGAAACTCTGGGGCAAAATGTGAAAGTCACGTTGCACATGCTTGAGTTGAGTCACTGTCAGTGTGAAGTGAGTCCAGACCCACACAAACTGTCCACTGCAGCCATATTGAACCAGTGGTGAGGCTGAAAGTGTCCAGGCTCCGGGGACATCTGCTACGCACAGTGAGAGAAGCTGCAGCCCAGATGTGTGGATGGGGCCCCCGTGGAGGAGGAAGTCTGTTAGCCAAACAAAACACTATTGAGTCTTGGGACTTGTAAATACCAGGTATCACTGAGAATTGGAGTAAGATATGGGATGAAAATGGAGGAGTCGGTGGTGGGAAGAGATGTCTATTTAAATTCTATACACAGATGCTATCATGCAGCAGACTTTATCTTTGCTCACTTCATAGCATATAATACTCCCCAGAGTGATGGCCACTCACTGTCATCTGATCACCCACATGCAAAGCCCACCTGCCCACGAACCCCACCCTGATACAGCACCCTATTTCAACACTAAATATCACTCATTAGATAGTTGAGAAAAGTGTCCAGTATAAAAATTAGAGAACAAGATAAATAGAAAAAGAAATGACCCTGGAGGAAATAAAGATAATACAGGGAACAGAACATAATTTTACAGGCAAATTTTTATTAATGTTTCAAAGAAATTTGAAAACCTATAATATCCATAAAACATGCACAAAAAAGGAGCACCCCAGAAAAGTCTGCAGAAAGGTTAAAGAAACCTCTGAGAAAACAAACTGAAAAAATAAAGAGACAATATGAGATATCATCCATTTCCTGTGACACGTGGGAGTATCAACACAGAAATTAAAATATTCCACTTATCAGGGCCACCCCAGTGGCATAGTGGTTAAGTTTGTGTGCTCCACTTCAGCGGCCTGGGGTTCACAGGTTCAAATCCCGGGCACAGACTGACACACCACTCATCAAGCCATGCTGTGGCAGCAACTCACATACAAAATAGAGGAAGACTGGCACATATGTTAGCTCAGGGACAATCTTCCTCAGCAAAAAAAAGGAAGATTGGCAATGGATGTTAGCTCAGGGCCAATCTTCCTCACCAAAAAAAAAAAAAAATTCAACTTACCTTTTCAAAAAAGATGACAAAGAGATTATCTATTTCTTAATTTCACCAAGATTTGCCGAGACATAAGTATTTTTTCATTCACTGTGAGAGACCATTGGCAGACCTTCCTATCTGGAAATATAGGTTAAAAATTAATAAATAAAATTAAAAGATAAACTAGGAAACAGACTCATAAAAATTTATAAGAAAAGATTCAAAATCCCAATGGAAAATTTTGATAAAAAATGTGGACATTTCACATAAGACATACAAGGGGCCAATAAGAAATAAAACCTTAAATAACACCAAACCTATAAATAAAAAATGACTAATGACATGAATAAATGCCCACCCTCACCAGAAATTTTTAGAAAATGCAAATTTAAATGAGATTTTCTTTTTTACTTATCAAATAAGGTAAGCTTTTAAAAGTCAAACATTTTTGGCAAAGGAGCATGAAAATAGATATTCTCGTTCCCTTCCCATGGGAGTGCAAATTGGTACAAATTATCTGGAAAATAATTTTAAAATATGCATAAAATCTTTTTAAAAAATGTCCTTTGCTTTCCCCAGTGATTTTCCCAAATCTATCCTAAGAAAATTAAACTTACATCTCTCTCTGTACTTTGTAACAAAAATATTCACACAGACAAAGAAAGGGAAAAAACTCAGACAGAGACATATATAGACAAACGTTTATTATTTTGGCATAAACAATGGAAATAAGCTAGACATTGAACAAGCAGAGCAATAGTTTAAAAATTGTGGCTCATCCATTCAGGTAGCCATCTAAGAGGGTGTTTTAAGAGACTACTTAATGAAATGGGAAACTGTTATTGATAAAAAGTTGGATGGAAAAAAAGCAGGATTCAAACTAGTTTATACAATGGGATACCAATCAAATTGTATAAATACAAGATACACATGTACGGGAGGGAGGGAGAGAGAGAGAGACAATAAGCATATATAACTTTTTAAAATAAAAATAAACATTTTGTAATTTCATTTTTTAAATATAACTGTTTAATTCTTACAAAATTTATTTGGGAGTAGTATTTCGAGATTTTGTTAAATGATCAACCAATGAAATCAACAGACAGAACCTCTGACTCTGTTTGGCCAGGTCTGTGCAGGTAGAGGAGAGGAGGAGGAGTTGGGGAAGTAAAGGAGGGGTGTGGGGATTGTGTCTGAATGGTTATGTTTGGAGAGGTGTGGTTATGTGCCTGGGAGTTCTCTGCTTCCATTCCAAGCTTGACGAAAAGAAAGGCATCTAGAGAAGAACTCAGTGAGGCCATCAGGATGAGCTGCCTGAGTTTCCTCCCCCAGACGCACAGAGCTAAACAGAACATCAATGGTGGTTTGCAAATCCTAATTGCTCTCCTGGTAGAAGCTCCCAGAGTTGGCTCAAACACATCCAGAAGTACATGTTTTCAGAAATTGAATAATATAGTGAGATCTCAATCTCATGCAATTTTATCCTTTTTAATGAGCAGTTAAATCACATTTTACATCTGGTAACAAATTAATAGATTTTGTACTCTTGTAAGACTTTTCTTAGAACTATCTTCACAAGGATGAAATATGCACAGTGGTTAAGATCATGGACTAAGGAGTCACTTCCACCGCTTCACAGCTGTGTGGCCTCAGACATGTTATTTCACTTCTGTTTCCTCATCTACAGAATGGAAATCATAAAAGAACCTACCATTCAGCTTTCTCATGAGGATTATATGAATTAAAATATGTCAGGTGCTTAGAACAGTGCCTAGAAAAAATATATGCCCTATGGAAATGTTTTCTATATTAAATAAACATAAGTTGGAAACCCATGCCTACTCATGTTTACAGTAGGAGAAAACTGTCTGCAATTACCATCATAAAACAAAAAAGAAGGTTGGTTTGTTCATTCAAATATGAATAAATAAAAGAAAGAAAAAAACAAGAAATGGTCAGTATCCCTCGCCTACCCCAAGTCCCAAGAAGGACAAAACAACGTGGTGACAGTTGAAGCCCACCTAGCGGAGCGGGTGAGGCTGTTCCAGATGTGAAGCAGAGGAGCAGCAGTGGCTGAGTGGCTGATCTAGGGGGAGAGAGGGTCCCCCAAAACTTGAAAGCAGATAAAGTTTGGGAGGGCCAGTGAGACACAGGAAAAGAGCCCTGCCTCTTGGAAGCATCCCTAGGAATTGGCAGGCCCTCGGCTGGTGCTAATGCAGTAAGAGGGAGATGCACCATCCCTGGCCTTCAGGGCTGAGGCCCAGGTCACAGGTGTGGAGAGGTGGGTGGAGAAACCACATTGATGCCTCATAACAATAAGAAGATAGAGAAGAAGGAGACATGGGACCATTTATGGAGCATTTCCTTTGTCCCAGGTACTCTCCCAGCCCATGAGGTGCGATCATCGTTCCCATTTCAAAGGTGAGAAAACCAAGAGATAACTTATCCAGGTTCACACAGACCTGGATGTGAATCCCAGTCCCTAGATTTCCTATCTGCCTCTGCACTTCCCCTGGCTGCCCATTATCAGTAAATCCTGGAGCTGGAGTATACGGAGTATCTGTCAAGAGGAGGCAAGGCTTGACCTGCCTGCTTGGTCACCTGCAGCCTTTCTGCGATTTAGCCCAGGACCCTGCCTGGTCCTCCTTGCCAGCCTTTACAGAGGAGTCTATTCACAGATTTAAGGCTCTAATGGTATTAATATTTAAGGAAACGAATGATGAGAGCAGGCTACATAAAATCCTAACACACCAGTCCCCATCCATGTGGAGGTCGTGTTGATTGCTGCAGAGGATACAGGCTGTGACATCAGAAAGCCCTGGGCTTGAATCCTAGCTGAGATTACAAACTGTGTGATATAGGGTCAGTGAATCTCTCTATCTGAGCCTCATTCATTTTCTCTGTAGTGTAATTACTATCATTCCCATTTCACATAATGCCTTTTTAAGAGTTGAAGAAGACAATGGAGTGAAATGCTCAGCTTGGCGCTTAATTAATACCAGAGCCCTCCAGCTCCTCCCCAAATGTATATCCAAGTTTTCTTCTTCCCACCAAAAAGTACCTAGACCCTGAAGGGCACACCCCACTCCCCCAGGGGCTAGACCATACTCAACGGCCATATAGACATATCTAAACTAGATCACTTCTTTAAGACCTCCCTAACCCCTCACTGAAATTCCCAGTGATTATTTTAAATGACACAAAAAGAACAAGAGGACGTGAAGACAAAAAATGTTAGTTTTTCTAACAGCTGGAAAAGAAAACAAAATGAAGAAAAATATTTCCCATGAAATTCTTATAGTAAAAAATATAAGCCATGCTGTCTTTAACTGGGGTCATATAGTGAGTTCAAACTGTACTCGGGACACATATACCTTGCCATTGTTCAATAGCCTCGGCACAGACAGACAGTGTTAATCATTTTCTGATGGTTGCTCTGAGCTGTGGCTTTGGCGAGTGAGAAAAGACAAATTCCCAGAGCTGAAAACTGAAAAGAAACACTGTACAATCATGGGAATTAAATAAAAAGACAGTCTTGGGCTGAGTTATTATATATTCCTGGTGAAGTCGTGCAAGGACTTTCCAGCTGTGAGCTGCTACAGGAGTCTGAGCCAAGATTCTCACAGGGGAGCCCTGTGTACTGCTGCGCAGGCAATGGCTAGACCAACGGTTCTCAACCACGGTCACGTTTGTTCCCCAGAGGACATTTGGCAATGTCTGGAGACTTTTTTGATTGTCACAAGTTGGGGGGAGGTGCTACTGGTATCTAATGAAGGCCAATGATGCTGCTAAATATCCTATAAATGCACTGGATAGTCCCCATCCCTGCGCCCTCCTCCCAAGAAAAAATTTATCCAGCTCCAAATATCAACAATGCTGAGATTGAGAAACCCTGAGCAAAACATAGGGAGAAATGCAAGTTCATCACTATGGGCAACAGACAAGATTTGACACTCAGACCGAGCACCTGATCCTGAATCCTTTGTTTCTTATAATGGCACTTCCCTCCTCAAAGTCACATGTATTCTCAGCGTCTAGTCTGTGTTTCTTTCCCCTCTCCCCCTGATACTGAAAACACATCATTTGTCAAGTCCAAAACACACCAGACATTTTTCTAAGGGCTTCACAATACCTTCTAGTAACTCTAGTTTAATTTTCACAATAACTCTATGTGGGATGTATGGTTATGACCTCTATTTTATACACCAGGAAACCAAGGCTTAGAGTAGTTACATAAATTGCCCAACTACGAAGTGGCAAAGCCAGGATTCAAACCCAGGTCTATGTGATTTCAAAGCATCAGCTCCTAACTACTTAAATCTACTTGCAAAGCTTAACTTTACCGCCTGGGCAGACCCAGCGGGTCACTGAACATCCCTGAACTTTGTCCTCCTAGGAAATGGAGATCATCATAGCTTTATAAGGTTGCCTGAGATGAAGATAACATAAGGCAAGAGTTCTTGAGAGCTCAAACAGATAATCCCTGGGGCGAATACACCCAGGAATTTCCTACAGTTGACTAGAAGTTGAGTTGAGCTAGAGGTCCCCAGACTTTCTTCTAGTTCTAAGATTCCAGATTCTAAACAAACCTTAGCAATTCTTCAGGGCTCGAGTCAAACAACCCTTCTCCTCCCATGGTTCCTGTATACTTTTCTTGTTCTCTAAGCCACAGGTGAGCTCTTTCTGTGAAACCCTAGAGTCTTCTTTTGTGTACCAAGTGCCAGGTAATCTCTCTTTTTTGTCAGATTGTAGAATTCAATCTGAAAGCATTTCACCATAAGTTTCCTGAAACAGAAGTTTTATTGTCAGCTTTTAGGGTCACTCAGAACAGATTATATGATAGTCATAAATGCTTAATAAATAGATATTGGATGAGCTTACTCAACAGGTAAGTGACAGAGGTAATAAAGCTTCATTCTGTACGAAGTGATTTCATACACTTGATCTCATTTGATCCTCATGATAACCTGTGAGGAGTCAAGACAATGTGATCTGACCCTCCCATGTCTCTCCTCCCACATCTTTGCATTATTTTGAGGCTGCTTCAGCAGCTTTGTATTCCCTTTGCTGCTATATGGATAGGGATTCATCTTCCTAAGACTCATTTTCTGCCTGTGACAAATGCAGAGGTTGAACTCAATCAATGGTTCTCAAACTTTGATTTTTATTAAAAAGATACCTTATTCAGACACAATCTTATACAGCACCTTAAAATAATAAAGAAGCAGAACTGACATGGTAGAAGGGTGGTTCTAAGAGGAGGGATTTGGGGCCTGATTTTGATCCATTATTTTGGTATCCATTATTACGACCGCTCCTTCAGCTAGGTAGTCCGTGCCACCATTGGGTACTGGTCATCTGTAAGTAGTCCAGCATGGCAGAAAAAGACATTCTTCTCAGCAGACTTCTCCATTGGTTGCATGTTTGACCAGAGGGAACCCTCACTTCTCTCAAGGTCCCAAACTTAGTGTCCAGCCTCCACAGGTATCACTTAGTCATCATGTACCATCCAAAGTTTATCCTCCTCCGGAAGGCTGCCTTGAAGGGAGGCACAAGCCAACCTTGCTGGTTTATCTTGTCTTTCCTCCACTTCATTCCACCATTTCCTTTCCCCACTGCCATGCGTATCCACTTTTTGAAGAATTCTCACATTCTTTCCTGTATATAGCCATTCCCCTGTCCCCCAACCCTTGGATAACCTCCGTCTCTTGGAAAATCCAACCCCATAACATTTACAAGCACAGGCTTTCAAAAGAAAAGTCCTGTTAAGTCTCCCCATCAACTTTTCCAGATATGGTGGTAAGGTTCATGAGTAAGAACAGAAACACTATTCCCTTCTCACCTTCCCTGAGCATAGAAGTAAAAGAAAAAAACACTCATCTCTTCATTTCATCATTGCTTCAGTGATTAACTAGGAAATGTCCAATTTTTTTTAAACACTCATTTTTTTATCTTACTGGTTTCTCCATCAGTCTCCCCTACTCTGCATTTCCAAGTTATCCACCAGGAAAACAAGAAAAAAACACATAGTACACATGAAGTCAACTGCATCCCATCCATTCTCCCCAAAGTGCACGATCAGGTCACGTGTGGGGAGATTAATGTGATTCCGAGCTTGGAAATGTGCTTCTTTATGATTATTAACGAGGGCAGCTTGGAAGTGAAAGGACTTTGCAAACACAGCAGTTTAAAAAATGTATTTTCTACCTTGTTTATGAGACACAAACATATATAATTCAGTTCAAGGGTTGAGATTTTCTGTTATTATGTGCCAGGGATTATTTATCACAATTGCAAATAATTTCCCAGTACAAATTATCCTCATCTTATCATCCAAATGTACTTCCCTTACACATCATTCATGTCATGTTGAAATCTAAGGCCATAAAGTTTAAACCATGAAATAAGTCTTCCTTTGGATGGCAGCATATGGTGTGTGTTGGTTGGGGTTTTTAAAGCACAATCAGATTTACCACTGTCAAAGACTGGCCTCCCAACTTTTTCTCAGCTGGTGACTCTGGTGTCTGAAGCTGATAGGAAATTATGCACTCGATAAAATATGAGATTGCAAGAGAGAGACAAAGCCAAAATAAGCAGTAGTCCACTAGAGTAGAACCCACTTTCAACAGCCAGTGCTTCATGTCTATCACGCTGATTGAAGCCATCCAGAGGTAAAAACAAGAGCTTTGAGACATGTGAGACTTAAGGACGACAGCTAAGGCGTCCTACTCAAAATATAAGATGAATATCCACAAATGTGTGCTGGACGGCTCTAAATATGTTGAAAACCTGAAAGGTTGGAATATTTGTGTGAAAGGAATACGAACTCTGATTAGTGAACTTTTGCGAGGGGCATAAGCACATTTTTCTTTATTACATAGGGAACTTTTTATTAACATCCATGAAGAAGCAAAAGACATATAAGAAAAGAAAAGAAAAATATGGATTTTTGTGCTTTTATTGGGAAAATAAAACCAGATTTCAGGAAACCTCAATTTTTTAAAAAAAATATTGCTCTTCGACACAGCCAACACAAAAATGAGTCCAAGTTGAGTCCCATGACACAATGCAACTTTAGAAAATAGTAAGAAAATCAAACAATACAAAAGCAAATAAAAATCATCTCAACTCTTAAAAAGAGAGAATCAAAAGAATGCTATGCATTTATCTTTAATAAGCATTCTATTTAGATGTGATCTGTCAAGTAGTTTGAGGTGTCCGTTGTTTTTGCAAAGGAAAGTGTGGAATGTTCATTTTTCCTTCAATGGAACATATTTTTATGATCCCTCAAACTTGTTTTTCTGTTCCTTATCCACAAACAGGCTTTGGTTGCTAGGATGCATTGTCGAACTCCACCAGGGGCATAACCACAAGCTGTAGTATCAAGCACCACATTCATGCTCAGAGAGGTGGAATGACTTGCTTAGGTCACACAGCAGATGATTAAAACAGAAGGCACTGGTCTAGAAGTTAAGAGCCTTGGGTTCTAGCCCTGGAGCTGATAGGCTGAAACTCTGCATCTTAAAATAAAATCTCATGAGATTTGTACATTTTCTATCTTCAGAAGCAAACTTCTCCTATCTCTCTTTGTCCCTTTATGTGTTCTCTGCATTCATGGAATCCTACAGCCAGTTTTCCCATGAACTTGGACCATTCTTGTAGTGTACTCACATCTGGAACCTTTTTCCTCCTGTCATCCACCAAGCCCCTTGTGTCTTTAAAGAGCCCTGCAAAATCTCTTCTCCTCCATTAAGCCCTCTGTGATGAGGTGTGAGCCAGGACGCTGCCTTCCCATTGCAAGGATTAGCACATGGGGTGCTGAACAGAAGAACACAAACAGAGAATCAGTTCATCTGGGACCTGACTGGATGTGCTAGAGAGACTTTCAGCTGCTTAACATCTGCTCAGCTGTGTTGTATTCTGCATATGCCTTCAATGTCATTGCCTCAGTCTTTGGGACTCACTTGGATCTCCCTATCTAGCTATCAGTGGCTGATGTGGGAGGTGGTGCAAGGAAGAGAGCCCTCCTTTATGAACATTCCTCTACTCTATTTCAACTAGAAATGGGGGACAGCCAAGCAGGCGGCCACCAACATGGTGGGCTCTGGGTGTATCAGAAAGCCTCCTCAATTCAAGATACAACCCTCAGCAATTACCTAAGGTTGCAACCATTCACACCACTCTTTATGGACCTCTGGGAGACATGCCCATTTAAATAGTATTTTGATACTGGCTGAGGATAATATGGTCTAATGGAAGGAGTTGTAGGCTAAGAACTCCTGGGTTTCAATCTCAGCTATAACACATACTATAGGTGCAAGTTCCGTGAAAGCATTTACTCTCCAAGTGTCATTTTCTTCTCTAAAATGGAATTAAAACTACTTCTCCTGTTGATCTCAGAGAGTTGAGGCAGAAGTTAAATCATGTATGGAAAAGCCATTCATAAACTTTTTATTGAGGTAAAATATACATACAGAAGAGTGTGCCCTTCAGAAGTGTACAGCTTGGTGAGTCTCCCCCACCCTGAGTATACCTGAGTAACCAGTACCCAGATCAAGAAACAGAACATGATCCAGAAGCTCCCTTTTGCCCTTCCAATACCTTCTCCCATCAAGGGTAACACTATCCTGATTCTAATACCAAAAATAATTGGGCCTCTATTTATGCTTTATATGAATGGGATCATGCAACATGTACTATCTCACTTGACATTATGTTTGTTAGATTCAACCACATGGTTGTGAGTAGCTTTAATTATTTATTCTCATTGTTGTATGATATTCCATTATGTGAATATACTAGAGGTTTTTTTTTAATTCACTACTGTTGATGGGAATGTATGAATAGTGCTGCTAAGCAATTCATAAACTTCTAAGAAATACACAAATGTAAGATATATTACTATCATTACTGTAAGGCAATGCCTAAGAGACATGGAGGCCTTGGGAGAAAAATATCAAGCAGTGAAATTGTAGTGGGAAAAGAAAAGGGAAGATCCAGGGTGAGATGTTTCCTGGGTGAAGAGAAAACATAAAATGTAAGGTATATCACACATGTGAGATGAGGCCAAATGTTTTAAATTCAGCCATTTATTTCAGAAACTATTTGAGTTCCTACAATATGCCAAATTCTGTACAGTATTTCCTATGATTCTAGTAAAAACCCTATATAAGGAAGGAAGAATAAGTATTCTTATCCTGATGTTATAGAATAAAACTGAAGCCCAGAGAAGTGTGCATCAACCAGTTGATGGCAGTGACTATATAGAAAATTCATTCATTTGTTCATTCATTCATTCAACAAAGATTTATTGAGTTTTCAGACATGCTAAACACTATGCAGGATGTTAGAGACAAAATATTCAAAAAGATAGAAGCCCTGATGTCAATTAAGTGTAGTTGAAGTGATGGCCATTGGTCAGTAATCACCCAGATGAATGGTAAATTAGAATGTCACTAAGTGCTTAAAAGGACAGGTGTGTGGGGTTCCAAGAGCAGAGAGTGTGGATGCGACAGGGAAGGAAGGGAAGGCTCCCTGCAGAATTGACCTTTGAGCTGAGGTCTGAAGAATGTGCTGGAGTTGACCAGGTGAGGAGAAAGAGAAGGATTCCAGCTGGAAGAAGCAGCCCTCCTGTGCAGAAAGCCCTGTCTGTGGAAGGAGCAGGGCAGGTGTGAGGTTAAAAGACGCTCTGCAGAGACAATGACCTGGAAGCCATAACAAGGAGATTTTGTCTCTATGCCAGCGGTAGTAGAAAGTTGTGCTCCAAGTAGCCCAGGATTATTCCCAAAACGCCGTGAAATTCAACAAGGAAATGTAATCCAACATATACTCATTGTGCACTGGCTATGTAAAGGGCAGTGAAACCTGCACGACTGAATTTTTAAAATAAACTATACTTTGAATATATGCTTAACGGAGCTCACTTAGAAGGATCAAAAGGAGGAGCCACTGCTCACTTGGCAAAACCACTCATTGCTTTGCAAAAGGAAAGGGCAGGTGGGTTCTCTCTCTGTCGGGCTTCCACAAAGTTCTTCTGAGAAGGGGGCACTGGCTTCGCTGTCCATACACACATCAATGGGGCAGCAGGAGGGGAGGAAGTGGGCACCAGACAAGGAAGGTGAAGATGAGCTTCCTTACCCCAAGGCCTCCACTGGCCCTCGTGACTGCTTCTCTGCGGCCACCTGGGTGACTCAGCATCACCTTGGAGACTGCAACGTGAGGTTCTGGTTTTTCAACAGGATTTGAGGTTTCTCTGGCTGCCAAAGGACACTAAATTTGAGAGGCATAGCCTTGCACGGAGCTCCCTGGAGAAAAGGACAGTGCCTGGATTATACCTAGCTCATTGCCACGATGCGAAGTTGTTCTCATTTGATAATAATGACATTTTAAAAGTCATTGCTAAGTATTGCAAGGGCCTTTCTCCAAGAGTATGAGACAACCCTTGTGTTTCCTATCAAAAGGAGAAGAAAAATAAGGCTCTACGATTTCTCACATTAGAACTGGTGTCGTATACTTCTCTTTTGCAGTGTTTGGCAACCTTGATGTATTTGCCTTTTTATTAGTTACATTCTCAAGCCCAGCAAAGGTTTGGCTTCTCAATGTGTTTTGAATTAGATTCATGAAAGCTATAAAAAATAACTGGCCGGAATTAAGCTAATAAAGTCCTAAAAGACTGAAGAACTGCTGTCGTTGTGAGAGTCAAGTACTTCTTTTTTTCCTATCTGAGAATTGGTACCTGGATTGAATATATGTTTTTGTAGAATCATAGACTCTTAGGAATGGAGAGGAGATCAGAAACCTATCCCGTCCAATATCCTAGAACGGATGTTCTAGTCCCTTCTACAATGCTCCATTGAGTGTTTTTATTTTCTCTCCATTGACCAAACACCTCCAGTTACTGGTGGCCCATCAAACTCATGCTGGATACCAATTCTGTCGCTCAGTGTATGATAATGCAGCCATATTTTTCTGATTTTCTCAACGACTGTCATATGCCTTGCTGAAAACCAGAAATATTATAGCCTTAGCATTTCTAATAGCCTTACTGTGAAACAAGGAAGGCAGAATTAATTACACATGACCGATTTTGTTGACTCTGAATTATCATTACCTCATTACCTCCTTTTCTGGGTTTCTTTTAAGTAAGTTATTGACGAACCTCTAAATATTAAGACAGTCAGCTGAATTCCAACTGCTATATAAATAGAGGGTAAAAATCTTCAGTCAAGTCTTTCAACTTCAATAATTCTGTCAGCAAACGTTTACCAAGCCCTACCATGTGTGAGGAACCACGCTAGACCTATGGAATGCAGAAATAGAGGACATTATTAGCCCCTCAAGAACTCACAGCCCAACAGGTCACACGAATAAATATTGACAATGACAGTGCAACATGGATTAGTGCCAGGGTAGAAATTGGCTCAGGGGTATTGGGGAGAAAAGAGAGGGCATAGAACTCAGGTTGTGTGGTGGGGAGTGGAGAGAGTCAGAAAAGTCTTCAGGAGAATCTTGGATAACAAGAAGGACTTGTTCAGAGAAGGTTGGAGAATGAGAGAAGGGAATTCCCTCTCAGAGAAACAGTTTTTACAAGGCACAGTGACACCAAAAGCATGGTCTGTTTGGGAAATTGCAGGTAGACCCATGGTCTTTAGAGGTCTTATTTTTTTAGCTTTTTTAAAATAGACTTTATTTTTTAGAGCAGCTATAGGTTCACAGAAAATTGGGTGGAAAGTTCGGAGAGTTCCCACATGGCCCCTGTCCTCACACATGCACAGCCTCCATCACATCAACATCCCCCACTAGAGTGGCACAGAGTGGCGATTGATGAACCTGCACTGACACATTATTATCATCCAAAGTCCACAGTTTACATGAGGGTTCACCTTTGGTGTTGTACATACTATGGGTTTACACAAATGTATAATGATGCATATCCACCATTATATCATATCAGACAGAACAGTTTCACCATCCTAAAAATCCTCTATGCTCTCTGCCTATTCATCCCTCCCACCCCCCAACCCTTGGCAACTACTGATCTTTTTACTCTCTCCATAGTTTTGCCTTTTCCAGATTGTCATATAGTTGGAATCAAACAGTATGTAGCCTTTTCAGATTGGTTTCATTCACTTAGTAACATGCATTTAAGATTCCCCCACGTCTTTTTGTGGCTTGATAGCTCATTTCTTTTTAGCACTGAATAATATTCCATTGTCTGGATGTATTATAGTTTATTTATCAATTAGCCTACTGAAAGACATCTTAGTAGCTTCATAGTTTGGGCAATTGTGAACAAAGCTGCTATAAACATCTGTGTGCAGGTTTATGTATGGACATAAGTTTTCAATACATTTGGGTAAATACCAAGGAGCATGATTTCTGGATCTTATGGTAAAGCTAAATTTAGCTTCGTATGAAACTGCCAAACTGTCTTCCAAAGTGGCTGTACCATTTTACATTCCCATCAGGGCCAGCAGTCTTTTATTCACTTATTCCAAAAACGGTCACTGAGCATCTACAACACGCCTGGAGCAGGGCATACTGTGGCGATCAACACAGAAGTGGCCTGGCCCTCGTGGAGTTTGCACTCACACAGAGAACTTACCAGAGGTTATCAGAGAAGGCATCCTGAAAGAGGAGTTGCTTCCTGGAGCTGCCTCAGGAAATGGCTGAGAACGGACAGGAAAGCAGCTCCCTACATGATCCTTTCAGGGAGGGCATCCTGGACGCACAGAAAGTTCTCCCCACACCCTAAAGGGTGGGCTGATTGAAGGGAGGAGAAGAGCTCACCCTGAGGCACAGCTGGCTTGATGATGGAGAAGGATGCGACAAAATGGGTGTGTTCATCCCCACGCGGACTCCCAGTGTCCACATTCTTTATCCCCACAGTTGTCCTTTGATACTAAGGAGTCAGTCATGGCTGTTTCAAACCGAAATGAATTCAGGGATCAATTGTCCCAGTAGCTTTTAAACATTTTTAGCCACTGAAATCCTTCCTCACATGAAACCTTAGGTGAAATCCCAATGTGTAAATCAAACAAAGGTGGGTGTGTTCCTCTCGTCTTGCTGCCATAACAAATCATGGCAAACTTAGTGGCTGAAAACCACACAAATTTATTATCTGGAGGTCAGAAGTCCTAAAATCAAGGTGTCAGCAGGGTGCATTCCTCGCTGAAGGCTCTAGGTCAGGATCTGTTTCTCTGTCTTTTTCCAGCTTCTGGAGGCCACCTGTATTCCTCGTCTCATGGCCTCTTCCTCCATCATCAAAGCCAGCAGCACAGCATCTTCAGAGCTCTCTCTCACTCTGCATCTTGCATCACATCTCCCCCTCTCATTCTGACTCTCCAGCCTCCCTCTCACAACGGTCTTTGTGATTACACTGAATGCACCTGGATGATCCAGAATCATCTCCCATCTCAAGATCCTCAACTTAATCACACCTGCAAAGTCCCTTTTGCCGTGTAAGGAAACATATTCACAGGCCCCAGGGACAGGATGTGGCCATCTTTGGGCGGCCATTATTCATCCTGTCACAGTAAGGCTGCTCTGGTAGCAGCCCAGGTGGAAGAGCCCTAATATTAGGAACATCCCAATGCGGCACAGACCACAATTTTATTTTATTTTTTTAATTTAATTTTTTTTTAATTTTTTATTTATTGCAGTAACATTGGTTTATAACATTGTATAAATTTCAGGTGTACATCATTATACTTCTATTTCTGCATAGATTACATCATGTTCACCACCCAAATACTAATTACAACCCATCACCACACACATGTGCCGCAATTTTAAAGCACCTGATACGAGGCCTTCCTGAGATCATAGATGAGGAAACAAGGGTCCAGAGGCAGGAAGGGATTTCTTTTAGGACCCATAAAAAGTTTACGGAAGATCCAGGCCAAGGATCAACTCCCGGTCCCATGCCCTTTCCCCTAAAGCCACTACTTTAAGAGGTCTTTCCATGAACAACACCAACAACAATAAAAAGATCCATAGTTTTGGTACAGTACAAGCCATGGTCAAAATTGCCATGTAGCTTTGCAAAATGAAGACACAGATGAGGTTTCCTTGGGCCCTGGAAAGCTGACATCCCGTTATGAATTGGAAGGCCTTGCACTCTGGAAACATCTTAGTAAAGAAAATCCCTGTTGCTCAACAGCTAACCGCTCATCATAACACAGCAGTCCAGGCCGTCCTAATAGGAGCTTAAGACCCCTGGCAGGGTCCACAGAGATCAGAAGGCCTGTGCATGGTCCAGCTGCATGGTAGAGATCGGCCCCAAACCACTTGTCCTCACATTCTTGGCCTGGCGAGTAAGCCATCTGCTCCCACAACTCCACCTCTCTCTTTATTTCATGTCATTTACCACTTTTTTCCTTAGTCTCAAATATGAGCCACAAGTTAAAAGACTTTGCAAAAGACTAGACTCTCTGACATTTGGGGGATCTGGTGTTTATTAAGTTGGGAGATTTAAATTGACTGTGATTTGTTCTTAATTTAGGGCAGTGACAGACAAATGCTTGATATGTGTGTGTGTGTGTGGCTGTGTGTGGGTGCGCGCGCATGCACATGTGTTGCATTTGCACAGCATCTAGGATCCATGCACATTTGGGGGAATAAACAGTTTAAAAATCCAGGCAGCCATAAGTTGGAGGGAAAGGAAGATAAATGGATATTTGAAATCAATTATGCTATGAAATAAGTGGGGCAGTTGCCAAAGCAACAGGCGTCCCATCATACCGATGCTACCGCATCTGTGGACATACTTCTGGAGACGCCTGGTATACTAAAATGGCTTTCAAGAATGAGCGAACAGGTCATCTCAGTCTGTTAACCTCTGGAAAGACAGAATCCAGCTTCGGGGAGACAGACGGATGGGCCACACCCCTGCCCCTTGGGCCCCGGGTCTCTGCTGACCATGTTGGTAACAATCATCTAGCCTTCTCAATGAAAGTCAAACCATATTTACCCAATACCTACTATGTGCCAGGCACTGCTAAGTACTCTAGAAAAAATCTCTTTTCATCTTCACAACAATGTTTGAGTTGGGTCATATCTTATAGTTAAACTTATTTCCCAGATTGAAGCAATCACAGCTCAGAAATATTAATTCTCTAAGACCCTTACAAGTGAGAAAGGTGGGGTTTTAACATAGGCTTATGTGACTTCCAAATCTATACTCTTTCCACCACACCATGTTGCTTACTCTCTCTTAGCCCCCAGGCTAAGTGCTAGGGGTAAAATATGAATACAGACATAAACTCTGTCCGCCAGATCTGTCTGGCTCAAGTGGTGAACTATTTAATTCACTTATTCCTCTTTTGATTCAGCTAATATTCAATGAGAACATCAGAGAATCCAAACGTGCACCAGATCAAGAAGTTCCCTGTCCTCCTTATCTATTGCGGTGAAGGGACCCAGATAGTCAACGAATGAACAAACAAATAAATTAAATAGTGGCAGATGCTGGTAAGCATTAGGAAGGACGTAACCAGACTGCCAGAGTGGAGAATAGCAGCCGACACTGTCCCACAAGGGAACACATCATTTCGTAAGGTAATGAGCTTCATGGCCCTGGAAGTATTTAATCAAAGGGCGGTGACCCCCAGGCGATGCTGCCACTATGGGAAGCTACTAAAGGTTGAGGGAGGCAGACATCCATCAACTTGATCCCTTGTGACGTTCATTCCAATTGCGGGCAGGATATGACATTTCCCAAAGACACAGGAGGCATTCTGGAAGAAGGGATTTGGGTTATTGATTAGTATTCACGAAAACTGGGCCCATGCCAGGAAAGTATCAAGCTGTATATTATGATTACTGTGGAGGGAGAAACAATAGAAGAGAAAGTATTCTAATGATTGGAGGTGGGGAGACAGGGGGACACACCAAAAGTCATCCACAGTAATGGCAGGAAAGGCGGAAAGCTCCGGGTTCAGGCTGAGTTCAGGCTCCACTGAGATCGTTATCGGGACCTAATCCCTCAGCTCTGCAGAGCCAGGCCCACAGGAGAACCGCAGCTGATTATCTGCTCACACGTTGGGTTCCAATGCCCCTTCATACCAGACAGGGAGGAGAAATGTCCGGTCTGGGCTGGAAACAGCATAGGCACTTAAGGAGCACTTCATCTTAAAAGTGGAACTGTTTTGCTTTTGTCAAACTGGTTAATTTGTCCCAAATGTTAAAAACCTCTCATTCTCTTGAAAGATCAGCCGTCTACAGATTCAGAGTTCAAACAGCCAGACCATGGGAGAGCTAAACCAAACACCTCCTCGGTCTCAGCTCCGCCTGTGGGTCCAACCAGCATGTTCACTGAGAAGAAATGAATGATTTCACTTGCAGCCCAAAGGAAAGTTTTGGTGTGAGCTGGGTCCAAAATGGCAGTATTCTACAGAACAAGAGGTGTCAACAGTTACCTGATTCTAGGGTAGAATAATGTCTCTGATTCAGCTCAGACAGGTTCAGTGTCCCTGTCCCAGTAATAATGTCCTCGGTTCATGGTTTTGGACCTGAAGTTAGAATTCTCAGATTTTTGAAAACCTCTTTGTGCAAAAAGGAGGCAAAGGAGGAATATGTATTTCAAACTTTTCAAGTCTAGCAAAATTCCAAGATTTGTTAAACCACACATGTGCGCGCACACGCGCACACACACACACACACACACACCTTGGAGCCAAGAATTTTGCTACACTCTTGATATACGTTCTCTCATGTTATCCTTATAACAACCCAGTGGAGTAAGGACTTAAGGTATTATCCCTCCCCGCTTCATTTTAGAGCTAAGAAATCTGAGGCTTTGGGAGATTAAACGCGTTGCCCAGGTTCACACAGATGGTAAGTAGTAGGATCAGGATTTGAACCAGTTACATCTCCCTCTAGAGGAGCAGTTTGCAACCAGGGCCAACTCTGTCCCCCAGGGGACAACTGGCAATGTCTGGAGACATTTTTGGTTGCCACACCAGGGGGCGGACACTGCTGGCATCTCGTGGGTAGAGGCCAAGGATGCTGCTAAACATCCCAACACACTCAAGACAGCTCCCCAACAACAAAAGAATTACCCAGCCCAAAATATCAAGAGTGCTGAGGCTGAGAAACCCTGGTCTAGAGGCTGTGCTCTTAAATAACACTCTTCTATCTGGCTTTTCTGTTTTCATATCAATCCTTTCTTTTCAGCACAAATTCCTTGAGGGTTGATTTCAGTCCCATTGTACTCCATGTGGTTGTGTAAAGCCACCTCAAAGTCTTCCTGCCATCAGATGAGAAACACAACATTACAGTGTCATGGTACCCTGGCAGGGACTTCTCTCACCCATGTATTTAGAACTGTGAGATGCTTTATTTCTCAGGGACAGTATGCTCATCTCCACATTTTCTCTTATAATCCTAACAGCAACCATGTGAAGTGGGAAACTAGCCATTTTACAGCTGAGGCTCTGATCTGCCCAAGGTTCAGAAGCTAGAAAGTCACAGAACTGAAACTACACAAGCCCCCTGACTCCCAGTTCTGCACACTTTCCCACAGCAGAGGTTTTGGAGACTTTGCGTCAACTGCAGGGCTCATTTTTAAAGCTTCAGTTCCACCCCCAGAGTTCTGATTCAGGAGGTCCAGACTGGGGTCCAGGAATGGGCTTTTTTTTTTTTTTTTTAAGGATGATTGGCCCTGAGCTAATATCTGCCAATCCTCCTCTTTTTGCTGAGGAAGACTGGCCCTGGGCTAACATCCCTGCCCATCTTCCTCCACTTTATATGAGACACCGCCGCAGCATGGCTTGACAAGCGGTGCATCCGTGCGCGCCCGGGATCCCAACCGGCAAACCCCGAGCGGCCACAGCAGAGCGCGCGCACTTAACCGCTTGCGCCACGGGCCGGCCCCAGGAATGGGCATTTTTGACAAACTCCCCATGGGGTTTGGACGTGGTTGTCTCACGGACCAAATTTTGAAGAATGCTGCACTATATAATGCTGGATATGAAGTGTATTTAATTGCAAAAATAATAGCAAAGGTATTTGATTTTATTTATTTAATAGTAACAATAATAAATGAGTGATAGATGAAGGCATGCGTGCACATATACCTGGAAAGGAAGGCAGGCTGAAGACTAATGCCAGGTGTTGGCTTGAGCACCGTAGAGATTCGAGCTCCACCTCCAGCTGTGCCACTGAGAGCTGCCTGATCTTGAATATTCTCCTTGGCCTCTCAAGCCTTTATTCCTTCATCATCTACTCTTTACTAGTAAAGCAGAACTAACATTCTTTGCTTTTTAGAATGGTGTCAGCATTAGACGTTTATGTACAGGATGCATGTAATATGGTATGAAGGTCCACTAAGCTACACTTGATAAATGCTTTTGACTGTTGTTGCTTTCAGTCTATGTTTGCATTGAGTCTGCTCAGCTTAACTCTGAAACAGCAGCCCCAAGCCCGGCAGCTTTCCCCTTTGGCAGAGCCAAGAGCCCCCGTAATCCAGCAGCAGCTCAATTCGATGAAGCAGCGTCCCCCCTAACGCATTCCCCCTGACCACTGAACCAGAATAGGCAGCATCGCAAAAGCATCTGAAATATTTGTAAATTTATAAACACGCCTAGAGCAAGAGCCTGTCCTCCGGCTCTGATGAGAGACCGCCAGCAGGCCTTTTTTTTCTTTTTCTCTGATTGGGCTGTGAGCGACACATTCATGAATGAACTGAAAGAGAGATGTCAAAACGTGGTCAGATGATCGCAATTAGAATTTTCCTTAGTAATTACGTGATTATTTCTGTCTGGAAACCCTACCCGAGTCAGATGCATTCAGCTCCACTGGATGGTGGGAGCTTTTTCAGTCCTGTCACCAACGTGCAGTGGTCTGGTGTGGGGTAGAGAGCAGGATGAGCAAGGTCGGGTCCCTGACGCAAGGCAGCAGGTCCGCGAGACACGCAGCAGCGTTCATTACGTCAGCACATGTTTATTACGTCAGCACGTATTCATTGCGTCAGCACATGTGTATTACGTCAGCCCGTGTTCATCAAGCTCTTCCTCTGCGCTAGGCGCACGCTGAACGTGCAGTACATAACAGTAATGGTGTGGTAGTGAACCCTGTCTTCAGGATGCTTAGTCTGTGTGGTCACAAAAACAGTGGGAGAGAGAGGAGGCGTTTGACAAATATCCGGCCAGTACAACTCAACATTGCTAAGGTCATGAAAAAAGGAAGGGCTGAGAGACTGTCACAGACCTAAGAAGACTAAGGAGACATGATGACTAAATGCAATATGGTACCCTGGATTGGATCCTGGAACAGAAAGAGGACATTTATGGAAAAACTGGTGAAATTCAAGTCTGGAATTTAGTTAACAGTAATGGACCAACGTCAGTTTCTTTCTTTTGACAAATGTACCCCAGAGGGTGTTTTAAGCTGCGGGACTAATGGAGAAGTAAAATGTTAGTGGAAGAAAGGCTGTGGAGTATAAGGGAAACCGCTACTATCTTCACAACTTTCCTGTAAACCTAAAACTATTCCAAAGCAAAAAGTTTACTTTTAAAAATACTGGGGAAGTTCTGATCAAAATGCATACTTCTTATGTCTTATCCTGAATATTCTGATTCAGTAGTTCTATCATTTATTTCTCAGGTAGGAAGCAATAAAATCTGGCCCTGGTAGCTGCCCTTTCTGAGACCCACATGTTCAGCTTTCCTTCTATTAGATGAGATCCTATAGGTTCTCATGACATGAGACATCACGGGATCTTCCAATACTTTTAATTTAATTTAACCAGAAAAGCAGTGAGTGTTTTAGGTTGGAGGAACTAACGGACAAAACTTCTGTCCTTTTGTTCCCCCAAACTCAGAATGCCAGGGCGAGCATGGAATGTGTCATCTGCTTGTCCCTCAATGAAAGATGGTAAAGCATCTTCCATAATTATCCTATCAAGACTGAATGTGAATTTGGGGAGGTAATTCCCTACAGGGAAATTAGGATGCTGTTTCTGGAAAGAACAAGAATAAATGCTGGGCAGCACAAAGAAAAGGTGTCCACATCTGGAGTGGGGCTGAGGAATATGGATTTTAACAGAAACCTTCCCTAACTCCCCCCTCCATGATTCTTTGTCAAGGGATTGAAGATCCCACTTGAGAATTGCTGGTCTAGTGTGGCGGACAGACCCGTCATGATACAAAGCAGATGCTATTTGTCTTCTAAGGAAAGCAGAAAATGTAATAGGAGCCCAAAGAAAGCCAGAGACTGATTTTCACCGGAGAGATGAGGGAAGGCGCGATGGAAAAAGTGGTAGTAAGCTGGGTCCTGAAATATGGGTAAGATTTCAGAGGGTGGAGAATGGCAGTTTGAGAAGTTCCTTATTCATATTTTCCCTTCAAAATAAAAAAGTCAGAGCAAAGGAGAAGAGGAACTGTGTGGTCCAGTGTGGCTGGACTGTGGGGTGCAGGGGGAAATGCGGCCAGGGACAGGAGTGAAGAGCAGCCCGTTCCAGCAGGAAGAGGGTCCCCAAATGTCCTGCAGGGTGCCACCCTGCAATTAAGAGGGACCTCCTTGCTCAAAAACCTTCTGGTCCCCCTTATGCCTGGGTAGATTACAAACTCCCTGACTGAGAATCCGAGAGGGTGAGACTGGATGCAGGAGATGAGGAAGGAGATGGCAGAATATGGAGACCTGAACTATATAGTTTGTTGCCCCGGGTATGGAAAGATGGTGAGAGATTTGGCAGAATAAAGATGGCAGGCATGGGGACTTGAGTGGACATGAGAAATGAGGGAGATGACATTTCTGACTTCTGTTCAGGTGGACCAGAGGTGAGTGGGTGTGCTCGTGCTATGGAGCTGTGCTCAAGCTTTGGGGTCCTGGAGGGGTACTGAGCAAGGAGGGGCACTCGCCTTCATGCTTTGT
Source organism: Diceros bicornis minor (assembly GCF_020826845.1). Classification (NCBI taxonomy): domain Eukaryota; kingdom Metazoa; phylum Chordata; class Mammalia; order Perissodactyla; family Rhinocerotidae; genus Diceros; species Diceros bicornis. The sequence continues at coordinate 27,653,785 of NC_080771.1, forward strand.
GTAACATCACCAGGGTCAGATGGCGGAACAGCTGTCCAGATGAACTGAAAGAGCCGAGGTCCTCAGGCTGGGATGATGGTTCTGAGTTTCAAGTCTGAAGAGTGAAGCAAATACAGAATTCAAAGACTGATCAGTGAGGTCTATGGCCAGGACGATCACACTCTGCTGCAAGATGAAGGAAAGAGGGCAAGACATGAGACTGTGAGTAGTAAGGGTGTCCTGTAGCCCCATTCCATGAGGTTGATATTCCCGATGGGTGTGTTGCAGGCATGGGCATTTGGCTTAAGGGGCCAGACACAGACTCACAGAAACACCTGGGAGACTTAAGCTTGACTGACCGGGAGAATGGAGGAGAAATTCCCTGAAATAGGGAAGTAGGCAGAAGAGCTAGATTGGGGAATAGACTTTGAATTTGTTGCTGAACAAGGTGAGGAGTTAAATTTGTTACCTGGTCTCCTTCTACCAACTGTATTCATTCCATCAAGACATGTGTATCACGTGCCTCTCCTAGAAACCAAGGATACAAACCCTTGTTCTTCCAGAACATAGATTCAAGTAAGTAATCAGACACTATCCAAATAAATGAATATATAATGAAATGCCAGGCTGCTTCTAGAAAGAAAGGGAATAAATGCTGGGCAGCAGCAGAGTAAGGAGACTGCTAGCCATGCAGAGAGATGTGCTGTCACACTGAATTTTTTCCTTTTGATTCAGGACATCAAATTTTGCGAGAAAGATAATCAGATTATTTAGAACACAAATTGTGAATTAACCAAGTAGAGCTTGGACCATGAGGGGATCCTTTTCTGATGAGTGAGAACCACTGGAAAGCAGCCCGGGACTGTCCACTGGAATCAGAAGGACCCCGGTTTGAGTCCCAGCAACTCTGTGTAAGAAAGTGTGCAAGTTACTTAACCACTCTGAACCTCAGGGGCTTGATCTGTAGAAAAGGTATACAAATACTTCTTTGAAAGTTTGTGCTGAGGATTAGGAATTATGTATATAAAGTGTTAGTATAGATCTCTTGCAGCTGGTCACACAGGTTGTCAAGAAAGGTAGAAATTTTTATTTCCTCTCCTGGGCAATGAGTCTGAAAACTCAACCAGCACCATCAACTCTCTCTCGACAATTTAAATTGAATTGAATGAATGAAGATGATTCATGTTAGCAGTGTTACCCCGAAGAAGCTGTTTATTATTTCCTGCTGTCTCATCCTGTAAAAAGCCCTTGGTCCTGTCCTTGCTGAGGTCGACGGTCCAATTCTTCCTACAGTCCTACAGCTAACCCACATGCTTCTAGTAATTCCTTTTCTGCTGATTAACCAGAGAAGTTTCAGTGACTTGTTTCTAAAAAACCTTAACTGATTCAGTGAATATTATTAGTAGTGTTTGAATCCCTAATATGGAATATTATAATTATTACACTTAGTGTTCACATCTTTCTTAGAAGGTCCCTACTAGGTTTGAGATGATGGAAAGAGGATGGGACTGTACACATATTAATAAATAGATTTCCCCTCCGGATCCCTAATAGTTGAGGAAACACCATATGCTTTGTCTAAAATGCACAGGAGACTTTACCAAGATCCTGGCCTAGATGAGAAAGACTGAAGCTTGGACTGTTTCGCTGCCTGCCACAATGGATGCTGAAGAAAATCCTGGATTTGGGTGCTCATCTCAGAAGTGCAGAGCTCAGTATAAGTGGGAATTCAAACCCCAGAGATGCAAGGGTGCTAAGACTAGAAGGGCTCTTGGAGATAATCAAATATCCTGTTTCTTAAATGGGAGTAGACATGTGCCCATTCCACGCCAAAATTTGATTATACCGCATCCTACTGCTGTACGAATTTTCCTTGGAGGTTGTTATGTTAGATTAGAATAAACACAAACATACATGGATTTTTGTGGTCTCTTGTTTATCCTTAAGAAATTTTGCTCATAAGTTCAGCTGGCTTGAGCTCCATCTCCAGCTGTTCAGAGTTGACTCCAACACATTTTATAGATGAGAAAACTGAGGCCCAGGGAGAGGAGACCCTTGACCAGGGTCACACAGTGAGCAAATCTCGGGGAAACCAGGCCTCCTACTTTTCCAGCCCAATTAAGGAGGAAAGAAAGAGTTAAGGGATGACAAAAATGTGGTGGTGGTTTTTTTTCTTTTGTTTTAAATCAAATGTAATTTTTTTCCCAGTTATATTCTTGGGTTTTCGATCTGCCATTCTGAGAAGGTAAACTCATCCTGTGAGTTGTGTTTTTCTCCACAGCGTGGCTTTCTCCATTCCGATCCCTGTCCAGGGCTGAGGAAGGGCAGCATAGGGCAGGTCTGGCTTAATGCAAACTAAAACTACTATTTATTTCTCAGGGCCTGCTGGTTTGCTGGGCTGAGCTAAAGCTTTTGTCACTTTTTCTATAAAAATCTTGAAATGGGCTTTGATAGTAGAAATCTGAGTCATCCAAAATAATTCTAAATAAGATCCGTATCTACTGGGAGGCCTGAGACGAGAGCTCCTTGAATTTCCTTTCACGCAGCTTCCTCCCACCTGAATCACCATCCAATTAAAATCCTAGCCATTCCTTTTCTTTTCATTATTCAATATTGAGGCTAACCCCTGGAAGCACGTTGGTGTATTTCCTTTATGCTTTATTATGTGCATCTTAAATAATTTTGACTATATGTATATATATACATTTTATCCTAAATTTTCCATATAGTATTTCCTAAGAAATGTGTTATGTTATTATGAACTCTTCATAGATGTTATTTAGGAGAGGTACACAATTTTTATCCATTAACAGTCACTTCATCATCCCCTGGTTGTGGATAATTTAGATCACTTTTTTTTTTTGCTAATTAACAATTTGATTAATAAATATGAGCATCTTTTTTTACTCTAACCTTTCAGATAGATTACTGAAAATAGAATAGCTGACATATCCCTGTAATGTCTGAATGTGATCATTTTATTTTATTCTTGCCAGCTTTGGGGAATTTCATGGAAGAAAAAAAAGTCTTTGCCAATTGATATGTAAAACATAACAGTTTACTTGTATTATCTTATGTTTGCTCCTAAAGTTGGACTTTTGTCCATGTTCTCCAACCAGTTATATTTCTTCTGTGGTGAAATACCTTTGTATTCCTTGTGACCTTCCATTTTCCAAGGCACCTCTTAAATCCAAATGCTCCCATTAGGGGCTTTCATTGTCCCTTCAGCACAAAGTAATCCTTCTCCCTTTCTACAGTCCTGAACTCTGAGAAGATCACAATCAAATCGCAGTAATTACACATGGCTGTAATGAAAGCACTTGGGTATAAGTTCATCTCTCCAACTAGAGAGTAAGCACTAAGCTTTGCTCCTCAGATAGAGTACATAGTCAATCAATGTCCAAGGGAGGGAGGAGGAGGGATGATGGGAGGTAGGGTGGGCAGGCCCACTCCTTATGTCATCTCACCATCAGGTGGTTGGGGATCACAGCAGAAGACAGACACCAGGACACCCTGGCCTGCAACCTGAGTAAGTACCTCTCCTCCACAATTCTGCCTCAGTAACCTCAGTTCCACGTTTTCACTCAAACTCACAGGCCATCCTGGCACCCACACTGCCTCTCTACGAACTATAGATAGGACGTAGTCAGCCTCTGTATAATACGTTGAAGACTTTGCAGACGCAGGGGTAAGTAATTGATAAAAATTTAGAAGGTACTGTTTAGGCAACTTTTAAATAATGCTGGATTTCCAACATAAACACCAATCCCATGGAAAACCATAGTTAAGAAAATATCACACTTGAAACAAAACTGGAAGCTCATAAATTGATTCAGCTAGCTGATTATTATTTCCAATGACCCTTGTCATCCTCGGGTCCATAAGAAATCCATGACTCGGCAGATCCATGACTCCACCTTCTTTATAGTATTTCTATGCTACAAAGATACAGGGAGAGGGTAATCATACTTCCAAGTTATGTTAATGAACACAAACCAAAGATTGATATGCTAAGCTGCTTCTGGAACTAGATGTGGGAAGAGGGATCACTCCAGCCTATTGTTTTTAATTAATCTCTTGTGCTTTAGGCTTATCTAGTCCTAGAAAATGAAAGCCATATATCTTACAATACATGTGCCAAATTGTGTGTGTAATTCAGTGGAAAACCCCTAGCAATAAAGAAGGAAGTTCTAAAATTATCAGCAATTCTCTAGGTCCCGGGAAAACTTGGACAACATTTTGCAAACTTGAAAACTCCTCCTTTAAACCCCACCAGTTTGAATCTCAAACCTCAGAGCATATCTCATTGCTGCCTGAAACGATCCTATAGATCTGGTGGTGTTGATTATCAAAAGGCCAAGGGTGAAGGCTACGAGGAACCTCTGTTTGCTTTCAGAACAGTTGTCTATATTAAGGAATCTGAAACTTATGAATATTAAGGAATCAGAACCATCACTCCAAAGACCAATGGATCAAGAAATCTGATAGAGTGGTTGTGTTTGTGTGTGTGTGTGTGTATGTGTGTTGCAGGCGAAAGAAATTGAGAACAGGGGCTTTGACTTGGTTGGGCTAATGCCAAACACAGCAATAGAGACAATCATTATTCCACCATCTAATTTTTTTTTAATTTTTTGTTTATTGCAGTAACATTGGTTTATAACATTGTATAAATTTCAGGTGTACATCATTATACTTCTATTTCTGCATAGATTACATCATGTTCACCACCCAAATACTAATTACAACCCATCATCTATGACATAACTTACTATTATTTTCCCAGTCCTACACTAGGTATTCTTTGTTTTGCTTTTTAAGATGTGGATATATGTTCTGCCCTTACATAAGGAAAGTAAGTTGGAGCATATGTGTGTGTGCATGTGTGTGTAGAGGTTAATGTTCATTAAACACTACTCTGTGTCCTAAAATCTCACACTATAAACATTTTTTCATTAAGACTTTATGCATTAGGTGTTATCTTCATCTGTGAAATGGAAGTAATTATATCTGCATCTAAAAGTTAAGCAACTTTCCCAAGTGGTGGGAATCCTAGGATGTGAACTCAACTGTTCCCAGTACACTAGGATGCAGGAGGCCACACCCTCCACCCAAAATTAATAATTATCCCTCTCATGTGTAGACAGCTTGAAGGGTTTATGATATGCTTTCCCACACATTATTGCCTATGGCATTCTCAGCAAAATTGCGAACTCATTGCCCTATTTTAGAGAGGAAGAGATGGAGACTCAGAGAAGTGATGTTTTATTTAAGGAGGTAACTATGGGTAACAAATAAACTGAACAAACTAGCAGTCCGGCAGTATGGAAATCTAATCAAGTCATTCTTCTGCTTAACACCTGGTCCTCGGGACAACATCTCAGCTTCTTAAGATGCAGCCAAGGATCTGATGACCAGGCTTAGTGTATTTTCCTTCATCTTCTCCGGCTCAAGACTCTACCTTCCAGCCACAATGAACTCTCTTCTGCTGCTCTGTATCGCCAAGATTCTTCCAAGCACTGGGCCTCCCTACATGTTCTTTTCTTTCCCTGGAACAATCCAGTTCCTACCACACCTCTTCCCATTTCCATCTGGACAAGGTCCACATCCTTCAGTTCTCTCAATTTATATATCACTTCCTCAGGGATGCCTTTCCTGAAATCCTCAAGTGTAGACAAGATGCCCCTCTTTTTTGACTCCCTAGCCCTGTTCTTCTCCATCATAGCATTTTGGGGGCTCTATTGTGATGGACCTTACTTAGCCGTATTCCAACCATAAATCCATTATTTTCAGGAAGGCAGGAGCTGCAATATCCCTCTGCCAATACAGCACTGACCCACCATGAACATGGCCCTCTGATTTGACAACTCTTGGAATTTCAATTCCTTTCTTAGGTAAGGAGATGTAAAGAAGGCCTGAGAAAGTTAGGGAAGACTGTTGGGGTGAGGTAAGGCTAGACTCTGATCTTAAATGATGGGTTAAATTTGCAGAGGGAAGGGGAGAGGAAAGGACATCCCCAGTTTGGGAAATAGCATCAGGTCCTATTGAGCGTGATATTTTCATGGAACAGGGAAGAAGTTGGGCAGGTTCAAGAAGAGGCTACACATTGTTGAGAAGGATAACAATAACATGATAACAATAACAAGACCTGACATTTATTGAGCACTTAGTGTGTGCCAGTCACTGTTATTAGAACTGTACATGCATTAACAATTGTAATCCCACAGTAACCTTATGGGAAGTAAATTTCCCAAGGTCACCTAGCTAGAAGGTGGCAGAGCTTGGATTCAAACTAAGGTCTTCCTTGTGTTAGAGCCCATGCTCTTTTCAAATAGATTCCCACACAATATGGACACGAGGTCTATCAAGTGGAGCAGGGTATTCAAAATCCCACTTCTGAGAAATCAAGGGCATACCATCACCACAGCACAGATGCTATGGAGGGATTATGAGCAGGAATGTCTGGGCATGATGAAATCAGTGCTTTTGGAATATTCCTCTGACACTGTAATGAAGGAAAGAAATGGGGAGGAAGGGAGTGGAATTCTGGGAAAAAATAATAAGCTACTGCAGTGGTCCGGGAGAGATAATGCAAAAGAAGAGGTGGTTCAAGAGGCATTTGGGGTGGGGGAGGACTAGCAAGGCAGACCAGTAATTCAGATTGTTATTTTGAAGAAACAGCCCTGGGAAGAGACATGCTGGTAAATCTTTAATAACTGGCTGTAGATGGGAGGCGCTCTGCCTTGTAGGGCCCTGGTGTAGAAACTCCCACTATGGCCACTTGCCGTGGTGTAAATACCTTCAGCATGGCTGATTTCAAGCTATCAACATGACATCTCTGAACACAGAGTTGGAATGAGTCGAGTATAATCGGCTCTTGCCAGCCAGGAGGAGCCAGCACACCACTCGTCCTGTGGCACAGAGGGCCCAAGTTCTGAGCAAAGTTAAAATGCCCCAGGGCCTGGGGGCCCTGCTGTACTGTGATGCACAGCAATTGTTATCAGGTCCACAGGAAGTGATTGAGGAAGCTATTATGGAGGATGGATAATCAATGTAGCAAGTTTCCACTTATCTAGTGATGTCGATGACCAGGCACTGTGCTGAGCAGTGCTGACAGGCAGAATCTCATGTAATCCTCAAAACCGCTCTGGGAAGAAGGCATTAATTTTTCACAGATGAGAAAACAGAGGCTTAGAGAGGTTGATTTATTTGTTCAAGATCACACAGCAAATAGGTAACAGGAGAAGAGATTTAAACATAAGTGTGCCTAACACCAACCCCTGTGTTCCACTTCCTCTCAATGACTCTTCCTACCAAATCGGACAAGGGGGGCTGTGAGAGACTGACTTTAATGAAGGAAGAAGAAGGAGGAAATTAAAGATTGATACTCACGAGTATAAACCACACCATACACATATACTGTGTATGCTGAAAATTCATAATTCATGCCAAACAACAATGCTAGAGACTCTATCTCCACCCCCACACCAGATTTCTAAGATGATTTTCTTACATTTTTCCTAGATTCCTGAAAGAGAAAAAAATGATAAAGCAATAGGAAAATAAGTTATATCTATTTCGCAATAAGTTAAAGGCATTCCTCTGTATCTGTACATTGGACACGTATCTAAAACAAAAATACAGCTCCTGGCCCAAGTTTTCCACTTCCCAGTCCTGCATGACTTATCCCCCAGTCACTTAATATTGCTTAAACAGAATGTTCCTGAACACAGCAGCCTGAGGGGAGAATCAGTTTTCACATTTAATATGGGTAGCACCATCATTCCCAACCAGCACATAAGCCATGATGAGATGACGTGCAGAGTGATGACGTAGTTGTAGAGCCATCAAAATGCAATGTCTTGTTCATGCTGTTGCTTCTTTTAGTAAAAATGGAGAAATCAGTTATGTGTGCTAGTTAAGACCAAAGTTTCAGAGTCATACAGACTGTGATTTAAGACGTCCATTTTGGAGAAAAAAAAAAAAAAAAACTTAGTGTTGGAAAATACATAGGAAGCCAGAGGAGGGGCAACCAATTCAAGATCATGGGGATTATTAAATTCAAACAGAATCCACCTTGAGGAGTGTGGTAGCCAGACTCCAAGATGGCTCCCAAAGAGCCTTACTTCCTGGTTGGTCTTCATGCTTTCTGTAGTTCCCTCTGATCATGGATAAAGCTGCCTTGTGTAATCAATAGGATATTGCAGAAATGACAGTATACATGAGGTGAGGTCATAGAAAACATGGCAACTTCTCCGTTGCCCTCTCTCAGTTCATTCCTTCTGGATGAAGCCAACCACCACTCCATGAGGACACACAAGCAGCCCAATGGAGAGGTCCACACAGGGTGAGGCACTGAAACCTCTGACCAACAGCCAGCACCAACTTGCCAGTGGTGAGTGAGCAATGTTGGAAACAGATCCTCTAGTCCCAGCCAATGTCTTGAATACAACCTCATGAGAGATTTTAAGCTGTTCCCAAATTCCTCACTCACAAAAACCGTGTGAGGTATTAAATGTCTGTTGTTGTTTTAATCTGCTAAGTTTTGGGGTAACTTGTTACACAGTAGTGTAATGAATACAGCTAATGAAGTAGGTTGGGTTTCCTATAAGCAGACCCTGAGACTGGGATTCAAGTGCATGTCATTTATTGAGGGAGTTCTCTTCAGGACAAACCTATAAGGGAATGAGGCAGGAAAGCAAGGAGAAGGACTGAACAAGGATGCAGTCTCAGGTAAGTTCCAGCCTTGGCCTGGTCCAGGGAGGCTCTGGGGCATAAATTGCACCACTGGTTGTCTTCCTTGAAGCAAGGGGATCAGGCTGTGGTCCTCCTGCCTTCGTCAGCCATTGGCTGTGGGCTGCTCCCCTTTGGGTGTTAACTTTCTGGGTGAGGCAGCTCTCACCAGGGAAGGAAATTCGCCAGAGAAGGGGGCAGATGAGAGCCACAAAGAGGCAACCCTCACCAAGCTGGGGGACAGGTCCGCTTGCTGATAAAGGGGCTCCAGGCAGGGCTCCACAGCACTACTGCCAATGGGAAGCCTCTAGTGACATCTCTATCCTATGGGGCTCCCCCTTCTACTTCCCAACAGGCTGTCACTGCAGGATTTCACCTCCCAGGCGGCTGCCCCTTCTCAGCGCTTGTTCTCTTCTAGCAGATCCTTTCACCCACTTGGAACTGGAGATGGGTTAGGATTCCTATGGGTTCAGGAAGGGTGAGTATATTTTTATGTCCCAGGAAGAACATAAAAGAGTAGAAAAAAATGGCAATGTTAATCTGTACTGAAGCTTCTTGCAGCTTAACACCTGTAAATCCTGGCAGCCCTGATGTCCTACGAGTTAAGAAACTTCCACCCTCAGGATGCTTTCCCAGATGAACTCAGGGCCAGACAGACAGACAGACAGACACACACACACACTTTTTAATTCTGGTTTTTAGTTAACTTAGTTTTACTGTTTATTTGTATTTACTGCTCTTTGGGGACAATATGCCAACAGTTTTCTTGTAGATATGGCATTTTAGGAAGGAGACAGGACTCGGGCACACTGGCCTCCTCACCCCAGTCCTTGTCCCACCTCAGGACTTGTGCCCTCAGGGCTCCCTCTACCGGATATGCCCTTCTCCGAGAAAGTCACACTCTGCTCACCCTCTCAGTGAGACCCCCACGTCTAAAACTGCAACAACACTTCCCAACCCCCTTCTCTGCTCTAGTGTTTTTTTTCCTTAGCACTTAAAAACACCAAATGTATGAAATACTTCAACTGTCCGTCTTGCGTATTATTGGTCTCCCCGACTAAGCTCCATGAAGGTGAGATTTTTGTCTTCTTTTTCACGGTTATATTCCTAGCACCTAAAATGGGTTGGCACATAATATACCCTCACTGAATGTTGATTGAATTAACAAAGGAGTGAATGATTGCTTCAAATTTGCATTCAAATACAGGTTCTGCTACTTCCTGGCAGTCTAAGTCCCAAATCTGAGGGGCTTTCTGCCATGGGATCTGGTATGCCATTTGACCTTCATGAGCCTCAGTGAACTCAAATGTTAACAGGCCACTTCTCTTTATTTTCTTTACTTGTCACTTTTCAGAAGCAACATCTCATCTTTTCCTGAGAAAGATAGAGCATCTCTGTTCAAAAGATGACTTGCAATCAGGGATCCTGAAAAAACAGCCTTGTTGAGTCTTTCTGTGGGAACCAAGTTGAATTTGAAATGCCCCTGGTTGCCTCAGCTGTCCCAGGCACGTCTGTTCAAGCACTAATGAATGATTTCCATCTTTACCATAAACTGGGGTCGCCAGTGAGAGTATTGTTCTTGGACAAGAACACGCGTCTTCGAGAAACTCGCACTCGGGGTGACCTCACCAGTAGGTCAGACTGTCTGTGTCTCTCTGGGGCAGACAGAAGGAGAGTTTGAATTACAGTGTCAGGAAGTTCCCTCCTCTGCAAGCTTGGATTTAGACTTCCCCTACGTCTCAAAAGGAAAAGTGGGCAACTTAAGGTATCCGTGAAAGAACTGAGGTACAGAAAATGTTACAGGATCCAACATCCACTAGATTTAAATTAAAAAGTCTGCACGTATGAGTAGGTGTGTGCATATGTGTGTGCTGGGAGGGGAGGGAGCAGGAAACATAAGGAAAGAGACAGCAACATACCTTAAATAAGACTTGAATCCCTAATTGAAAAGGTCTTTAGAGCTTGTCCATAGGGGAAGAAGATGGACCTCATCATTGCCTATTAACTGCTCATGATACACCACAACACCCAGCCCCCCCGAAAACACAGCAATCAAATCCTAATTTTATAGATTTTTTTAAAAATGCAATACAAATAGTTTCTATTCATTGAGGGTCCATTTTGTATTAGGAACTGAGCTCTTCACTTTACAGTTTTCTCATCTTGACAACAACGCTGGGATATAGGAGATATTTCTACTCCATTCAAGATGAAGCCATCAAGGCTCAGAGAGTTCAAATGGCCTCTACAGAAATGGCAGGATGAAGACTGAGAGAAGCCTGCCTGACTCCAGTGACTGTAGCATTTGCTTCTATTCAGCTGAGGACGACAGGGAAGCCTGGCTGTTCCTGCTGCTTGGTCATTTGCCTCTTCTCTCTCATCTCCATTCCCCACTGCTCTCAGCTCGCTTCTGGATTTTAGGAAGAGACATCCACCATGTTTCATTGTCTTCTGGCTCCCGGATGGGTTTGACCAGTTGGAGGCACCGGCAGAAGACTAAGCACAAGCAGTGAAGAGAGAAGCCTGGGTATGTCTCCTCCTCTCTCTGTTTCCGGTAGACTCTCCACCGCAGCTGCAGCTCCTGCTCACACACCCTGGCTTCTGAACTCTACCGACAACACCTATTCTTGTTGCTCCTCCAGCCACAGGGGTGGTAGAGCTGTTGCTAATCTCTGGGTTGTCTCATCTCCTGTTTAGTTTCTTAGCTCTTCCATCACCCATCCAATACCAATTCCCTGTATTATGTCACCTCTGTTTGAAAGACCTAGGCTGGTTTCTATTTTCCTGATTGCCCTCTGACTGACACCTATATCTTCTTCTGGAAAACAATCAAACATTATTCAGAGCATGCACAACCAATGTTAAAACCGTAGTTGGAATCAAAGCCCAGAGTAAAGGCAGGCCTTTGTGGTCATTGGCGTGATTTAAATAATCTGAGCATTGCGCTGAGAACCAGTGCGGGTTGATCACAGAACTTTGTCATCAGAGCTAAAGCCCGTCACTTGCATTTACTGGCTGTGTGACTTTAGGCAAGGTATTTTAGCCTCTCCGAGTCTCATTTTCATCGGTGCAAAAAACCTGTGTTGCAACACAAATCAGAAATTGTGCATGTAAAGTAGCAAAGCACATTCCTGACATGCAGAAGGCACCCAATAAATGTTACTTATTTTTCTTGCATTCTGATTAGCCTCAGGAATGTGAAAGATTTGAAAAGGACTGAAAATAAACATTTTTCAGGAGTGTCAAGAGAAATGCATTGCTTTAAATTCAGGAGAAAATGGGAAGAATGACATTTCAAAGGATGAGCTATGAACTGAATAACATTACCTGAAAGAATGCTGAAACGTGCAAGATTGAGCGTGGGGGTGGGGACAAAAGGAGACAAATATGACAAAAATGTTTTTGTTTAAGGCTTTTTTTTTTTGGTATCACTCAGCCAGGAAATGTTTATTTAGCTTCTCTTCAATCAGTAGCTTGAAGAGACACAGGAATAAAGTGCTCTCACATTGGGTATTATGACCTGGAGTGACAATCAGGAAACCTGAGTGCTGTCCCAGCTCACTTCCCCTCTCTGAGCTTCAGTTTCCCCTTCTGCTAGCATATTACTAGGTCAGTGGCACACACCCCTGAATCACTTTTGCAGCTTTTAAAATATGCACTTACCCAGGACCCATGGTCAGAGTCTGATCCAGTACATTCTTGGGAGAGGCCCCAGGACAGTTTATTCCTAAAAGCTCCAGAGTCTGACGTGCTCTCCTGCAGACTCTCCTGGCCTATGACTTCAAAGTTCCCCTCTGGCTTCAAGACTCTCGCAAACCATGAATATACACCTACTGGAGAGGAACCCAGAGAAAAGAGGGAGCAGCGAAGAGGGCAGGAGATAGGGAAGGCTCCTGGAGGAGAAATGGCTTCAACTTTGAAGACTGGGATAGAAATAGGGGAGAAGAAGTCTTTCCAGGTAAGAGGAAAGGAGGTAGGAAATGTCAATTTGTTGGTAGAAAGAAGATGGGGGTGGAGGGAGGGCAATTCTTTGTGGCGGGGGCTGCCCTGTGCGTTGTAGGAAGGTTAGCAGCATCCCTGGCCTGACTCATTGGATGCCAATAGCATCTCCCCAGTTGTGACAACCAAAAATGAATCCAGACATCGCCAACTGTCCCCTGGGGGTCCACCTCGCCCCAGTACTTAAGAACTACTGATTTAGAGTAATGAAAAAGGAGATTTCTCAGGAGAAGGAAGTAGAAATACAGAAGTAGAGGATTTAAAGGGAAAGCCGATTTTAACAAGTGGGAGAAAAAGAAGAGGGCAGGTTTTGGTTTTTGTGTGTTTTTGCCTATTTCAATATCTTAGACCAGTCTTCCACATGCCTTGCCTTTCCCAGGTGCTCCGTAAATGCGAGTTGAGGAGAGGAGCCAGTAGTTTCTTCACAGTAATACATTTTCCCCAGATGGAAAGAGTGTCTAAGTCTTGATTATGAACCAAAAGTACAGATCTCAGCTGATCACCAGAGGGCTTTCTCTTCTTCCAGTTACCATGGTTGCCTCGGAGATTCCAGAGTTTCCCACCCAGCCCATGCCTGACCTCTCCTCTCCCCACGATGCTCAGACGGCCCAGGGAAATCCTGGAGAAGACCTGCCAAGAGCTGTGGCCAAGGTAACAGATCTGCCTCTTTATCTGTGAGCCAGTCAACTTCCCCCAATTCTTTCCAAGAGGAAAACTAACCAGGCGGCAGGGCTCATCAGAGCCGCCTGACAAAGGCCAATTGGTGAAGAGGCGAGAGAGAAGTGGGCCAGCCTGGCCCATGCTGGCTGCCTCCCCCCTGACTCCCCTGCATCGCCCTCAGGCCAGGCCCAGGGAGGCAGGGAAAGGCTACCAGCTCTCCTCGAAGGCAGCCTGCCTTTCCACTGCCACAGGAGCTAAGTCGTCCCTCCTTCCTCCCCTTCCCCCCTCTCGTCTCTGCTCCTTCACACTCTGAAGTGCTTCCTGTTGTCTCCCCTCGTTGGCTTTGTGGCCTTCAAAGTCATGTTGGCAAAATTGAGAGGGCTTCCTTGAGTTGAACATTAATTCAAATACTCCAGGCGAGCACTTTAAACAGCTGGTACAGTGAAGTGGTGTACTTAACTTCCAGAATGTTCTTCATCATCCCTACTTCATCACTGACCACTTTGTTCTTAATCTGAAGCTTTTGTCCACATCGTTTCCTGTGTGGAAGATGTCGCCTATTCACACTTTAAAGGACCACTTGAAGACATAAAACAGATTGTATGCTTACTGTTTTTTTAATCCCCAACAACACATAACTTTGTGTCAGCTCCTAGCGGGTGCTTGGTGAGGGCTTGGCATGAATTGATCAATTAGTCAAAGATATCTGACAATTAGCATCGAACATTCATTCACTCACTAGCTCAGTCTCATTCACTCACTCCCTCATTTAATCGTTCTGCAGTCATTTCCAGAAGGGCTAGTGTGTGTCAGGCACAGCACCAGGTGCTAGAGCCATAATGGAGGAGGAAACAGGCATTGTCCCCAAACTCGTATCTCTCTCGGGTATTCCAAAATCCAGACTTTTCACTAATTCAAACTACTCCTCCAAGTCGTGCAAATAATTCGGATTCACAGTGTCTAAAAAGTCATGTAACTCAACTATCTGCACCTGAGATAGAAAATGTGAAAGTCTGTGTTAAATCATACTCCTCTGTTCAGCCCACTCTCCTCTTTGGTCTAGGTAGAGCCTCTGTCCTTTTTTTCCCTTCCTTTTATCCCTGATTTTCACTCCCATTCTCTCCCCTATAAACCTCACTAAATTTAATATGTGTATGACCTTGTAAATTATGTGTTTTATGTATATGTATGTGTATGTGTGTTTAACTCCCATTGAAGCTTTTGTGTTCAAAATCATATCCTGTTTCCTACTTTTTTCAATTAGAATTTTTATAAAATTGATACAGGTTGCTATGTCTCCTGTGTCTAGTTAGTTGAGAACATTGCGTAGTATTTGTATTAGTTTCCTATGGCTGCTGCACCACATTGCCACAGACTTAGGAGCTTAAACAATATAAATTTATGATCTTGCAGTTTTGGAGGTCAGAGGTCTGGAATGGGTCTCAGCAGGGTCAAGCCGTGATATTGGCAGAGCTATATTCCTTTTCAGGAATGAGTCTGTTCTCTAGGCTCTATGGCCCTAGGGGAGAATCTGTGTCTTTGCTTTTTCCAGCTTCTAGAGGCCACCACATTCCTTAGCTTGTGGCCCTTCCTCCATCTTCCAAACCAGCAATGGCAGGTCAAGTCTTTCTCATATCACATCACCCTGACACTGATTCTTCTGTCTCTTTCTTCCACTCTTAATGACTCTTGTGATTACACTGGGCCCACCTGGATAATCCAAAATAACCTATTTTAAAATCAGCTGATTAGCAACCTTACTTCCCTCTGCAACCACATAGTCACAGGTTCAAGAGACTAAGACACGGACTTTTTTGGGGGGTAGGGGAGCATTATTCTGCCTTCCACAGTATTCCACAATATATGTCCACCATATTTTAATTACCCCAGGTTTCCATTTCTAGGAAAATGAAAGACTCCAATTCCTTACTGAAACAAACAGTGCCCCAATGTTCATCCTAGCAGACTGATGAGAGAATTTCTCTGGGATATATATACATAGAGATAGTATGATTGAATATCAAATAATGTTTATAGTTACGGTACTATATGATTTCAGAAAAAAACATATTTACTTTCTGACTCTCGAGCAAGCTAGTAGTATTTCTATAGAAAATATCTGGAGAAGATACTAGAGCTATCCCCAAATTTCTTGTTCCTCTCGACTTCCCAGGCACATGGTGAGATTGCCTTCCTCTGACCCCTTTGAAGTTAGGCATGGCCACATGACTTGCTTTGGCCAATGAAGTGTAAATGGAAGTGAGAATGTGTCCAACAGACTGAAGTTTTAAGAGCCAGTGGACAGCTTCACCTCCTGCCATGGAGATCAGGGACTCCCGTGTTGGTATGGAGCCTCCATCAAGCTGGGTCTCTGAGACTCCAATGGACAGAGACCACTCCACTCCCTTGCCAAGCAACTGGACATGGAGTATTAGAAAAAAAATCAAACATTTATTATGTAAAGCCACTAAATTGCATGGTTTTTGTGTTGCACTATAATGCAGCCCATCCTGACCAATATGCCTTTAAAACTAGAAATAGTCCAAATTTAAACTCTGTTTAGATGTTGAAAGCACTTTCTTATCTATTATTTCCATTTTTATGGCTTTATTCCTCCTTTGTCCCTTAGGCTTGTGGGCTGCCTTTCCCCTCCCTCCCTTCCATGTACTCAGTTAATGAAGACATATTGAAATCATCTCTTTACTTGGCAGTCTTGCTCACTGGTTGGTGACACCCAACAGTTCCTCCACTTGACAATGTGTTCCTTGAATGTGAGGATCACATCTTTCTATCATGCTTAGGTACAAAAGGCAGTCAGTATCTGGCACATTGGTAGTGGTCAAATAATGTTGACTTGAGACTATTCCTCCATCCTACATACACTAACAGAGGCTCAGAGAGGATAGAAGACTGGCCAAGGTCATGCAGCCAGGAGAAAGAGGTGTCAGGATGAGAATCCAGGTCCCAATGCAGTGTAACTCCTCCTTGGCCAGCTCAGAGGGAAGCATGCCCTGATACCACCCAGGGCCTAACCCCTTGCCCACCCCACACAGATATGGACACGGAAGTGTAAGTACAAGAGCGACTGCATGGATTCCTCAGGGACCACATGGGTTCCCTCCTTTGTTTTTCAAAGAATGTGGGAATGATGGGTTTGACATCTATTTCCGATGAAATTAGCATTTGGCTAATTGTTTCTCAGCATTTCTGTTCCACATTTGCTAATACTTCCTCTTTGCTCAATTGCACAAGGAGGCTGAGAAGCCTTCTTCATCAGATGGGATATCATACACCATGATGTAAGCCCAGTGTCTCAGGAGATATAAACAACTCAAGTCAGCAAATGTTCTTGGAAGTAAATATAGACTGGAAGGGACAGGGACATACAGGGAGGCTCCAGGCAGAAAAAGGGGTCTGTGTTTGGTTTAAAATATAAATATAGAGCTTGAATGGGGGAGAAACCAAAATGAACCATTTCCTTTCATATTATCATAAATGTGGTTAATGATGATCCCAAAAGTACTCAGAGGCTTGGCTGTCAGCAAATGGTGCAGCTTCCCTTATCAGTCCATCGGCTGAGCTAACATGACCCTGTAGAAATATGTTTTTCTCCACTGCATCTGTGCAAATAAACACTAGCAATTTCTAATAGGGGGCTGCTTGCCTGTAAAGTGATCTAAGTGATGTAAACTTAATTCACAAATGATGGCTCACCTCCAGTTGGACCTAAAACATCAATTTGCTAATTCCTCTGATTTTCCCTTTTCTTCTTGCTCTTGACCCTGACAGATTATCACCCTGAAAGTGAGTAAATAGTTCCAAGCCAGAAGGTCCCATTTGTTTCTAGGACTCAACTTTTCTACTTCTTTGAAAGAGAGTGATGGTTGGGATCCCAAATGACTAGAGGCGATTATTAACATGCTATGCCCATGGTGCTCAGAACTTGGAGATCTGGAACAAGGAGGCTGAAGGATTTGACCCACGTGGAGCTAGTAACAGCCCTGGGGGGATGCTAAGTGTTCATGCATGATGTAAGAAAGCTTGAGCCTTGGCATCGATCTCTAGATGAGATGATACCGCTGAGCAGTCAAGAGCTGAGCATCTGGACCTGGGTTTGAATTCTGCCCTGCCATGTAGTGGCCCCTTGCCCTTGAGTTATTTACTCAAACTTTCAGGGTCTGTTTCACAGCTCGCCTGGAAAAGGAGGATAACAGTCGATCTAAGTAGGGTCATTATGAGAATTAAATGAAATAATTTATGCAAATGCTTAACACAATCCTTGTGTCAACTATTACATTAATAATAAGAATAGTAACCAAGGGCCGGCCCAGTGGTGCAGCGGTTAAGTTTGTGTGTTCTGCTTCAGTGGCCAGGGGTTTGCCAGTTCGGATTCTGGGCGCAGACCTACTCACCACTCATCAAGTCTTGCTGAGGTGGTGTACCACATGGAAGAACTAGAAGAACCTACAACTAGGATATACAACTATGTACTGGGGCTTTGAGGAGAAAAAGAAAAAGAGGAAGATTGGCAACAGATGTTAGCTCAGGGCCAATCTTCCTCTAAAAAAAAAAAAAGAACAGTAATCATAGATATTCCCCTGGGGCATGGTTACATATTCTTGCTGGTAGGATGCCCAGCCTGGGATAGGACTTCAAGAACTAAGAAGATAGCCCAGGACACACAAATCTCTGGAGTCTGGGGGAGCAGGAAACCCTAGAGGGGAGGAAAGGGTCATCCAGATGGACCAGAGGCACCATCTTGGGATGTGGTGGCAGTGGTGAGGCACAGATTATCATGGCCAATGGAGCTGCCCAAGGAGAAGGTGGTGGGGAGGATAAGTCCCTCCACTTCAGCAGGATAGAGTCAAGAGAGAGCAACTATGCTGGAAGAGCCAGTCAGCTGCTGCCACTGAGAAGGCACTAGCTTTCAAAGTAGACTCCAAAGGAGGGGTCGGAGCAGGGGCTTCTGCCAGCAGAGGGTGATACCACCCAAGATGAGGGAATGGGAGTTACTCCCTTGCCCATGGCCATGGGAGAAAAACAGAACTCCTTTCCATGGGCGACAGGGCTGCACCTTCCTAACTCTCCTGCATCAGTTCCCCCCATGTTCCCTTTAAGCGTCTCCCTCCAGCCACATTGGCCTCCTTTCTGTTCATCAAACACCTCAAGCTCTTTCCAAGCTCACAGCCTTTGCAATATCAGTCTACCTTGATACTCACTCATCTCCTCTATATCCAGTTAAATCCCACTACTCCACACATTTCAGCTCCAGCATCACTTCTTCAGACAAGCCTTTCTACTCATAACAAGCACCCTCGCTGCTATGGCCTCACCTCTCAACTGTCCTGCACGTCTAGGAGCTAATGGCTTTCCACCGTGGCTGGTCCTCAAATGCTTCACATCTCTTGTTAATTTTCTTAACCCTTTCAAGTTAGTACTTCCTCCTTTAAAGACTCTTCGAAGTCCCTCATTGTGCTAAAGTCTCGACTGATATCTTCTTCCCAGATCAGGAAAAAACAATGTCAGAGACCCCAAGTTTACGCAACACACTTGACTCTCTAATCATTCTATGAAGTCTATGCCTGCCTCTTCCACTACGGTAGCATCAGCTTATAAATTAGGGGCAATCAGCATGTTTTATGACAAATGAGTGGAGACTTCTGTGCAGCTGGTCAAGGAAAACAGTCTCGGAAATGTAGCCCAGGATCCTTCAGCACCTGGTGCTGCCCAGACTGTCCACACCTGGACGGGGCTGTCATCAAGCTCAGGGCTGTTACAGCTTTAAGCAATTTAAGCTGAATGTAAGCCTTCAGCTGGTGGAAATGCCCAAACAAGAACAGGGAGATGTAATTACCCTCCCTGAAGTGATCATCCTGAGGCTATCAGCACCTTTGTGGTATCCTAGGATCTGTGAGTGTTTCCCACAGGGGTGACGACCTTGAGAATGTAGAGCTGATTGGGACATTGGAAGAACCACTTCTGTTTGGCGTATAAAAATGTTACAGTCTGCTCTTTCTGGATGCTTTGGAATCCCAACGTGATTGGCAGCAGCTGCCTTAGGAAGTTGCACTCTAAGAGTTCCTCATTTACAGCCATCCCGCCCCATGGTGTTACCTATGATTTTCTGAGCAGTGGAAGTATGTGGTTTTCAGCATTATGATTCTGGCCTAGCTCCCCAGACACGTGCTGCCCAGCCTCAACGATGGCCAAAACAGCACCCAGAGGGATTCCTGAGAGGTGGAGACCAGAAGCTTCAAATCCCAGAGGTCACCCCTGGCTTGGAAAGTTGACCTCCCACTATAGCATCTCAGACCAAACTCTCTGGTCCACACACCACCCCACAATGGGGTCTGGCCTTGGGTCCAGGAGGGCCAATGATTCTCATTTTCTTCATACTCGTGAACTTTAGTGGGTGTTTGTCATTACTGGCTGCTCCCCAACCACCCCCCCCTCCTTTTGGGCATGACGGCTCCTGCACCATGGCAGGCATGGTCTGATGGCAAACCCAGATCACTCCAGTCACAGTGGGGCAGCTGCGAGATGTCTCCTCTCACCATCCGGACACAGCCAGAGAGGGAGAAAGTATGCGAACTTCAGCAAATTGAATAGCACCTCTCAGGTTTTTGAATCTTGAGCAAATCAACTGCAGGTCAGAAAGAAATGGGTTAGAATTCAGTAATTTCAGGAATGAGCTAGTGCCTCGCTAAGGGACTCACGCTAGCAGCCAGAGTCTAGCTGTAGAACACTACAAATCACAGGCCTTCATGACGGTTTGAAACCATCGACATAAAAGCCCAAATGCCAAGAGCCTACTAAGTACAGCAGACAATACTGGTGCCCCACCTAGACCCCGTTGATGTCTTTGGGCTACACGTGTGCCTCTGGCTTCTGTGTACTTACAACAGCAGCCACGGGAGCTCCTGCCGAGTCTGACCTTGGCTAATGGAGTTGGCTTTGGCTTTGCTCACAGGCATGGAAAGCCACAGGTTCCTTGGTATTTATCTATACCACCCTCCTCCTCCAGGGGGAGGCCTTTAACAAATGACTGACAGGTGCAGTCGTAGGAAATCCCCATCCCCCTCACCCCAGATTCTTAGGCGTAGCTTGCCTTCTAAAGTTCCCCTGATGAGATCAGTCTGAAGCTCCCCTCTGTAGGACTTTGCCTGAACTTGCTGTCTTCTTTGGCATCTTCCTCTGCCCTTGTCCTGCTCCCCCTAATCCCTTATGCTCTCCCCTGGGAGCCTTGCTATGTACCTGAGTCCTCATCCCAAGGTCTGCTCTGAGGCCATCTCATCTTCATAGGCTCTGATAGTCCACTCACCCCTGCAGTAGCATTTTCAGATGTGAAGGCAAGAAAGAGGAGACATGTTCTGGAGATTAACCCCTGATAAGTATTCACGTTTTGCAAATATTTTCTCCTATTCCATAGGTTGCCTTTTTCACTCTGTCGATTGTTTCCTTGGCTGTGCAGAAGCTTTTTAGTTTGATGTAGTCCCACTTGTCTATTTTTATTTTTGTTGCCTGTGCTTTTGGTGTCACAGCTATGAAATCATTGCCAAGACCAATGTCTTGAAGCTTTTCCCCTGTGTTTTCTTGTAGGAACTCTACCTATAGTCAACAATAATGTACTGTACACTTAAACTTTGTTAAGAGCATCTATCTCATGTTGTGTTCTTACCACAATACAATTTGTAAAGAGAAAGAAAGCATAGCTATATTTGCATAAGAAACAATTCAAAGAATTACCATTGACATGTAAAGGCCCAAAATAGACTGTGTAGTATATTAAACACACTCAAGACCCTACCCTCAGTTGGCTTACAGTCCAGTGGGGATACTATCTATATCTATATTTATATATATCACATAATCTACCTATCTTTATATGTATGTATCTATAACATAGGATATAGATAGATAAAATTAACCAGGAAGAATTAAATGCCTAAATGCTAAACTCACAGCCAATCTATGGCAGACGCATAAAAGAATATCTTATCATTCCTTCTCTCAAAGGAAAATCTGTGGGAAAACAGTCTGGCTCCCTTAGCATCACTCTGAAAGGGTCGAGGCATGCCTCAAAAAATCAGTCTTCCTTTGTAGCCACCTCCTAGGGACGTGACATCCGTGAAAACACTGGAAGGCTTTTGTGGCTGTTTCTATTTGGGGACCACTTCTTCGGAGCAGTGTGTCCCCTAAGTTTCCTGCAGTGAGACAGAGTGAGGGGTGGAAAGACCGTAGCAACAGGGAAAGACGGGTCTGGATGCTGCCTCTATCACTTACTAGTTCTGCGGCATGGGAGTTCCAAATGTTAAATGTTTGCCCGGTTTCCCTTTCTGTAAAAGTGGACAGCCACCCCTCCCCTCACAGGTGTGTAGGAGGATTATATACGCAAAGTGCCTCGCTCGGTGCCTGGCACATAGTAGGACTCAGTGAAGTTCATTTTCTGTCTGACCTAGACC
The DNA here is from genome assembly GCF_020826845.1 of Diceros bicornis minor. Taxonomy (NCBI): domain Eukaryota; kingdom Metazoa; phylum Chordata; class Mammalia; order Perissodactyla; family Rhinocerotidae; genus Diceros; species Diceros bicornis. The sequence goes on from NC_080771.1 coordinate 27,675,615, forward strand.
TTCCTCTTTCTTTCAAGGACTCAGACCTAAGAAATATAGGACTAGCTGGATCGAGAGGCTGAGAAATGGTCTAATTTAAGGGACTCTTGAAGACAGATATTTGGTAAGCTCCTTGAAGGCAGAGGCTAAATCTTTTAAGTATTCAGCACACTGCCAAGCCTGCTGGAGTTGCCCAATAAACATGTAAATAATAGTTGCTTAAGAACTGGATTTTGGTCTGTTTCCTTGGAGAGGTCGCCACCTTGTGGACAACAATCAAAACAGCACACCTCTGAAACCTGTGTGTTCCTAGGGCCGTTTAAAACTGACAGTTTTATCTGCCTCTGTTTACAGCTCCTGGGAGCCTGCACAAGTAACAATGAGTTTCCAAAGAGGCAGAAAGGGCAGTTTAGAAGGAAAATAACGACTTCTTCAGATTCTAAAAAGATCAATGCATTTTCTTGCTTCTAATCCTTCGCTTGAAGACTCCATCTTGTCCCATTTACTGGCCATAAAAATTACGTGTGAGATTAGCACCTGAAATCCTCAAACTTCAAAGCACGTTGACCATCTACAAAAGTAACCCTAAGCTAAGCCAAGTGACAAGGAAAAGACAAAGGCCATATTGAGTTGCTCTCAGTCCATTAGTAGCTAGCTTGGTCAGCAGAAAACCCTATAGAAACACCTGGTCTCTGCTGCTCTGAAAAGTGAACACCCTTGAGCATTCTGAGATCTAAGATATATAACCACCTTTCAAGGAAACTCACTTATAACATACAACTGATTCTCCAAACGGTGGATACATTGTTAAAATGGAGCAGAAAGGAAATTCTAAATGAGGGGGGAAATCCTAGGCTCCCATTCAATGAATCTATGATAAAATGGAAACAGCATGGTTTTAAAGGCCAGATAACTCTGGGTACAAATCCCAACTGTGTAATCTTGGACAAAGTATTCAGCCTTTCTAAGGCTTAATTTCCTCATCAATAAAGTGAGTTGATAAACTCTCCTCTCTATAACCACCACATGGCCACTTCTAGTTCTGGTTCCCAAGTCTACGCCACCACGATGATATGGGATAAAGTCTTAATGTTCAAGGGTAAACCACACCACACATTTGTGCAAGTGTTTGGCTTTCGTTTACGAATACATGTCATGTTGCTCCACGTTACTCAGATAATCACCCCATTTCACCAATCGGGTGTTTTCACAACGAGTCCGTGGAAGTCTAGGGTCAAAGAAGCACTTAATAATAATGCCCACAAATTTCCTGAACAGAGTTTTCAAGCAAAGCCAATAATGTAAGGAAAGCGCTGCCCACTTCCATCAATTCATTTCTGCCTCTGCTTCCTGACAGATCCCGATTAGCGATTGTGACCAGCTCCACTTGGGGAAACCTGCAAACCCTCTCCGTTAATTGGCCCAGGAAAAAAAGAGGTCCTCGAGTGGAGTTCCTGTGACGTGGCTGACTTTTGCCTTCACCCTCCCTAGGAGTTATTTCCTGCATCGAAAGGGGAAGCTGCAAGGATATTTATGTTGGTGGCAAAATCCCTCACATTGGTGTTAGGTAAAAGCGAATTGGGTTGGGGGGCAAGGGATAATAAGACGGTTATTATCACGGAACTGCACCTCCGTCCCCAGAACGGAACACACACCAAGATCCCTCCACTTACTGATCATTCTAAGTGTCTGTCCCTGTTTCTCGAGATGGTGAAAGATTCCAGCAGACTCATTTCCTGCCCGCCGCGTTGGAAAGTTGGCACAGGTTTCACGGCTGAGATCCTCTTGTTGACATCTGATTAGGTTCTTCTCTGTGTTATCCTTGAACAGGATCCTGGACATTCATACCGAATAAGGGCTGGGAGCGGAAGTCCAGCACAGCAGTCTACAGGGGAGGATCGGTGGTGAAAATCCTCAGGGCACAGCCAAAAATCCTGCAGCGCACCCAAGAACTGGCAGCTGTGGGTCTGTGTCACCCTTGCACGAGTGACTTGCCTTCATAAGCCTCAGTTTCTTAACCTATCAAATGGGCATAATATTCATCACAGCAGAACCCCATGATGAAAGGTTGAAATTATTCCCTTCCTTTGAAAGTTCATAAAAATGCACACTGAAATCACCTATGAAGAGTGCTCACCACAGTGCCTGACACTTAGTGGGTACTCCAAAAAATTATTTTGCCCTTACGATTTTTCAGGGAGGCAAATATTGCTGAGTCTCTTTTATGGAAGCAGCTCAGTGTAACTTTTTCAAGATCACACACCCAGAAGGGCTGGGGTTGGGTGGAGCCTGAAACTCAGCTGTAAACCCAAAGCTTATGCCCTCTCCTCTGGGACAGGGGTCCTGAAGACTCAGTGGGCATCAGAATCTCTTGGGAGGCTGGTTCAAAGTGAGCATTCCGGGGCCTCCCAGAGTGTTCTAGTAGATCCAGAGTGGGCCCCAGATTCTAATGTAAGTGGCCTTTAGACATTGCCCCACAATTCCTCTCAATGTAGAACACTGTTCACATATTAGGTATGATTATTATTACAAGCGGTAGTAGTATCCATATTGCTGTTAGTTTTCACTTTTATAACTAAGGTGAAAGTTCAGCACAGCTTATTCAGAGATTAAGAGAAAAAACACAATCACGTATGTGCGCACACACACTCACATGTGAAAAGAATGTTCTATTCTACTCACTCCAAATGGTGACAGAGTAAACTTCCTAAAACTCCATGGACCAAGTACATGTATATTTTAATAAATTTGGTGAGTTAAAACACGTTTGGTGAATCTATAACTTCGAGCATAAAAATTGTTAAATCTCTCAGAGTCTCTAGGTTTCAGGGAGATTAATTGATAACATTGTGAAAGATTGGGGAAAGTGAAATTCATTCATTCATTCATTCAGCAAACATGTCTTGCTCATCTATTCTGTGTGAGGCACTGGGATAAGTGTGAGGGGTTCAGAAATCTGTAAGACTTGGAGTTTCATGAAGCCCCAGAACTTGTCTATCTTGTTGCGGAAACAAACAAGTAAATCAAATAATTCCAGCATATGATAAGTGCCATAAGAGGAAAAAATCAGCGTGCTATGACAGAACTATTGGGGGCAGGGAGTGTGGGAGCGAATGTTCTTTCTGAAGAACGGAAATTTAAGCTGAGAACTGAAGGTGGAAAGAGCTCAGGTGTGTGAAAAGGCAGACAGAGGGAACAGCAAGTGCAAAGGCCCTAAGGCAGGAAGGAGCTTGGTGGGATCATGGGAGAGAGGGAAGCCCTGTGAGCTGGCTGTGGAAAGCCAGGGCAGAGGGACATGAGGCAAGGTTGGAGAGGGGGCAGGGATCACACAAGGCTCCATGGGCCCTGGTCAGGAGTTCAAATTTTATTCCAAGAAAAGTAGCGCAGCCATTGGAAGCTCGTGAATGGGAGAGAAACAAGACCAGACCTCTCTCCTAAAATAATCACTCTGGCCACTGTGTGGAGAATGGATTGGAGGAAACAGAGTAGAAGCAGAAAACTAGTGAGGTGTCTCACAGGGAGGGATGCTGCCATGGGGCAGTAATGGCAGGCGCGGCCCAGTCACTGCTCGTGGGCTCCTGGTTCCATATGCAACACCTGCCCTCATGGGACCTGAAACAAAGCACCTGTGGCTATGACAGACCTCGAGTCTGAAGATCTTGTTTCTCTCTGCCTTCTCCAGGCCAACTGACTGCAGGACAGCCACTGTCCCCTTCAGCACTTGGATCCTATGGACCACATTTCCCTTGAGAAGGAAGAAAGAGGTCACTTCCAGAGGCCACTCCCGTCACAGGCTCCACTGCCCCCCACACTAGGCTGCGGATGTTTGGTTAATCAGTCCAGTAGTTCTCAAGGGGGATGACTGTACCCCCAGGGGACCTCTGGCAATGTCTGCAGACATTTTTGGTTGTCACAAGCGGGAGGCAGGTGCTACTGCCATCTACTGGGTCACGCCAGGGATGCTGCTAAACATCCTACGATATATAGGACAGCCCCACAACAAAGAATGATCTGGACCCAAATGTCAACAGTGCAAGGTTGAGAAACCCTGAGTGAGAGGTTCATCCAACTTTTATTTCTTCTCTTATAGTCAGTGTCTCCCAAAGTAGTTCCCCAAGGGTCAGGATAAGGAAGAATTCAAAACCTTGTAAACAAGGCAGAGGAAAGGAAAAGTGGCACGCACTGATTGATCTCCTACTGTAAGCAGGCCACTGCACTTTACACTTGTTAACTCATTTCCTATTTGTTTGGGTTTTCAATAATTTGTTTTTTTACAACAGACCTCTACAAGACGGGTACTTTTATTACTCTCATACTACAGAAGGGGAAACTGAGACCCCTCTGGATAAAGAAACCTTTTAAAATCACAGAGCTGGGCTTCAAACCCAAGGCTCGCTGACTCCAAGTGTGGCGCCCTTTTCTGAATTCCATCAAACCTCTCCGCTCAGCTGGAGGGGAAACAGGGCAGTCAAGTCTGCTCGTAGGAGTCTGGTGTCTTGCCTGGGAAATGTAAATAATTTCAAGTGCAAGGGCTGGAGGGATAATCTTCCTGTCTGGTTTCAAGGGCCACCCAGAGGAAACTCTGAACCCCGTTTCACCACCCATGCCCTACGCGCGTCCCACTCCCCACAACCCATCTCCTTGCAGATTCTAGAGGTTCCAGGGTTCGGAAGCTCCTTCTCAACCAGAAGTCCTGCCCTTTCATCTGGAAAAAGGTGAAAGGTAGAGATATCACTTGGCAACCAAGATCCTCAGGCAAAGAAACAATATTACAGGCTGAGCGAATGACAGGGAGGCCAAACTCAAGCAACATGTGTTGATTTGATGCCTACTGTATGCAAGGCTCCACGCTAAGAATAGTGAGGACTGCAAAGTTGAGTGAGAAACAGGATTCAGACTCCTTTCCTTCATTATAAAATGCTTTATCAAGCATATATTTTATGCCAAGCCAAATATGAGGCTCTGAGGCACCAGGACAGATAAAACAGGGTCCCTGACCTCAAAGGGCCTATGGTCTAAAAGTGCTAATTTATAAATGAAAGTGCTAATTAAGATACATGCTGAAAGCAGCATTGAGCTAGGTAGAGAACAGATAGTCCACACCCCATGTTTGATGAATGAATGCATTAGTATAAAAAAGCAACAAGCACCATTCAAAAGCACAGCTAACATGCCGAGAAAAGGAAGGTACAGAAGCGAGTGAAATATGACCTGCAGGAGAGAAATCGGGAAAAATTTAGTGACGGATCTTAACAAGATTCAGACGTGTGGGTATGAGAAGACTTGCATCCTGGAAGAGGAAAATTAGTCTGTGTTCTGGAAAAATGCCTTCTCAGACTGGAAGGAGGAATTTATCCAGAGGCCAGAGCCATCTGGAAAGATAGAGACAGGATGTAGCAAGGATTGTTCAGGTACCAATCACCGGGGAGACTGTCTATTTGGAGTCCTTCTTATACTGTCCCACTAAGACTCACAAGAACTACAAGGGAGGCGCTTTTATTAACCCCATTTAACAGATGAGAAAGCTGGAACACCCACCTACCATCCCAGCAGGTAAGCAGTGAAACCCAGGTGGGACCCCAGGCCCTTTGGCTCAGAGCAAGTGACCTGTTTGGCTCTGGCATGTCACCTGTTTTTATAAATAGAGTTTTATTGGAACACAGACATGCCCACTCACTTGCATATTGTCTATGGCTGCTTTCCTGCTGCGACAGCGGAGCTGGGGAGAAGGACAGAGACCATAGGGTCTGCAAAGCCTAAAGTATTTATTTTCTGGCCCTTTACAGAAAAAGTCTGCCGGCTGCTGCTCTAGAGCTCACTCTCTTGGCTTGGGTGGCCCAGCGGGTTCTGGGCTGGCAGCACCGGATGGAACCCTCTGCCCGGGGGACATTCCCAGCCCTTGGACGCTGCCAGCCACTCCCTCCTCTGATGGGGCAGAGCTGGTGGTGAGACAGAACTCAAGGGTCTTCTCAGGACGTAGAAGGCTCTGTAAGAAAGCACATCCCTTGAGTGCTTGAATTCCTGTGGCCTCTCTACTATTTATATTGAAAACACCACAAGAACTCATTTTTCATGCTATTTCAGCTGAAAACAGCCACGGCAGGACCACAATCTGGAGATCAGGACGGCGGGGCAGAGTGTGTTTGCACAGCCGGGCTCAGCCTACCATGCCCCAGGTTGCCTGCCCCAGGTGCACTGGGCCCAGGCCAGGCTTTCTTCTGGGATAGTGGGCTTGAGGAATGAGGGGAAGTCGACAGGGGAAAAGGCGCCTCGCTGGAAATGTTGCCTCCTCTGATCTAGAAAAGCATAAAAACACGAGCTGGCGTTCACACGTCTACCTTGTACGACAACCTAACATGGGTCATTAATTGAAATAAAATGAAACAAAATGAAAACCAGATGTTAGAACATATTCACTCGCATAAAATCCAGAGACAAATCACCAAATGGAAATGCACCAAAACATTAGCAGGAGTTATTTGAGGAGCGTGGGGTTACCTTGTTGTCTCGATCTCAACCACTTGTTTTTGTTTTGTTTTTCTTTCATGGCATTTAGACAAAGAGGAGGAAAAAAAAGACAAATAAAATTCTAACTTAGAACTACTTTATGTTTCTCCCCCTGAGAATGTAAACTCCACTAAAGACTGTGTTTGCTGTTCACCATCATATCCCTGGTGCTCAGAACACAGCCATGAACGTAGTCAGTGTTTAGTTAATAGTTGTTGATTGAATAAATGGTTCTATTTTTATATATGCTAGATGATCCCTAAAGAACATACATTATTCTTATACTTTTTTAAAACCACGTTATTTAAAAACGTGTATTGACCAAGTCAAAGAATGGAAACTAACAAACATTTATTGACTACCTACTGTGTGTCCACATTACCATTTCCCTTCACCTCCAAGAGGTCTTGCATGGTACAAAATTCATAGCGAATATTCGATTAATGCCTCCAAATATCCCTGACCACCCAAACTGCAGACACCACCACCTCCTCAGTTACCACCTACTTTGAGAGTGATATATAAAAACAATAGGATAACTACTCATCTTTAAGAAATTAAATGTCCTAATGGGCCCATCACCACAATCCCTGAGAGTCTGGACTGCATGTTCCTGGGAGAAAATAAAACTGAATCGCAACCACAGTGTAGAAGAGAACCCAAAGTCGTTTTGGATAAGGTATCACAAGACATTATGTGGCCAGCAACTTCTGTGAACAAACAAGTCAGCATTTATGAAAGTTTCCAACACAGAGCCTGGCACTCGAGATGCCTCATTCCACTAGCCGCCATGGAGCCACAAACTCTGAGGATCAAAGTCAAAGCATAAAATGAACTTGAGAGAGTTGGAAAGGTAACTAAAATGTCTGAGAATTACATGAGTTAATACATGCTTAGTATTAAGCATGAGGCATAGAGGCAGATTTTGACTCACTTTTTTTTCCTTTCACAAACATAGTAATAAAACCTTTATTTTAAAGGCCATTTATTAATGTCGAGTAAGAAAAGACACCCGGTGAATAGCCAAGATTGCAAAATAATGGCTGGCCTGACTGTGTTGCTCAAGTCTGGCTCTCCAATAAAACAAGAGTGGAGCGTGGATGTACTAATAAAACCGCAGCTCTGTGGGTTAACCCGCCCACTCTGAGCCCTCATTATTAAAGATGCCCATGACAGCTACACCGTTATCTACATCCCATCTGCCTGTGGGTAAGTTGTCCCAGTGGTGTAGGTAGAAGTGAAGGGCAGCTGGGAAAATGAAAAAGACCTTCAGAAAGTGAAACAAACATGACACCACCCTCCACTAGCTATCTCCCAGAACTATTTAAAAAAAAATAATTAGACCTATACCACACTGCACATCAGAGCAATCCTTTCATCCCAGGGAGAAGAAAAAGCTAAACCAAAATGCCAGCCTAATGTAATTAATGCCACACTCTTTAAGAAGGTTGGCTGAATGATGGATTATTAGGCATTATCTATTCATTCCACAAATGACTATTAATCACCTGCTCTGTGGCAGGCCTAGGTGCTAGGAAGAAAAAGACCAGTCTCTACCCTTAACGACAAGTATGCTTAACTCCTTAGAAACATGTTAAAATTTGCTAATGGCCTCCTGTGAGTAAAGCTTTGTGCTTGGTGCTTCATAAACGGCATTCATCCATTCAAAAAGTGTTTACTAAGCCCCAAGCATATACAAGCCAGTGTTCTAGGCACTAGGGTTACATTGAACAGACAAAATTCTCGTCTTCATGCATCTCATTGCAAGTCAATATAGCACCACTCTGCAGATTATTTCACTTTTATGGAGAGGAAGGGTGAAATTAGACATAACCTACTCAAGGTCAAACAGTAGTAACATGGGCAGAGCCAGGACTTGGGCCTAGCTCACTTTCAGTACCTTCCTCTTTCGTCTATACCAGGGATCAGTTACAAATGCAAATTCCTACAAGGGCCAGCTGCCAAGGAGTGCAGAGGGCCAGGTTTATTCCATCACTGCAACTCCTGTTTGTTTTCGTTTTTATGTAGACACACTTTGACTATTAAACCCACAGTTATATTTTCCACTTCTGCCAAGATGATGATGATAATAATAATAATAATAATAATAATAATAATAATAATGCTCCCTCTCATTTTTCTGCAAGCACATAGCTCTTTCAGGCTACTTTTTTCCCCTCTAGACAGAGTCAGAGTTAAGAAATACTTCGCTTTCTTTTTAACATTGTTGTAAGGAATAGTCAGGATGACCATGATGACGAATGGCAAACTGACTCTCATCAACTCTGTGTTGAGGAGGCGATGGGCCACGGTGGGGGCTGTGGGAAATCGGGGTATACGAGGCCCATGTCTAAGGGGCAGTTGCTTCTCAACCTCAGCAGATGGCCACTGTACAAAAAGTAGATCAAATGTGGCCAGAATTTCTGATTTTTCAAGTAAAGCCAGAAATCTGTGTTGCTATGTCAAATCTCCCAATATTTAGATATCGGCAATCAATTTTTTAAAAAATTTTAAGTATGTATACCAACATTTTGCTGGCTACACAATACATATTTTGGTGTTAAATCTGGTACAGCTCTACAGTTTATAAACTCTGTATTATTGCAAGTATTATTTCCAGCAAATATCATGCAAGTTGAACAATATTTTAATATATTTATTTAGAGTACCTATCAGTGGTCTTTTCCTTTCCATATTTGTAGACATGCTATGAAACCAACTACACAGAGAAAAGAAAAAATGTGTTTCTATCAAACAGCATCATACCCTAAGTAAGAAATATAAGATGTTGACAATAAATACAATAAAAGTTTGGAGGAAGGAAGGGTCACTCAATTCTTGAATAACCGTCATGGAGGAGAGGAGACTTTACCTTGGATTTGAAGAGATGGGTCTGATTTGCACATGTAGAAAACTGGCAGAAAAGTAGATTAAGAAGAGATAAAGCATGAGCAGAAGTTTGGACATGAAAAAGAGCAAGTAATATTTAAGGGAATGTAAACATGGAACACCGGTAGGGAAGAAAGGATGACCAGGGAGCTGTGGAAGATAAGGACAGGAGGTTACACTGAGGCAAATAATAGCAAATGAAATGGTGACGGTATCTGATCTGCTTCCTAAGATCAGGTTAGGGGAAGAGACTGAACTCTTGAGGAAGCAATTGTGCTGTACGTCTTTTGACACCCTCTTAATGCAGTGCTGAACATGTAGAAGGCTTCCAATAAAAATGCCAGGATGAAATGAGCTCATATATATGCAGGCATTTTGACCAACACAAAGTGTGTACAACATCAAGGGACATTAACATCAATGAGGAGACAATTTTCAAAGGAAACTTATATAGGACTCCTGAGAGAAGAATCCATTGTGGGTCTCTGGCAATCATTAATGCTGTTGTCTAAGTTCACCAGGCATTTCCTTCTCAAAAACAATGAAGGGAAACTCATTCCATTGATTTCTGATCCAACTGGGAATATTAAGACAAAAGTGGAAGGGAAATAGAGGTTAATACGAGGCCCTTTTTGGATTTCAGAGTCAAGAGACACACCCTACCCTTCCCCCACATCCTCCCTAATAAAGCCATAGCTCTTAATATAAGAAAGCAAGAAGTTTTGCATTCATCAAAGGCCATGGTTCACAACACAAGCTTTGGAATCAGACAGACCTGGGTTCAAGTCCCAGCCCAGCCACTTACCAGCTCTGCCACCTTGGACAATTTACTGGGCTTCCCTGAGCCTCTCTGTAAACGGATGAGGCAGCAAAAGCAGTGCCCATCTCACAAGACTTATGAGGAAGACAGGAATAATGCACAGAAAAACCTAACTGCCCTCGTGTAAATATCAAATCGGAGACAAGATGATCTCATTTCAAGGAGACATCAAAGCCAAGGAGCTGATTCTGTCGAGGTGAAAATCCCACAAAGATTTCATCCAGGATGTAAACTGGTTCTTGATATTCATCTCTTTTCTGACTCCTTCTAAGTACACTGTGCTGCCTTCACAAGGAGATGTTTCTCTCAGCAGGGTAATCCATATGCACAGATTGCCCACAGCTGTCCCAACCACATGAAAGACCCAGGCCCTCCCCTGTGACCTACTGGCACAAGGTGGTCATTCATCAAACACTGGAAGCTCAGCACCAGACACAGAATGAAAGGTCAGCCCTCAGTTTTTATTGCATTAGTGTTAGCTTTCCCCATCTGCAGCCATTTGATCAGTACAAAGCTTTACACTGTTTACAAATGTTTGAGAGTCCTGGCCCCTTTGCTTCTTATTGACTTTTAGATACTTGCATCATTAATCTTTAATTTTCATTGGAAACTTCAGCCAGCAATGAAAGTGAAATGCTTGTTTTCCTCTGCCATGTGCCTCAAAAGTCCTGCTGCATTGTACACCTCTAGGTCTAGGTGTTGAGTGAAGAACTGCCATATCTATTCTGTGCAAAAATTAAAACTGTTGTTTTTGTGACACTGTGTACTTGATACCAGCCACACCTGCCAAAGGCATTTAGCACAGTGTAAGAACACTTTCATGGATAATCACTGTTACAGAAATAGCAGAGCAATAAAAGAAATAGCCAGTGTCTCTATATAGTCCAAGGTTCTGAGCACTGAGCATGGGCATGGTGCAGATTTGTTATTTTCATTACTGATGTCACATATGAATGGGGAAGAATACGTGGCATACTTTTTGTGAAAAAAGAATTGTTTTCCTCCAGATTTCTTTTAAATAATTTTCTAGATCAGCACCATCAAACACAACATTCTGTGATGATGGAAAAGCTGTATAACCTAGGAAAAAGCCGACTGATGCATCCACGTTATTAAAAACTCAATGTGGGGGGCCGGCCCCATGGCTTAGCAGTTAAGTGCGCGTGCTCCGCTACTGGCTGCCTGGGTTCAGATCTGGACACACACCGACGCACCGCTTGTCCAGCCATGCTGAGGCCCCGTCCCACACACAGCAGCTGGAGGGATGTGCAACTATGACATACAACTATCTACTCGGGGGCTTTAGGGAGAAAAAGGGAAGAAAAAAAAACTCAATGTGATTTAACCAATTTTAATTAAGATTTAATAATACCGTATTCTATGGTGTGTATATACCATACTTTGCAAAGCTACTCCCTACTTTTTCTTATTATAGTTACTTTCCATTTAGTATTAATAATTCAAAGGATTCTTTTGAGGTATGTCCCAATAATACACACTAAAATTGGGAAAGCTAGCTGTTCTCTTAACAATAATCCTAACCTTTGAGTTGTGCATATCATCTAAGACTAACCAATCTGTGAGAAAAAGTCAACATTGTGCTAACCCACTCATATGTATGCCACTTAGATAGAATTATTATATCCTTATTATATTATATCCTTCCACATCTCTGATTTCTAGTCTGTTAGCTTTTAATCACCAACAAGCCTCCTTATACTGCCCAGAAATTTGAGCAAGAACAGAAGTTCAGGAAGGAAGGATGGTGACCTGAGAACGATGCTACAGAGAGTGCACAAGTAGATGAGAGTCCTGGGGAGGCAGCCCAACAGCACAGACAAGCTGCCTGATCCCCCGTCACTACAGGGGTGCCAACAGCTGCCCTAGCCCAAGAACACTTCTCTCATCACTTTCCACAGGTCACAGGAGAAAAATCCATTCTCTCTGTATATACCACTTTACACTTTTCAAAGCATTATGACATCCATTCTCTTCTTTGATCATCACAGTGACCGTGGGGGGGAGGCAAGTTGGGCAGATAATGTTACAGCATTCACATTTTACACAATGATCCAGAGATATTAACTCATGTAAGACGACATGACTATCCTATACCAGCACTAGGATTAGAACTCAGTTCTCATGGCTTCCTAGTCTAGAGGTCTTTTTAGTATATTCCATTTCCTCCTGCTCCCCAAGAGCAAAATAGGGCAGCTGTCTGGATTGATGAATAAACAATAATACCAGAAGGTTAGGTATCCTGCCTAAATTAATAATTAAATATTTCTAGTTCCAGGTAACATGGAGAAAAGTTACTCCCCCCTGCCTCTCCCATTGAATATAGCTATAAAACATGGACATAATGCATGAACGAGTTACTGGGGGACTCTGAAAAGTAAATCATGGCATGTGGTTTTGGGAAGAAGATCATAATTTGAAGACCACTGAACCAGTGGTGGAGTTTCCACTTTTTTTCCCTTTCACTGTACCTTGGCCTAAACTCAACACACTAGACCTGGTCAAGGATACCAGGCTAGAGCAGAGAAAACTGCAGAGAAGCCACCTCATTTTGGCCTGAAGACCTGAAAAGGGAACTTCAAACTCCAAAGGAGAGTATGTAAATTCCCCATTTCATTTTCTCTTTCTTTTTTCTGTTTTCTCATACCTCCAAGCAATTTTGTAAGGGTGGTGGAAGTGGCCAGTAACGGGAGCCCAAACAAGTCAAAGCTTTGAGGATAGGAATGTTTCTGTCTGTTTGGTGGAATTGAAATCCCAAGAAGTTGGGGAGAATCTTCGTTTTTCTCTCTGTCCTCCCACCATTGGCCCCTTGCAGAGCCTACTGAAGTGACTAATCCCCAGTTTCCCAGTCAGAGGACCAAAAGGAGGAGCTCCAGGGAGCCAGAAGTTTCTGAAGAGATCACATGGAGGGAGGAACTTAGGAAAACAGACCCACAAATGTGTTTATAACCAGTTGGGCTCACCTCCCTTACAGTGCATGCATAGACCTGATCCTATTCTGTATACCAAACACTTTGATCAATGAACTAAGAAACCACCTTCCTGCACTGAGACTAGCCACTAGGTGGAGAGAATGCAGGACAGATCCAAATAGCACTGACAAGTCTTTGAAAACTGAAGAACATTAGAATCATAGCCCACAGAATGTGGGATAGAACATGGGGCCTGCCCACAAACAGGTCAACTGCCTGCTAAAAGAAAAATATCAACATTCTCCACAGGATTTTAGAAAGACACAGTCTCTAAACATAACACAAAAAGTTCAAGATACAACTGAAAAGTACTCAGCATATAAAAAAATCAGGAAAATCTGAACTCATACAGGAAAAGAAAATTGATAGATACCAACACTGAGATAATACAAATGTTGAAATTATGTGACAAAGACTTTTAGAAAGCTAGTACAAAAATGCTTGAGCAGGGCCGTCCCCATGGCGTAACGGTTAAGTTTGGTACACTCCGCTTCAGGGGCCCAGGTTTGCAGGTTTGGATACCAGGTATAGACCTACACCACTCATCAGCCATGCTGAGGAGGATCCCACATACAAAGTAGAGGAGGACTGGCATAAATGTTAGCTCAGGGCCAATCTTCCTCACCAGGAAAAAAAAAAATAAAAGCTTGAGCTGGCGACTATAAACTCTTTGAAACCAAGGGAAATGTAGGAAGCCTCAACAAAGAAATAGAAGACATAAGGAAGAATCAAATAATTTTTGAACTGAAAAACACAACTGAAATAAAAACTCACTGGATGAACTTTACAGCAGAATGAAGATGACAGAAGAGTCAGTGAACCTGAAGATAGATCAATAGAAATTATCCAATCTGAACATAGAGAAAAATATTAAAGAAAAACTGGAAAGTCCTCAGGGACCTATGTGATAATGACAAAAGTTTTAAGATTCGTGTGACCAGAATCCCAGAAAGAGTGTAGTACTAAAAAATATTTAAAGAATAATGGTCAAAAACTTCCCAAATTTGGTCAAAGACACAAACGTACAGATTCAAGAAACTGAGTAAACTCTCCAAAAAGGATAAACCAAAATAAATCCACACCAAGACGCATGATAATCAAACAATTAAAAACTCAAGACAAAGAACAAACTCTTTATTTGTAGAGGAACGATTGAAATGACTGCAGATTTCTCATTAGAAACTATGGGGCCACAAGGAAGTGGCACAGTATTTTTAAAGTGTTGAAACAGAAGAACTGTCAATGCAAACTCTATATCCAGCAAAAATATTCTTCAGAAATAAAGGTGAAATAAAGACATTCTCAGATGGAGAAAAACTATGAAAAGTCATTTAGAGTAGAGCTGCTCTAACGTGCTAAAAGAAGGTCTTCAGCAAGAAGGGAAATGATACCAGATAGAGATTTGAAATATCAGTAATGAAGAAAGAGCTCTTGAGCTCCTTAAAATACATTTGAAGGCTAAAGAAAAATTAAAACATTGTCTAATGGGGTTTTCAATATACGTAGATGTACTATATGAGACAATTATAACATAAAGGAGGCAACATATGCAAAGAGATGCATATGGTGTAATATAAAGAGATGCATATGATGCATATGGTGGCAAGGTGTTTATAATCCACTAGAAACGGTAAAATGTTGATTTTTCAGTAGGTAGGGGAAAGCTAAATATATACATAATAAACTTCTAAAGCAACCACTTAAAAACTTTACAAAGATAAAAGATAAAAAAAGAGAGAAAAAAAAAGTAGATAAATGTTTTATACGTTCAAATAATCCAAAAGTAAGCAGGAAAGGGGAAACAGAAGATCGAAACAAAACAGACGTGGTCCTTACTTTCACGACAACAATTAAAGAAGCAGATAAATATTCACATTTTATGATAAAACTGCTGAAGGAAGATGTAAAGCAGAGCACTCTGACATAGACCATCAATGACGGTCAGGAAAGGCCTCTGTGAGGAGAGAAGCTTTCAATTAAGAGTAAGAGCAGATCTGGGGGAAGGGCATCCCAAGAAGACGGAATAGCATGAGCAAAGACCCCAAACAAGAAGCCCAATTGGGTGTTAGAACAAAGATCGCTGTGCCTGGAGTAGCGAACAAGGAGAATGCAAGATAAAGAGAGAAGGGAGAGAAAGACTGTGTAAGATCTTGTAGGCCATAGTTACTAGTTTGGATTTCATTCCAAGAGCAGTGAGAAGCTGTGGAAGTATTGTGTTTGAAAGCAAAGGGTTCTGTTTTTAATTTTTTGAGGAACTTCCATACTGTTTTCCATAGCAACTGCACCATTTTGCAATCCCATCAACAGTGCACAAGGGTTCCAATTTCTCCACATCCTCGCCAACACTTGTCTTTTTTTTTTATAATAGCACTTATATGAGGTATCTAAAATAGCCAAACTCATAGAAGCAAAGAGCAGAACGGTATTTAAAGCTTTAAGAATACAAGATGAATAAGTTCTAGAGATCGATGGGTTTAAAGCTTCGGTCACGCAAGCTGAATAAGTTCTAGAGATCTACTATACAATATTGTGCCTACAGTTAACAGTATTCTATTGTACACTCGAATATCTGTGAGGAGGGTAGATCTCATTCAGGTTAAGTGTTATTACCATAATAAAATTAAAATTAAATCTAAAATACATAAATAAAAATGAAGATCAGGATTCATCTGGAAAAGGAAACGAAAAGAAAGGGTTACTCAGCTACCTATCCCCACATAAGGTGGGAGATCCCCGGGCAGAGCGCACACACGCTCCCCTGGGGTTTCGCTGAGGATAACACAGTAAAATAAACAAGGGGGGTCCCAGACAAGAGCCAGGTTTCTCTTTCCTTTGACAGCTGAATGGTTAGCCTCCCTGGGCAGAAACGTGTACAAATCTGGATTACATCGAACAGCCAGATGCCTTATCTAAAAGACGACAGCCAAAGCCTGATCTTTGGCCTAAGGGGAGAATTAAAAGGTGTTTATGTTTCAGAAGTAATCAGAGTCAGACATCTCAAAATTAAAATTCTTTGTCAGCCTATCAATATTTACGAATGTGTAAAATTTCCGACAGCCCCATTCCACAATTTCCATGCGTTTCAGGTTGAGAGATGCTTGACCTTGGAGAGAGACAGCGTGTCTTTGCCAGCACATTTCTCACTTCACTCTGTAGAGCAAAGTTTATTTAAAACTATGACCCATCTTCTAGTTAAGTTACCTATATTCACTTTTCTCATTGAAATCAACCAGAGTGAGATTACTTACAATAGACCTTTCAGGATTGAAGAAAGTAAATACAGGTTCCCTCATATATAATCAACCCCCAAAAAAATGTGAATTAGTGAATCACAACTATTATATACAGTCACGTGCCCCTTAACGATAGTGGATACATTCTGAGAAATGCATCGTTAAATGATTTTGTTATTGTACGAACATCAGAGTGTACTTACACAAACCTAGATGGTATAGCCTGCTACACTCCTAGGCTAGATGATACTAATCTTATGGGACCACCATCACATATGCGGTCCATTGTGGTTATGCGACGCATGATTGTACTACAGCCAATCTAGTTTGGGATGAAGGCAAGATTCACATTCAGAATAAGAGGTTTCTAGTCATAGTTTTGACATTAACTTATCATATGAACTTGGTCAGGTCTTTTTTATCTTCAGTGGCTTCAATTTTATTATCTGCAAAATAAAGAGTCATTGTACATGTTATGTGGATGTGTGTGTGTGTGTGTGTGTAAAGGTCAGATTCTCTAGATGCAGAGCCTGAGACAGGGACTCAGAAGCATGTGAATAATTGAGGGAGTGCTCTTTGAGACATACCTGTAAGGGAGAGTGAAGCAACATGGCAAAGGGGAGAGTGTTGAACAAGGATATGGTCTCAAGTAAAGTCTAGCCTTAGCCTGACTCATAAGAAAAGAACAAACAGACCAGGAACATAACACATAAATTCATATCTCAGAATAGTCCTCACTTGGAGACAAGAGGGTCAGCCTCTTTTTTGACCCCTTAACGGGGACTGGGATGCCCCCAGAGTGGAGGGAATAATTTCTCCTGGGTGAAGAGGCTACTCTTAGGTGATGATAGTTCTTTGGAGAAGAAGACCAGCCATGAGCACTTAGCAGCCAACATTTACGGCAGTTAGGGGATAGACACATTGGTTCCATCAAGGAGAGCTGGACAAGGCACCAACATATATTGTACATATACGAATAAGAGTATATTGCATTTACTATGTGAATGAAGGTAACGAAGGCAGGCGCGTGCACACACACACAAGGGGGGTACTGGGGGAAGAAAGAGAAAAAGCGAGATTGACTTCTATTTCCTCTATTGGCTTGCAAGGTTATTATGAGAACAAAATCAGATAATACTTTAGGAAATACTAGAAACTCATGCCTCGTGCATTCTCAAATGCATCACAAGCTTTCCTGACTCCATTTTGCCATTCCCTCAGCCTTTGACAGCCCTCCCCTCACAACAAAGTTTACCTGCGGCTTCAAAGTGGCTCTCAGGTGCCTCCTCTTTAGAAGGTTCCCAGGTCTACCTCCTCCTCTGACCACCCCACCTATTGCCCTCAGTTATAATGTAAGACACCATTAATAAGGACCCAAGAACAATACCCTGTGTGCAGTGCCCATCTTAGGAATCAATTATTAGTGGGTTCAAATCCCAACTCCCCATTTAATACTCATGTGGCCTTTGGCAAAGTCAAAACTTCTCTATACCTGCTTTCTTCTGTGAAGGTGAGTGATGCCACCAACCTCAAAATTTTTATTATACATGTGATAGCTTTTTAAAGCTATAGTTATGTGTTATTTGATGGTTATTTTCTCTGTGTGAAGGAGCACAATTCTAGCATCTCCAGGTTAAATAGACCCCATAACACCGTTGAAACCTCAGGACTCCATCAAAAACGGAATGCTTCTACTCGGATTTATAGGAAACAAAAAGAATGCATAGTTCTTACACTGAAGGAATATAACATTGAAAAGAGAAAAAGCGTAAAAATGGGGGCAGGGGGTGGGCAGGCCATGAGCCAAAGGCCCTGGTAGCAGCTGGGCTCAGCAAGAAGGCTCAACTATTTTTAGCCTCTATTTGGGTATATCGATTTCCAGAACAATATCCTTATGGTGTCTCGGATTTTGTCCTGCCCTCCCACTCTTATCCCACCAGAAGCAGTAATTCTGCAGCGTCCAGCAACTCTTTCCAGGTGCTCCACAAACCAGACAGGGCTTCTCAGCCTTCTAGACGTGCCATCCTGGAATGGGCTTTAATTTCAACATCCATCAAAGGACTTTGCTCACAGCAAAGGGAAGTCTTTGAATCTTTTCCTCAACAGGCTGCTCCGTGGTTTTCTGGTGCCAGTTGGCATCTAGCACGAAGCATGGGCACCATTTTTGTTGTTGTTTTCAGAACAACACTGCAAAACACAATTCCACATTAACAGCTCCTGTAGTGGGAAAATGAAGTTTATAGCCTATTCTGGTTACCTATTGCTACATGACAAGTCACTCCAAAACTTAATGGCTTAGAACAGCCATTTTATCATTTCTTATGGTTCTGTAGATTGGCTTGGCTACCTGGACAGTTCTACTGGTCTTTCTTGGGGTATTTCATGCCATTTCAGATGGCACTTGTGGCTGGTGTCATCTGGAAGCTCAACTGGGATGTTGGCTGAAGTCTTAGAGCATCTCCTGTTTGTGTGGCTGCTCCAACAGGGTAGCCAGACTTCTTATATGGTGGCTCAAGGATCCCAAAGTGAGCATTACAAGAGAGAAGAAGTTGAAAACTGCCATGTCTTCTTAATGCCTGGCCTCAGAACTCCCCCAACATCATTTTCCCCACATTCTATTGGTCAAAGCAGTCACAAGCCCAGCTCAGATTCAAGGTGAGGGAAAGTATGCTTCATCTCTTGATGGAAAGTGCAACATATACATACAAGGAGGGAAAGATTAGTTAGGGTCATCTTTGGAGACCAGCTCATACATAGCCCAAAGCTGAAATGCAAGTGAGAGGTTTTTAAACTATGGTAATGTGTTATTTGATGGTTATTTTCTCTACACGAAGGAGCACATTCCAGGGGGCCAGATGTCCATTTCTCATAAGCGTCCCCAGTTTGTATCATGGTCATCTCTCTTTCATTGGGATTACCAGTGAAATATTGGCTCCCACGTCAAGCCTTGTCCCCTCTGTGAAAGCAGGAACTTTATCTTATTCACAAACATTTTCCTAGAGCCTAAGCAAATACTTGGCCTAGACGAGACACAGGAGAAACACATGTTGGTGAATGTAATGGATTGAATGGTGGTCCCCCAAAAAGATATGTCCATGTCCTAAGGGGACCTTATCTGGCAAAAGGTCTTTGCAAATGAAATTATGTTAAGGATTTTGAGATGAGATCATCCTGGAATTAGGGTGGACTCTAAATCCAATGAGAAGGGTCCCTATAAGAGAAAGGCAGAGGGAGATTTATGACCCAGAGATGCAGACGGAAGAGGCTATGTGAAGACGGGCAGAAACTGTGATGAATTGACAAGCCAAGGAACACCAAGAATTGCTGGCAGCTACCAGAGGCTAAGAGAGGAATAGAATGAATTCTCCCTTAGAACTTCCAGAAGAAACCAATGCTGACAACATCTTGATTTCAAATCTCTGTCCTCCAGAATAGTAAGAGAATAAATGTGTTGTTTTAAGCCACCAAGTTTGTGGTAATTTGTCTTGGCAGCCCTGGGAAACAAATACAGTGAATGAACGAATTAGCAAATAAATCTGAATTTCTGGTAATGAGCAAGAAGAACCCAAGTTGATCAAAGGAGAGTAGAAGGTATGAAAAGAAATTTTGGCATCTGTCTGCTAAACTCAATTTAAATCTAATCTCTGTTCATTTGTTGGGCCCTGAGCCTGGGACTAAGGAAGACATGACTACAGTTCTACACAGAAAGGTGAGCGCTGGGGCACCTTCAAGTATCAGGGCTGTAAAGAGCTCAGAACGAGTTTTTGATGTATACGTAGGAGAGGGAAGGTATAATAAGGAAAAGCTGATTTGAGCTTCTGTACCTTGGGTCTAGATGACCCACAAGGTTGGGCTCTCATTTGACATACTGATGGGAGAAACCATAACCAGGTGGAAAACTGTAAGAAACTTGATTCTACAAGGGAGAATCTCTTGGCTCTTCAGAAAGACCCCATTAGTGGATGAAATTTTGCCTAAATTTGACTAACAATGTCCATATAGGAGGAGAAGACATCAGAAGATAAGGAGAGAGGCGGAAGAGGCAAGACATAAATACTTACACCTCATTTTTTAAATAATGAAAACAAAACAACAAAAGCCCGGGAGAACATCAGGTACCTGCATGAATGTCATTTGCCTCCTTCCTTTCCAGCACTTCTCTTTCCATGACCTCATGAGCCAAGGCTGCGGGGTGAAAAATGAGCTACAATTCCTGAAACAATGGGAATCAGCAAGCCAACAGTCAGGCACAACCTTAAACACACACTCAACATCTAAATGCACACACATGGGCACGCACACACACACCATACCACAATGGAAGATAAAGGAACAAGTTTGTAAAGACATTTTCATGAGAATTGTAATTTTCTATCTGAATACCTGCGTGTTCTCTGAGGTTCACAACATTTTCTGATAAGAATCTTTGCTGCTCTGCAGTATGTCTCTTGTCATAGGCTTCCAGACCTGAAAAAGTCAAGGAATTCTCAGAGTCCAATTACCTTTCCCTAAGGGAGTACTAAAAGGGATAAAGCAATGAAAAATGATTATGTATTTCTGAATCTTTGTTGATAAGGAGGACCAAAGGTGATAAGACGATCATAGATTTTCTTTCTGAAAATGGCATTTCTGGATGCAATGCCTTTCCTGCCTGCTCTATCTAAAAGAGCAAGCCAATCACCCTTCACTCAGATTTAATTTCCTCTGTGCATTTCTAATGGCCTGATATTATGTCTATTAGTTTATTGTCTGTCTCTCTATAAAATATAAACTCCATGAAGGCAAGGACTTTATCTTGTTCACTATATACCCCCTTACATAGTACCTGGTACATAGCAGGTACTCATTAAACATCTGTTGAATGAATTAATAATTAATTCAATTAACTTAATTCCAATTAAGTATAAGACGCTGTGGTATTTGCTTTGTGAGGTTGTGCTATGCAAGATGAGAAGTTACCCTCAACAAGATTGCAACATACACTAATAAATATAATGCTCAGGAAAACTACAAGGGCATTTAGAGGTATAAACAAAGGACTACTGAACACTATTGAGAGAGCACAGGAAAACATCATGAAAGACTTTATAAAATTGAGCACCATCCATTAAAACGAACAGAGATGTGATTCAGACAAAACTCAAGCACACAGTGGGCTTGCTGACTTGCACTGTTTGAAATGCCCATCGTCTGAGAATCAGACTTCCTGACTCCACAACCTTGGATTATTAACTTGTATTTGGTGGAACTCTGCTTCTTCCTCTTTAAAACAAACATCTGTGCCTAGATAATCACCAAGGTTCCTTTCCAGGACAACACAGGAGGGAACTGTGAAAGAAGGAGCAGGATGTTGGCACCAATTCCTCAGTAAGGAAGTCTGAGGCATGAATAATGAAATACCATCAGACTAATAAAGGTTAAAAAAAAAGACCCATAACCAAACTGTCTGCTATCAAGATCTATCTACAAGGATGTTCACCATCGAGTTAATTATAATCAAGAGAAAATTGGAAACCAAACTGGGAAACTCTTTAGAATTATTTATTTTGAACTAGTTTCAGACTTAAAGAAAAACCGCAAAAGTTGTTGAGTTTCCATATCCCTCACCCATCTCCTCCTAATCTTTTAATAGTCTCTTTCTCCTTAGCGCCCTAAAATGTAACTGGGTTGTATTTAGTTCTAGGTCTTCTTTCTTTCATTCTTCTTTGTGCCTGGTGTCATTACTCAGCACTGGAAAACTGTCTTCTATTACTTCTTTGATGATTATGTCCTCATTTCCATGGTCTCTATTCTCTCTTTTGGGAACACCTAGGCATTGATCAGAACCTCATACATTGATTCTCTGTGTCAACTGTTCTCCCATGTTTCCTTGGTATCTTTTGCTTTACATTCTGAGAGATTATTTAAAATGTTTCTTCCAGGTGTTAAAGAACACTTCTTAATTAAGACTATTATGGCAATAAAAGTTTTAATTTAGAGCAAGGATTCTCAATCTTGGTACTGCTGACATTTTAAAATGGATAATTCTTTGTTGTGGGGAACTATCTTGTTCACTGAAGGACGTTTAGCAGTACCCATGGTCTCTATCCACTAGATGCCAATAGTACCACACCCCCAGTCATTACAACCAAAAATGTCTCCAGACAGTGCTAGTGGCCCCAGGTTGAGACCGCTGATTTAGAAGAACTCTAATTTCTATATTTCTTCTGTTTTATAGGATCCTTCTCCTACTGATGGCCACAATCATTAATACAGTTAGGCTTTGTTAAATCTCTCCTCTGTTCCTTGAGTTATTTCTGTCTTCCAGAGTCAGGTGTTCTATTTGTTCATCTTGGTCCTCCTCTATCATTGATACTGCCCTCAAATCTCTGGTGGTCTTGACTGTCTGTACATATTCATCAATGCAGGATACATCAATCTCTGTTTTTTTGAGTAGGGTTTTCCACCAATAGACGTCCTCCCTGAGTAAGGGACAGATCAGGGCCTCAGGTTGGAGCCTATAAATAGGCAGGCTGCACTGTAGGATGGACCAGTCCAACACAGGTAGGTGCGTGGACTGATCCCCTCACCAAACGTCAGACCACAGTGCACTTTACTCTGGAGCACTGACACCCATACCAAAGCTCTAGAGAGATCTTCAATACTCACCCTGATTCCTGACTCTCCTCCAACCCTTGCCCTTTGTAACCTACTGAACCCAAGCAATGAATGTCTCCGAGGCTCCTGGAAAGAATAATTCCCAAATTTAATCCCACTATTACTGCCTTGCCCTAGGTGTGTTCCGGGCCCCTTCCTCCAAATGTCCTTCAATATGTAAATGATTAAACAAATTGTGTTATATCCATACCATAGAATACTACACAGCAAGAAAAAAGAAGAAACTACTGATGCCTGCAACAACTTAGATGGATCTCAAGGGAATTATGTTGGGTGAAAAAGCCGGTTTCAAAAGGTTATATACTATATGATTCCACGACAAAATTATAGAGGTGAAAAATAGATTAGTAGTCGCCAAAGGTTAGGGATGGAAGGGAGTGGCACAGCATGGGTGTGACTATAAAGGGTAGATCTTTGTGATGATGAAGTACTTCTGTGTCTTGATTGTGGTGGTTACACAAACATACACATGTGATAAAACTGTAAACATACACATACACTCAGAATGCATGTAAACCTGATGAAATCTGAACAAGCTCTGCGGGTTGTACCAATGTCAATTCTTCTGGCTTTGACGTGCTAGTTATGCAAGATGTTACCATTGGAGAACCCTGGGTGATGGGTAACTCCCTTCATAGAACCTGTATGGAACCTCCCCGACATTTTTTTTTTTATTATTTTTGCAATTTTCCATGAATCAATCATTCTTTCAAAACAAAAATGTTTTAAAAATGGGGTCACTGTGACCCCATCTTCATTCTCGCCTCCAGATATTCATGACTATCTCTGACCCACTGAAACCTCCCTCTCCCATTCTCAGGCAAAGAGGGTTTCCTTCCTTCTATAATCATTTCAGTGGGATTTCTGGAATTAGAGGAAGCAGGCTCTTGTGTTCATGTGTGTACAGACAGCAATCCTGAATTGGAAACAATGCATGTATTCATTTTGAATTAAGAGAAAGAGGAGGGCTCAAAAAGTTGAGTTTCAATCAAAAGCCCAACTTAAAAAGAGCAAAATTTTAAAAAAGTAATCTACATTTAGAAATACATTACTCATTTATTCCCTTAGGAACTCTAAACTCCATTCTTGAAATGAGGTAGTACATCAGAAATGAGTCGGACATTGTTGGATGACATTGACTGAGCATATTGTAAAATTCCCCTTCACAGAGTTGCACCTTTGGCTTTTGTTGAAGACTTTTCCCGAGGAACATCTATATCAATATGGCTGCTGCACACACTGTGGAACTTCTTTTAAAGATATTTTCCCATAGGTTACTCAGTATCTCTTCTAAGGTATCACTTTATAAATTTCCCTTAGAGCAATGGTTCTCAGTGTGTGGTCCCCAGACCTGCAACATCAGTATCACCAGGAAACTTGTTAGAAACGCAAATTCTCAGTCCATGCTGATTCAGAAACTCTGGGATGGGACCCAGAAGCCTGTTTTAATAGTCCCTCCAGGAGTTTCCAGCACACGCTAGAGTTTGAGAACTACCATCTTAGAACATAGTGATTGGTTCTCTATAGTTGGATTTGGTTGCAATGAGAAAGTATTTTTTATGATTTAAAATAAAAGAAAAAATATGTAGTGATCGGAGAAATCTCTTATAAAATTGTTTTTATTCTGACTTTCTGCTACTGGGAATCTTATATATTTTAAATTCCTTTTTTTTTTTCTTTTGCTTTTGCTTCTAGGAAACTCAGAGCCAAATTGGAAGCTCTGTCATGGTAAATGTATTAACTCACAGAGTTTTCATACGGATTCCTTCCTCTTTTCATTGCCCCAGTTTCTTATTTTCATTTTATTGGATTTTGTTCCTTTGGGAAGAAAGTTATAAACAAAGGCAATAAATAAAAGAATCCTTAACAACAGTGGCAATGTGTTCTTATATGCTGCCACATGTTCTCTTCTGAGTATGAAATACAGATCATGCAGACCGAGCAGATGTTACCAGGCATTAAATTGTTTCAAAAATAGATGACAGAACAGGAAAATCCAAATACTGCCTAAAAAAAAAAAAACATTTTCATGTGTAACTCCCAGGGATATTCTTACGAAATAGATTATTATTTCCCTTTTGTTTAAATGTAAGAGAAAGGATTTAGGCTTAGATTTATTATATTAGTATACTAACCACTATTGTTCTTCTGGCTTCTTGCCTTTGGGTGATGTTTTCTTGTTGAGAATTATTTTCTGTTTCATCATCTTGAAACAAACAATGTGTGCTTCAATTGTCTTTTTATTTTCCCTGAGCCAATAGACCAATACAATTCCCATTTGAAAAAGTTCTTCTAAAATTTTATACATAACTAACAAAACACCAGGACTACTGATAAATTTAACAATTCCCATGAATGTGTTATATTTGGGGTTTTATCTGTGACACATTCTAACTTGTCATTGAAAAAGTTATGGTAAATAAGTGCTCAATTAAAAAATGAGATGAACAACCACAACAATAATCAATAAATGTTTCCTGAGCAACACTTAGATTGCTTCTTTTTGTTAAAGTCTGAACTTTGAAGGATAGAGAAAAAGTATAAAACATATTCTCTGAAGACTGAAAACCAACTCGCATGGACTAATCCTGTTTCCACTGGACAGCACTGCTCTAGATCCCACTGTTCTAGACCCCATTATTCTACATGGCTTCAAATCTGCCTCACTCATCCTTGGAGACCCCGTCTAATCATTTTCTAGGGGCTGGCCCCAACCAGGCTCCCGACAACTGGCTGGGTCCTCTTCTAAATCAGGCAACCATACAGAACCTTGAGGCTAGCCCCCACCTGCTCCAAATACCACCACCTGTTAGAATCCCTGCCATTCCATCCCCCAGCAACACAGAGCCCCTGGACATCAATCCTGGAACACTCTGGACTTCTGATAATTCTCTTAGAGCACACCCAGTGTATTAGTTTCCTATGGCTGCCATAAGAAATAACCATAAACTTAGCAGTATAAAACAACACAATTATTATCTTACCATTCTGGAGGTCAGAAGTCTGATGATGGACTCACTGGGCTAAAATCAAGATGTCAGCAGGGCTGTATTTTTTCCTGGAGGCTATAGGGGAGACTTGGTTTCCTTACCTTTTCCAGCTTCCAGAGGCTGCCTACATTCCTTGGCTCTTGACTCTTTGTGCCTGCAAGGCTGGCAACAGCTGGTTGAGTCTGTCTCACATCACATCTCTCTGATACTGACTGACTCTTCTCCTTCTCCTGCTTCTGCTTTTAAAGACCTTTGTGATTCTATTGGGCCCACCTGGACAATCCTGAATAATCGCCTATATTAAGGGTTGCTAGTTAGCTACCTTCATTCTATTTGCAATCTTTATTTCCCTTGGCCATGTAATATATTTATGGGTTCTGAGGATTAAGACATGGACATCTTTGGTGGGGGGAGGGGAGCCTTATTCTGTCTACCATGACCAGTGAGCCAACAAGTGAGTTACTGAGTGACCAAGAGACTAGACTGGTGGACTGACCAAGTGAGTGTCCATCTCTGGGTGATGACTCTCCAGTTCCTCTGAAGCAGCCTGTTTTCAGGAAAGTCACTGTAGGGCAGAGTGGAAGCTCAGCTCCCCCACTTACTCCTTTACCCCTCTGAGCTTCACTTACCTTGTCTATAGCATGAGAATAATAATAACACCTATTTCACAGGGTGATTCTAAACATTATGTGAGAAAATATGTCAGTGTCTGGAATATAACAATAACATAATAAAAAGGCATTGAAAGAATGAAAATGTAAGCAAAAATTATAATAAAAATGAACCTATGATCCATGGTACTAAGTCACTAAGTCTACAAACATAACACCCTAGAGCCTAAAGCATCTTGTCAATCATCAAATGGAAGATAAAGAGCTGAGGTTCAGAGAGGGGAAATAATGTCATTCGATTTATGGCAAAAAACAGGATTAGAAAGCAGCAGTGGATTAGAGGCCATGAGATCTCTCTCTTCAATACCATTCAACCGTTTGTCAGGACTGTGATGCCAAGCAAGAATATTCTGCGTCTAGTGCATGATGGGTGTATGCCCAACCCATTGACCACACTTCCTTCTAGCCCTGTCTGTGTAGGGAACCTGGCCTTTCTGATATGTGCAAGCCACTCTCCTTAAGCTAACTTCTAATTATTTTTTAAAAATAATATTTCAGCAAAATTTCAATGATATGGGGAAAATTTTCACCACGGATACAAAGTAGGATACATAATTGCACATTCACAATAGCAGTAATTGTGTAGAAATAAACATTTTTATTTGACTTGAAATTATTACAAAACAATGTTGAGTGTTTATCTTGATATTGTATGTGGTGGGTACTTTCTATCTTCTTCTATCTTTTCTATGTTTTCCAGATATTCTAGGTGAGCATGATTTTTATAATAAGGAAAAGTAGATGTGCTTTTTTTTTTAATTATAATAATTAGAAAGATTACTTTTTTTGGTCAATGATTTTGTTCCCTCAAGACCCCAGATTTCTAGAACCTGGATATTCAAAACAAATATTTCCTTTATAGTCTCAAAAATATTTCTTTAAGCTATTCATTTCCTTATTTCTAGGGGATCTCTGTTTTATCCCACATTGCTGCAAAAAACAAAGACAAATCAGAAAACCAGTCTAACATTAACCACCTGGAGTAAGCAAGTCTATGGAGGGATATGAAATGCCCCCATCAGAGAAAACAATAAATCAAAACCTGGCTATGTATACATCCCATGGTCACCATCACCAGCCTCACATAACCAAAGTTCTCTGGTTTCATGATGTTTTCTCTTTCAATTATTACTACATTCATAATTCAGGCAAACTCCTTCCTAATATAATTTCGTATCAAATAAAGAAACACGTTCAGAGACTGTAAGTTAACTCTAAACATGAACATAGTTCGGTCTCTCAGAACCCACATTCCCCTGGATGCAATTACTTTAATCTTTTTTTTAATGTGTTCTTGATATAGGCTTTTACCATGGACCATTTTTCATGTGTCTTGGTTTTTCATCACTGAATTCTTGAGTAAGACCACAGACATTAGAATGATAACATATCATGTTGAAATCACAGTTAAGTTCAAGGGGGAAATATGCTCTGTCTACAGTTAGGATGAAGAAAAGTGATTGCAGATCAGGACTGCATCATTTTCATAATATTTGGAATTGTTTCTTACTGTCACCTTTGGGTTAATGGAATTACATTTTGAAAGTTGGTCTAAAGCATTCAGAGGTCATTGTGCACATGGGGGTGGTTGGGGGGTGGGGGAGGCAAGTTTTCTCTGAGCCCGGCCCTTAACAATTCATTAAGATGGCAAATCAGATCCCTATTATAGAAAGATCTCAAAGCCCCCAAATAGAAATGGAAACAGTCTTACTCAAATGTAACTATGAATTAAAAACCTATCTGAGAAAAAAAAAATTAAACCTCACCTGATACGCAAAGAGATAATCCCAACAAATCAGACTTATGAGATGTTGAGCATTTTATTACATTAATTACTAATAAGATAGGGCTTCCAGGAGTCTCATGATTGCTTGGCCTGCCCTTCTCCACCGAGATTCAAAAGTTTCCCAGTATGGCTCCTGTCCACCTAGCTTGTTTTTGTTGTATACTGTACCCATTGACTCTCCCTCCCTCTTACCCACTGACTACTACCTCCTTCTGTAGCTTCAGTCTCTGAAACATCCTGACATATAGGAAGGTCATTAATTGATAGAACTTAGAATTTGCCTGATATCCCCAGCCCACTCATGTTTTCTAAAATCTCCTGTCTCCACTTTGATAATAATTATCATGATCACATCAACAGCAAATACTCACTGAACGCTTTTTATGTGCCGGGCATTTTTACTTGAACCATCTCGTTTAACTCCTATAACCACCATATGAGGTAGGTATCCGTTATTAAAGTCTCTGAGCCTCAGTGTTCTCATCTGTGAAACAGGGGTGTGCAAAATGATGAAGCTCACACAGTGGGTAAATACTAGGTCTGGGGATCACACCCGGGAATGCTTAACCCCAGAGTCCATGCTCTTTAACACTGCACTATGCTTGCCCTGGTCTCCTTACTATCAAAATTCCCAAGGTAGACCTCAACCATTCAATCCATAGAACTTGTCTTCATCTAGAGTTTATCTTATTCCAAAGTTTATACTGTATATATCTCCTTTGATACATGTAATTTTAGAATTACAGATGAGTTGCAAAAATAGTACAGACAGTTTCCATACATCCTTCATCCAGCTTCCCTGAAGTCCGTGTTTTTTTCACACTGTCTTCAGTCTTCAGGTCGTCATTGTCAAACTCAAATCAACTGAACTGCAGCATGATAGGGTTACGGCCACAAAAATCATCTAATATTTTAATAGTGTCTCACATGGGTGACATGACTTTCCCTCGGTGGAGGCTCTCAGCTGGCCATCTCACACTTTATCTGTTATTATTAGCGATTCTCTCTGTGCCTAGCACAGGCACTGATCTACAGATCTGCATGTATTTACATAGCAGACAGATCAAAGATTCTTAACTTTATTAGATCCTTGACAAATTTAAAGAATTGTCCCTCCTCTAGAAAACGCGGAGACAAATAATCCTACATATTTCAGGTAGTCCATAGACCTAGGGTACCACTCTTGGAGTTCAATCTTATCTGTTTTATTCTTTGAAAACTAACAATCGCAGTCTGACCTGCTAACCTCACTCACTATCTTGCCCTCAATGTTCATAGGGCTTCTCCACATCACTAACCCTGGGGAGGCTGCCAAAGAATCGCAGAGCCAGTCCTCCTAAGACAGGGCTTTCAACCACTCAGCTATTGTTGGTTTGGGGCTGCGGAAATGGCCTTTTGCCAAAGAATACATGTAACGGCCACCAGGACAATCTCGTCAGGCAGTGAGGACGGTGGATCCACTTCTCCCACCGCGTCAAATCCATTACTTCTGGGATTTCCTGACAACAGGGCAGCCCTGTCGGCTCCTCAGCTACGTACTTGCTGAAGGTCAACCCACTTATCCACAGACCCCAGTGACTTCTCACAAATTAGTATTTATGAGTCTAATGTTCCATCCAAGCTAAACATTCTAAATTAAATGTAGCTGGCTTCTTTCTTGGTAAACTGAAAGTCTGAACTTCTCAGGCCAATATTCTACCAGAGGATCAGGTACATATTAATGAAATTATAACACCTAAGAAAGGTCTTACAAGAGAATCAGAGAACAGTTGGTCCTTGAGTTATTTAGAGCAAGAGAGCAAGCCTTCTTTAGGCAACGTAAGACCAAAATGTTGATTGCATTTTCAAATATTATTGGGTTAAAAAATATAACAGGCTATTTCCAACAATACCCACATTTTAAAAATACAAAATTAATCTATCCTCTGCCTGGCATGGTGAAAAGAACTCTGGCTTTGGAATTAGAAAAACTATACCTGAGTTTGGATGCATTGCCTAACTTAGCTATGTGACTTCACTTAGCCAAATTTCCCTCTCCTCTAGAATGCGGAAATCATGCACCGAAAAAGGACTAGGATGAAGGATGTGACAATGTGCATAAGGGACTTGGCACGGAGGACTAACTCAATAAATCTTAGTTTTCTCTCCCTTGGAATTCTTTCCAGAACACCCAGGTGTCCAGAGCAGCAAGAAGACAGAAGATTTTAAAACTTGAGATATATCAAATTTTGAAGCACATCAAAATTTAGGGGATTTAAGTGATTAACGGTACAAATCTCTGTATGCCTGTCAAGGAGTCAGAAGTCAACAAACAACATTTAAAACTGATTGGGATCAGTTCTGGGCAAGATGGGGTAAGCATGCTCTGTCTCTCCAATGAATGCAAAGATAAACCCTGGACAGAATGCATGGAGCATTTCTTAGAGCGTTATCTAAGAAACGAATGGTAGCAGGCAGATGGGGGTAGGCAGACTTGGAAGTATCACCAAACAGGTGGTAAAAGCCCCACTTTCTCCCCTCTGGTATCACCCAGCCCAGACACATCTGCAGCACCAAACCCAGAAATTTACACTGGTGTGCACAGAAAGAGCTTCAAGAGAAGATCTGGCTTTCTCATCTGAGGATTAGGAAAGGGGGCTGGAAAGATCAGAGAGAGTGAGAGAAGTCCCTATTTTTTTTGTTAAATTTCTGTCCCAGCCACCAGGCAATCTTGCCACATTGCAGCAGCAGCAGCAGAGACTGGGGAGATGCCTAAGGCTGAGGGAAGGGAATCCTCTCTGACCAGAGAGCATGGTTCCAACAGCATAAGGCAAATGGCCCTTAACATTTTTTTCCTCTCTGTCCTCAGCAAACACTAAACATGATAAATTATTAAAAAAAAAAAAATCATGCCCAGACACATCATAACATGACTTGAAAACTCAAGACAAAGAAAAAAGTCCTGAAAGCAGCCAGAGGAAAAAGACACGTAACATACAGGGGAACGATAATTCAAATTGCTATGGCTTTCCCATCAGAAACCATGGACAGAAGAAGGAGAACGTTTTTAAATTTCTGCAGGTAAAGAACTGTCAACTCAGGATTCTAGATCCAGTAAAAACGCCCTTCACAAATGATGGTGGAATAAAGGCATTCTGAGATGAAGGAAAACTGAGAGGATCCATTGCCACCAGACCTTCTCCGAAAGAAATGCTAAAGGAAGTTCTTTAGACAGAAGACAACACTGGGAGGAAACCTGGAACATCAAGAATGAAGAAAGAGCACAAGAAATGGTAACTATCTGGGTAAATATAATAAAGTATTCTCCTCCTCTTTAGTTGGCTAAAATATGTATGATGACTAAGGTAAAAATTATAACACTGACTGATGGAGGGTTCAATGTATATAGACAAAATTACGTATATGATGCAATTATACACATAATAATTACAATAAAATGAGGGAAAAATAAAAGTACCTATATTGCAGTTAGGTTTCTGTGCTCCACTTGCAGTTGCAAATACGAATTCTGAGTGGAAAGTGACGAGTGAGGTATGTATATGTAATCCTTAGAGCAACAACTGAAAAATAAAAAAAAACTATGTAAAGTCATATAGCAAAAATCTCAACAGAAAAATTAGAATACTAAAAAAGTCAAATAATCCAGAATAAAGCAGAAAAGAGGAAACTAAGAAATGAAAAACAGAAGGAGCAAACAGAAAACAAATAATAAAATGGTACACCTAAATCCAAACATAACATTACGTATACATGAACCATAAGTAATCTAATCACGCTATTTAAAAGACAGATATTGTCAGAATAAATTTTAAAAATAACATCTAGGATATGTTCTCTACAAGACTCACTTTAAATATAATGATATAGGTAGGTTATAGAAAAAGGATGGGAAAAGATGTACCATGAAAATACTAATCAAAAAAAGCTGAAGTGACTCTATGAATATCAGACAAAATAGACTTCAGAACAAGGAAAATTACCAGCAATAAAGAGGGACATTATATAGTGATAAAAATGTCAGTTGACCAAGAGACATAATAATCTTAAATGTGTATTCACTTAAAGACAGAGTTTCAAAATACTGGAAGCAAAAACTAACAGAATGAAAAGGAGAAATAGAGAAATCCACAACTATAGTTGAAGACTTCAACATTCTCTTTCAGTAATAGATAGCAGGAGTAGACAAGAAATCAGCAAGGATATAGAAGAATTAAACAACATCATCAACCAACTTGATTTAATTGACTTTTGTCAATGATCCCATTAACCAAGATGAGAAGGACACTATATTAAAAGAACCCTAATGGAAGAGAAATTGTATGAGACAAAACCCTGGACAAGTTGCTAAGGGATTGACAGCATATGTCTTAAGTCCAGGATTAGCCTGAGTGGTGATGAACAGCAAGGAGCCCTCTCTGGGCTTCCACCTTCTTACCTGTGTAACAGGCAGCTGGTGTACAGAGCAGTGAAGTGAAGTATTTAAGAGACTGAAGACACAGTCTAGATTAAAATCCTAGCTCTGCCTCTTACCAGTTGAATGAGCACGGTCAAATGCCTTAACTTCTCTGTGCCTCTCTATGCTTCTCTCTGCTTCTCTGTGCAGCATTCTCTCACCCATATGTAAAATGACACACAAAAGCACTTACTCTGCAGGCTGCCAGGGGAATTGAGATCATCTAAGCACTTAAAGCAGTACCTGGCACATGGTAAACATACAACAAATGTTAGTTATTAAAACTATTATTATGTTTAAAATTATTGAGATAGAGCAGCGCTTCTCAACCTTTTTATTACTGCCTCCTTAAGAAGCTTCTTTTTGACATGTTTTTTTCCTAATCACTCCTGCTCCACCTGAAATTCTAATACCCGAGATACACTGTGTCTCTGTGTATCCGTGTATGTGCTATGGCCCTCTGGAGAGCCACAAACCATTATAATATTTAAGAACCCAATTTCTACCACCCTATTGAAAATGCACATGATAAAGAAATGAATCTCTAACATTCTATAATTCTGAATCTGTATAGATCCTACTATAAGACTTTTAAAGTTGCTTATTTATGTTACATAAAATATGAACCACAGTTGCCAAGGAAATTGTTTATTTATTATTAAATTATGCTATGCAGCATTTGGGAGAGTAATAGGTTAAATCTAAGGATTTGTGAAAGACTCTAAGTAGTACAGGCAGGCAGCTGGCCAGAGACTTGGTCCCATTAGGTAAATATCATTACATCCTAGAAATATATTTATGTCCAAGTTACAGTATACACCCTGAGTTTGAAGATTTATGAGACTGTAAAAAAAAGTTTTAGTCGTGAAAAATATGAAAAAATAAAATATTTTCTTCTAGTCATGTAACTAAGCAGATGGAAATGTTCTCCTGACTTCTCTTGACATGCAGCCTATCTCTCATTAGCTTATAAGGGTGTCTGTAACGGCAGCACCTGTCAAATACTTACTTCCAATGATAACAGCCACATTAAAAAGATAGGCCAACCTCATCTTGTCTTTAAAAGTGGAGAAAGAAGTCCAGTACTGAATGAATGTCTATTCTGGAGCCAAGAAGGCATGTATTTTCTCAGTCCCTAAATCACACTGATGGTAAAATAAGACCCAAGCAGCTCTTTGGAATATTCCAGCCTCTCATTCTTTGCTGACCTTAGAGATATTCAGCCCAACCCTGATAAATTATCAGAGTATCACTTATCCTTCACATTGGCTTCTAGTTTCCCCTTGAATTCCTTCTCACGTGTTTCTTCTTCCATTCTTTTCATAAGGAGTTTTTTCACATTGGCTCCATCTCTGATGCCATCCAGTTGACAACTATTGAAGTCAGAAAGAGAGAATACAGCGATGTCAGAGAAGAAAGCTGTCTAGTTTCCCAGAGAGGGTCTTCTGGGAAGATCACACTCCAATTCAGATTTTCACTTTAAGGAACTTACATTATCAGTTGATCATGATCTCTGGGACTGACTAAATTAAATCAAACTCCTAAATGGTTGATACAGATTTTTTGGATTTGTTTGTTTTTGTTTTGTTTTTAATTTATGCTGAAGACACCTATTTAGTGACTGAAAAATGAGTGTCTGTCATTTAGATCACACCTACACAAATAGCAAGGAACACATGGAAACAAATTAGTAAACAGATTGTTAGAACAGAATGTAATCCCAAAACAAGAGGGAGATGGGTGGGAAGTGATGATATGAAATAGCAAAGACAGATAGTTGGCATATGTTCCACTATTACCCTTCCCACACCGATGGCAGATATTGTTAATCAATCATTGAATGCTTTTGATGATGCGCTCTGATGCAGCCTCTGCGTCCATCACCCATAGTACTCTAGGCAGCCCCATCCAACCAATCAGAGTTATTATATGAGGTGAAATCTTATATGCCATATCTGGCCCAGAGGGATGATTAGTCTGAGCCATGGATCTCTTTTTTTCTGCCATAAAACAGAGAACTCTTCACTAGTTATCAGAATTTATATTTATAGCATATCTAGTATCTTTTTGTCACTGTTGGGACTAGAAAATTATTGCCAAATTCTCCTTTTGTTCTGGTGGAGCATATCTGACAAATAAAATTAGAAAGAGATAGAGAATAATGTTGAACTTTAGGAAAAAGTCTCTAGAGATGGGACCTGAGCATCTGTATTTGTAGGAATCTCCATGGAGATTTGGTGCTTCTTAAAAGTACCAAAGTTGTATGCTGGGGGCCATCCAAGAGAAGAAACTCCCCAGCCCATATGGTTCAACGGTCCTGTCTCTAGTCAGATAATGCTGACTAATCACAGTCTTTCTTGATGGATACTCAAGACCCCCCAATATGGTGCTCTAGACTGCTCCTCTCAAGCAATTAGATGTGGTATGTTGAGTAATCATTAGAGTTTTCAATCCTCTCTTCCTCTGAGCATGGTAGAAAGACATTGAACTGACATTTGCCCAGTCCCCTTAAGGTAAGTGTGGCTGGGTGACTTGACTGGCCAGTGCTATTGGATCTGAGGAGAATGCAAAGCTCCAGTTCGTGGTTCACCACATCCTCATTCCCTTTGCCAAGTGGCCTGCATCCTTCTACCTGGTAGGTGCAGCATCAGCTTTGGGCTTACAGTGATGTGGATAGAGCCCCTAACCCACCCACAATAGGCACTGTGATGGTTGATTTCATGTGTAACTTGACCATGGGATGCCCATATTAAACATTATTTCTGGGTGTGTCTGTGAGGGTGTTTCTGGATAAGATTAGCACTTGAATTGGTGGACTCGGTAAAGCAGATGGCCCTCCCCAGTGCCAGTGGGCATCATCCAATCCATTGAGGCCCTGAATAGAACAAAAGGTGGAGGAAGGAGGAATTTGCCCCTTTTTTTCCTGCCTTACTGTATGAGCTGGGACATCTCAGCTCATCTTCTCCTGACCACGGACTGGGATTTACACCACAGCTCCCCTGGTTCTCAGGCTTTCAAATTCAGACTGAATTACACTACCCGTTTTCCTGGGTCTCCAGCTTGCAGACAGTAGATCATGGGACTTCTCAGCCTCCATATTGTGTGAGCCAATTCTTCATAATAAATAAATTTATATATATATATGTACATACAATTGCTTCTGTTTATCTGGAGAATGCTGACTAATACAGCTATATAGAGTGAGCGGGAGATAAACCTTTGTTCTTGCAAACCATCAAGATGTAGGGATTATCTGTTCCTTTGGCATAACTCAACCTGTTCTAACTGATACATCAGGAAAAAGAAACTTGCTTGCAATCCTTGCAAAATCTTTCTGGGAACTCGCAGTAGGAAAATACTTATCAAGGTCCCTTCAATTTTGGCAAACTTTAAACAAATAAGCATATAAAAATAAGCTCTCTTGATATTGTGGGCATTTTAAAAATAAGATCTCTAAAGAGGACCAACGAGCAGGTTTAAACACAGTAGGGAGGGGAAGGGGGAAGGAAGTGAAGGAGAAATGCACACGGAACAATTCTTCAGGCCTCATGCAGACTTGTGCTGATCCCAGACTCTTGATTCCTCCAGGGCGACTGGGCAGACGCCCAGGCCATTCTGTGTTGGAATAAGATACATTGAACCACAGTGAGAATGTTGGGCCCAGGACTATCATTGAAAGCAAGATGGGAACAGCAATGGTTAAATGTTACCAACTATCATTTTTCAGGCAAACATTTAATTCTTTTGTTGTTTATATGTCTTTTCCATAATAGGAAAAAATTCAAATAACTGATTTAAGGAGGGCTTGGTGCTAGACAGTATTTTTTTCTATCTAGTTTTCATAATATATAGTAGTTTTAGGTTATAAAATATTTTTCTACAATGTGATTACAAATTTTAAGATGTGCCATCCAAGAACTATAAACTACAAATCCAACTTCTAAAAGGTCGCATCATGTCAAATAATAAAATGTTTTTATATAATAGAAAACGTTTTCTTGGGTAAAGTAGGCTACTGATATTTTTAACAATGCTATAGGCGATTAATTTCCAATCAGATATACTGAAGGCATTTCCTTACTGCCTCTGTTACTTTCTTTTCAAGGATATGTTTTGGAAGAAGAGTTGAAAGTGATGTGTCAACTCACATAAAAATATTGTCCTTTCACAATAAAATTTCATCCAAACTACATATTCAGTTATGGTTGTATAAAATTATAAAGTCCTAGGAAGATATTTCATAACTGTATGTGACACTTGAAAGACCTACTTTTATACAACATTCCAAGGGAGAAATTCCATTATAGCACAGAGATGATGAACAATTTTTTTCCCTCCAAATCTGATATTTAGTATTTTTATGAATGGTATAGATTAATTCATCCATTTATTTCATCAAACAATACTTGTAAGCACTTATCACCTGCCAGGTTCAGTTCTAGACCCTGAAGTTATCACTGTGAATAAGACAGACAACAACCACAGGCTCATAGAGCTTATGCTCCAGTGGGAGTAACAAATAAACAGAAGTGATGATAGATTAAATAGATAGGTAGGTAGGTAGATAGATAGATGGATGGATGGATGGATGGATGGATGGATGGATGGATGGATGGATGGATAGATTGATGGATCGATTGATCGATTGATCGATCAATCAATAGATAGACAGATATCACTAATGATTTTTTATTATACTATGTATAAGTTGTATAGTCAGGGATAGAGAATGATGGTCAGACATATCATTTAGATAAGGAAGACATCTCTGAGGAAGATACCTTTGGGAATAATCCTAAATAAAGTGAGGAAGAACATTCCAGGTAGAGGGAAGAGTAAATGCAAAGGCCCTGAGGTAGGAAGAAACTTGGAAGACTTAAGAAACATATTGAAAATGGCAAGATCTGAGATGGAACAATGAGAAAAGATAATAGAAGTAGAGTGAAGAAAGATATCATTGGAGGCAAGGAGGTCCAAAACAGAGAAGTCAGAGCACTGGATGGTCCATTTATCTGGACAGTCCTATATCCTTTGGTTAAGTATTTTTGAATTAATTTTCAATCTTTCTTATCTATTAATGTAAAGCTCAAAATTTCATTCTAAATGTCACATCAGCGCATCTCTCAAGTCTTGATATGTTGTATTTGTATTTTTATTTGGTTCTAAATATTTTTTACATATCACTATGATTTTTTTTTTTAGTTGGGCAATGCACTATTTGAAGTAAATTATTAAAATTACCAAACATATGGTCTTTGGGGGTTTTTATTGATTTCTAAGTTTATTGCATTGTGAATAAAGAACGTAGTTTGTATAATATTAATTTTTTGGTATGTGTGAGAATTACTAGGTAGCCTGGTATAGGATTAATTTTTGCGAATGTTCAATGTGTGCTTGAAAAAAAAAAGTAGGTATTCTCTAATTTCTGGAACAGGGTTCTATTGGTTCCCGTTACATAATTGTGTTGCTCAAATCTTCTGTGTCTTCACTGATGTTTGTCTGCTTAATCTGTTGGTGTCTACAAGAGATATGCTTCAATCTCCTACCATAGTTTTGTATTTGCCCATTTCTCCTTGGAATTTTGTCCATTTTTGCTTTATATATTTTTGTGATTATCTTGTTATTTATATACATTCAGGGCCAACTTTATAGTATCTTTCTGGTTAGTTATTTCCTTCTATTAGGATTCTATAAATCCTAATAATATATTTTACCTTACAGTCTATTCTGCCTGACATTAATGTGACCATTTCAGCTTTGCCTGATATATATCACATGTCACTTAATGATGGGGATACATTCTGAGAAATGTACCATTAGGCAATTTCATTGTTGTGCAAATGTCATAGAGTGTACTGAAGGGGAACAAAATTTGCCAGCCCAAAATATGGCTCTTTAACATGAGAATTATTTTAGGCTGATTATTTTTAAGAAACAAAAGACTCAGAAGTTTTTTATTGTTACCTCCCCCTTAACTGCCTAAAAGAATTTAGATTAAAAAGCCTGTCTCAGGAAGCGAGCTATCACCTTAGCATAACGTGAACTATGGGGTAGACAGGGAGGAACCTAAGGAAGCCTGATGGTTAGGCTCCCCTCTGTGTTCTTCTGTTTCTGTGTGGCCAAACACTTGTTTTCCAAACATTTGCCCCTTTTCATCACCTACCTGTGACTTGCCTTCCTTCCCTTTGAAGGCCCTGACTCTCCCCACCCACAACATCTTTTGTCTTTAGCTGAGGATGGTATTTAAGGCAAGGGCTTTGGCCATTTCAGCAAGTTACTCGGTTTTCCTGGGTTTCTCCCGTGTATATATGTTATTCAACTTTTGTTTATTTTTCTCCTGTTAAATCTGTCTTACGTAAATTTAGCCAGAAGAACCTCAAAGGGTAGAGGAAAGGTACTTACAGTACTTACACAAACCTGTGTGGTATAGCCTACACACCTAGGCTATATGTACTAATCTTGTGGGACAACTGTCATATATGCAGCCCATTGCTGACTGAAATATTTTGTGGCACATAACTGTATATTTTTCCATCCTTTAACTTTCAACTTTTCTGTGTTACTATACATTAAAAATATCTCTTGTAAATAAAACACAGCAGATTTTTTCCAGTCTGAGAATCATTGCCTTTCAATATGTGAATTAAGTCAATGTGCATCTATTGCAATTATTGATATATTTGGATTTAATTGTACCATCTTCATTTTTGGACCAATTTTTATGTTCATCAAATTCCAATCACAACTTGATAGTGCAAATTTGGATTATACACCCAAGTGTGGCAGAAACTTGTGACTTTGCTTTCTTGTGGGAAGATTTTCCCCCATCCAGAACCCCAAACAGAATGAAGCTCCTTGCTGTTTTTCTGACTAGTGAGCACAGTTTTTCTTATCCCACTTTCACACTGAGGTAGCACTTCTCCTTTTATGTACAAGGGTCTCAATTCCAAATTCCTGCCTTACACTGGCCATAGAGTCACTATGTTAGTTTGCTAGGGCTGTCATAACCAAGTACCACATACTGGCTGGCTTAAATAACACAAACTTATTTTCTCACAGTTCTGGAGGCTGAAAGTGCAAGATTAAGGTGCTGGCAGGGGTGGTTTCCTCTGAGGCCTCTCTCATTGGCTTGTAGATGGCCATCTTCTCCGTGTCTTCACATAGTCTTCCCTCTGTGCATATCCATATTCAAATCTCCCCTTCTTATAAGGATACCAGTCATATTGGATTAGGGCTCATTCTAATGACCTAATTTTAGCTTAATTACCTATTTAAAGGCTCTTACCCCCAAATATAGTCACATTCTGGGGAGTTAGGACTTCAACAAATGAATTTTGAGGAAGGGACACAATTCAGCCCACGATAGGCACCCCCCCTTTTCAATCCCCCAGGTTGCCAGAAGTGGAGGTTCTGACTGGTATTTTATGCCCCTCTCTGAGCCTAATTTAAGACCAAGCTCCAATGCTAACCTTTCTATGAAGTTAATCCTGGTCTACTACCTCCATACAGAATTAAGTGCCTTCTCATTCAAGGCACTTTGTGTATACTTCCCTTATCATGTGACAGAATCATTGGGTACATATATCCTGATAGAGGAGAATGGTGTGATAATGCTGGCAATGCTACAGCACCTGGCCCAAAAACTCTTTGCAGTAGTTACTATTGTTAACCACATTTTAAAAATAAAGACGCTAAGCCACAGGAGGTTGAGTAATCTACCGAAGATGGCAAAGCTAGGAAGGGATACTGTCAGGATTTGAACACAGGGCTCCTCAGGCCAGAGCCCACACTCTTACATCACTACTTACTGACTTGGGAATAAGAGAGACTTGGTTGGAATTTCAGCTCTGTCACCAAATGATTAGTGAGCCTCTGAGATCATTGCTCTAAGTATACCTTGTTTGCTCCTTTAACAAAAGCTGAGGACTGACCTTATGCCAGTCAGGGTGTCAGAGGCTGGGGATACACAGTGAGCAAAGCCCAGCACGGACTTTGTTCTCATGGACCTTACAGTCTAATAGCGAAGCTGTACATGGGTGGATGGTATGGAGCGATGATTTCATTGAGGTCAAATTACAAACCAAGAAGAGTGCCCCAAAGGAGAAGAATATGATTCTCTGACAGCTTATAACATAGCAACCTGCTGTAGAATTGGAAGGGCGGGGAAGTCCTGCTAGAAGACATAGATAACAAGAGGACGAAATGGTGTTAACTAAGGGAAGGGTGTGGTCAAGAATACAGAGAGAGTATTCCACACAGGAAGAGCATGTCCCAAGGTCCTGTGGAGGAAGGGGGCAGGGTAAAGTCAAGACAGTGTAAGAATGTGCATGAGGCTAGAATACAGAGAGTGAGGAAGGAAGTGGTGCTGGATGATGCTGGAGAGGCTGGCAGGGAGAGAGAATGCAGGACCTCTCTAAGGAGTTCCACCAAAAGGGTTTAACCCATCCACAACCTGTCAATAATAATTCCTTCCTCGTAAGGCTGTGGTGAGGATTTTATGAAAACACTATGAAAAACGTCTGGGTTGTGGTCAGCACTCAGCCATCAGTCTTTCCTTCAGCTTTTCTCAACTGTATTTATTTTACAGAATGTCTAGTCAACAGTCTTATCCACTGGGGTTTTAGTCCTCCTTTAAATTGACTTCCACAGAAAATGTAGGACATTGGTATCTCACTATGCAGCACATCCTTTCAACCTTTAATTTGCATGAAAATTACTAGATCAAATAATGTTGTCCTGCATAAAAACCACACTGTGAAATCAAACCCTGTACAAGTGGCCAAACCAGAGGATTTGCCAAATGCCACCATTACCAATTAGAAGACGTAGTGATTTGGGACATCTTTGAAAAAGAATAAATCTTTCTTCTAAAGAGTACCTCTAAGACTCTCCTTTTATAGAAAGAATCTGGGGTTACAGTATTCACCATTATTCTGCCCCAGAATTCAGTACAACAGAGTGCTGACTGCTCATGTGGCGAGGAAGTGCTACATTTTATTGTGTGTTTTGTGATCTTCTTTAGGTCTACATATTCCCTGACTTTTCTCAAACTTTTCTCTTTTGAGTTAATTCAACTCAAACAATTCTCAAATAATGTAAGGGACTCCCTTTTCCTCTTCTTTACCAAGTTCACCATCAAGTTCACCACTGCAAGGAGACTTTTTGGTTGAGAAGACTAGCTAGAATGTGCGGCTCTGGCTCTGTCCCTAAGCTTTACACTTCTTTTAGGATTCTTGGTGCTACCACCCCATTGGCCTTGGGTAGTGTTGGAGCAGGAGAAATTACTCACAATTTAGCCTAAATGTGGACAAAAGGCCCTTCTCTTTATATCCCATAACTTAACTGAGACAGTGTTAGATTGGTCACGTCCAACTTTGCTAAATGCGAAATCAACATCGAAATAAAGACTACTATGAATGTAGATAATCTGGTTTACCAAGAGTGGCCTACCCACTATCAGCTTGTGCCTCCCTGTAGCTGAAGGCAATTCCAAACTTTTCATCTCCCTTTAACTCTTAGCATCTAGGAGTTCATTCCTACACATCTTAGATCTTATATGCTGGAGCTAAAACACTGAGTCCAACACAGAGAGACCCACATCTCCTCTGTGGTTTACCTAGACCCATCTCTTCCTTGGTTGACCAACAGCAGGAATGAAATTCATATGAAACCTCACCACTTATTCCTCTGTAGACTGAGGCTGTGCTTTGATGGGCCCCAACAGTCCACTGTGTCTCAAAACAAACCTAGAAATGCAAGATCCACACATACAACAGCATAGGATCATTTCCTTACAAATATTTCATCCTCCAAACTCCAGATTTCTCAAAACATGGACAAAATTTGTGCCACAGAAGATGACATTTATAAGTCTAACACCCACTAACCATTCTCCTGTGTTACATTCTTTAAAATGCAGATGTTGTTTTTGTACAATTATGTCTACATTGTAATTCATAATTTTGCAATAATTTTCAAGCTGTTACGTCTCTCCCCTAGCTTCCAAATACCTTTATTTCCTAAATGGTACAGAGTAACTGTAAGACAAGGCAGAACATGCTGTGACCCTTCTGCTCTACTGGGCTATAAGCTCTGAGAGGGCCAGGCTGTGTTGGAATCATCTTTTGTGCAGCTGTGATTTTGCACATACTGGTTGCTCTGCCTTGAATTGCTAAGGTAGATACTTTATAAGCTTATTGGCTTCTCAGCATCTGAACTTTCTTCTGTGTTCAGAGAATTCTACCTGTGTTCCACTACAGAAGCTGAAAATATCAGATACTTGTTTTCCCAGACTCCCTTGCAGCTAGGGCATGAACACATGACCCAGGCCCCATCCATCAGATGTACCACAATGGACTTTGAAACAGGATCCAGCAGTGCCGAGAAGTGAGACTGTCTCTGGCAGCAATAGAGGTTGTGGCAGGCTTGAGCTCCCAGGGCACAAGTACAGGGCTGTAAGTCGAAGTATTCAGGGCTTGAGTATTTTCACCAAAGCAATTCTAGGGCATGGTTTTGATCTTTGTCTCTGGCTGTGTAAATCTGAGCCTAGTTTTCGGCCCCCCTAACAATATCCTTTCAACAAAACTCCTTTTCTACTTAAATCAGCCAGAATCAGTGCTTGAAACTTCCAGCTAGGAGTTCTCACTATACTTTCCTTACCTGGAGAACCAGCACAAAGCTCTCACCAACTGCCCGATGAGTGAAAATATGAGGCAATCATCTGGCTACTGTTGATCTAATTCCTGCAGATAAATAGGAAAATGGATTTTTTTTTAAGACAGACCAATCTCCTATTTTGGAGCCTGTGGACACAGTTCAGAATGCTGTTCTCCTTTCTCTGGGAGAACAGATTCTCTTCCCAAATAACTACCCATCAATCCGATAACAATACTATATGTTTGTAGCGACACAAAAAAGTCTATCACTTACAATGAAGGTGAAAATGCTTTTTAAAAAAACAAAATGCTTTCCACTTTTAAAAGATGGAAATCCTCAGTTGAAGAGAGATCCTTTTTTTTTTTTTTTTTTTTAGTCAGGTGAATCTTTCAGACTAGAGGTTTCTGCACACTTTTATTGAAAACTTTTTTTTTTTTTTTCGCTGAGGAAGATTCACCTAAGCTAACATCTGTGCCAATCTTCCTCTATTTTGTATGTGGGTCACTGCCACAGCATGGCTGATGAGGGGTTTAGGTCAGCGCCCAGGATCCAAACCCGCAAACCCAGGCCGCTGAAGCGGAGTATGCTGAACTTAATCACTATGCCATGCCAACCGGGCCGGCCCCTACTGAAAACTTTTTAAAGTAAATGATGCTTCATGTTTTCAGAGGAGAAATAGACGTTTCCAAATAAATTTGCATAATTCAATCCTTCATTTCACCAAGGACTCAGAACCAAGAGAATTGTGTTTAATGGCTGAAGTCCTCTCTCAAGCACTGAGGAATAAGACCTTTCCTGAACAGGGAATAAGACCCTGTCACCTTCCAGGGTTGCTCTCCCCTCATGTCCTCAATGCTCGACCCTGAAGCTTCTGTTTGGGGAATCCTCTCCTCACTGTGCTAAGGATAGAAACACATGAGGTGTCCTCTGAGCAAACTTGGGACTGCACCTCATCATATCGTCACCAAGATTTTAGGACAGAGCAGTGAGCAATTATGTGCAAAAAGATTCACAAGTGGACCATTGTTTCAGGCTGTGGTTACTCATATGTCAGTGTGCTTCCCAAGTACATGCTTCTTAGCAGTAGGGTCAACAACAGACCCTAAATTACATGGTTGCGGGTATAGACAGAGCCTTCCAACCTTGGCTCTCAATCAGAACAAAATTTGTGCTGAGACATAAAGAAAGCTCTGTGCTGCTGGGAATGTTC
This sequence comes from Diceros bicornis minor, assembly GCF_020826845.1. Taxonomy (NCBI): domain Eukaryota; kingdom Metazoa; phylum Chordata; class Mammalia; order Perissodactyla; family Rhinocerotidae; genus Diceros; species Diceros bicornis. The sequence continues at coordinate 27,720,456 of NC_080771.1, forward strand.
ATCCAGAGAAATCTAAAAATAGTGAGCTGCTTTACTGTGGATGCCCAAGGAGACCTTAAGATAACACTCTGCTATAAGTGATTTTCAGGCAGTTTATCTGCTCAACTACCAGTAGAGAAATCCTACCTAGAACCCAATAGGATAAGTTGGATTCAACCTGCTTGTCAATTTCAAACAACGGGTGACTGGTTCTTAATCACTGGCTTAGTGGGAAGGAGTACAAGATTGATTAGTCATGTCTACCCTGGGATTGGCAGTGCCGGGTAGTAATATGAGTTCCACGGATTTGAAGACCCTGTTATGTGATCTCATGGTGTCAGTTAAGCATTGCCTGATTTCCTAAACTCAGTGCTGAATTCTCCATCTTTGGAAACTCCAAAACTGTTTCCTTCTGCTTCTCCTATAACACTATATCCCACGCTTTATTATTTTATTTATTTCTGTTTCCCCCTTCTAGACCTTTAAATCCCGAGGGCAGTAAATTGCATTTTATTTACTACTGCATTCCTCTCAGATCCTAGAAATCTTCTATCCATCCTTTTATCCATCCCTTAAACAAGCAACAAGTATTGAAGGCCTACTCTGTGTTGTCCTGGCTCAGCTCTGGGAGAGAGGCATAAACAAGACCCAGTCCATATCTTCAATAAGCTCACGGCCTATAGCAGACTAACGAATGAATGAAACAAAAATTGTATTCTGGGTCCCGCCTTGGTGTGATCTGTGCTAATGATCATCTCTTAGAGGGGTTTGGCATTTTATGATTTATGAAGTAGTTTTCTGTATACATTGTACTCTGACATCATCCCAGTGAGATGGACAGAACAGTGAACTGAGGCACATCAGAGAGTTTAAAACACTTGCCCGCAGTTTCACCACGGTGTGTTTTGACAAATAAACTGAGAAATGTTTTTGAAAGTAACCCTGAAGCGAATGAAGAAATCCCCTCCCGTAGTGCTGTGACCTGAAGCCTGAGCTCTGACAACCATCCCAGCTTCAAACTCAGCGCATGAGCCTCGGTGGGTGACTGAATAATGGCCTCCACAAAGATGTCCACATCCTAATCCCCGGCACCTAGAATATGCGAGGTTTCGCGGCAAAAGGAAATTAAGATTGCAGACGGAATTAAGGTTGCCAATCAACTAACCTTAAGACAGGGAGATTATCTTGGATTTTCCAGGTGGCCCAGTGTAATCACAAGGGTCCTTAAATGGTGAAGAAGAAGACAGAAGAGACCCAGAGAGAGGACAGCATGAGGAGGACTCAGCAGAACACCGCCTGCTTTGAAGATGGAGGAAGTGGCCACAGCCAAGGAATGCAGGCAGCTCCTTTAGAGGCTGGAAAAGGCAAGGAAACAGATTCTCCTAGATCCTCCAGAAGGAACAGCCCTGCAACACCTTGACTTTAGCCCTGTAAAACTCATTCTGGACTTCTGACCTCTAGAATTGTAAAATAATAAATGCCTGTTGTTTTAAGCCATTAAGTTTGTGGTAATTTGTTACAGCAACCATAGGAATCTAACGCAGAGTCCTTGTGGGCAAATCAGTTTCAAAATATCTTTCTTCACGGGATGTGTGTGTGTGTGTGTGTGTGTGTGTGTTAAATAAGAGAATATATACACAGGGTCTTCTGCACAGCAGAGCAACCACAAATGTTAGCTCCCTTCTGCCCTCCCTTGGAAATATCACATCCTGGGAGCTTGTTTTTTTCGTTGTTGTTTATCACAATTTAAGCAATTTCTGGTGTATACTATTCTCTGACAACATTAAGAAACACTAAAGAAAAATAAGCGAACAAACAAACAAAACTCTTCTCCACAAAAAGTAGGTCTCCACCCTACTACACATGAGAATCACCTGGGGAGCTTTTTAAAAATAGAGATGCCCAGGCTGTATCTCGGACCAGTTGAGTCAGTCTCTCTGGGAGGGAGTCTCAAGCATAGGTCTTCTTTATGAAGCTCCTCAGATAATTCTAAGGAGTAACGAGGGTCGAGAACACCCACACCAAAGCCACAGAGGAGCCTTTCATAGCAGAGGCGAGAGCACCTCCATCTGGCTGAGACCAGAGTCTGGCCCCTTGTTCCTCTGCCCCAGCACTCATCTCCACCATGTCCACAACATCACTTGCCAGCACCTTCTCCTAAACACACTGCTTTTCCTTTTTTTTTTTTTTTTTCAGTTCCAGAAAGCTCTTACCAAGAGAAAACTGACTCAAAATCCAATAGATAAAAGAGATGAAAACAGGAATTCGGGGAGCTTAGAACCCTTCAGATTCCAGCCTTCCGTATCTCTTCTGGAGCTAATGTTCCAGAGTTGGAGTCATTGTTTACTCAGTTAACCACAGAGCTAGGCTGGACTTGAGAACCATCTAGTGCAGCACATCCCAAACCGTATACAACACACCACTAGATCCTCAAGACATTAACAGATGGCATCTGAAAAAATAATAATAATAATAATGGGGGGTGCATGGTCAAATATCTTAGAAAAACACCACTCCCACTCTCCCACTCTTGGATATTAAAGGTTCTGAGATGCTCTGCAATTAAGAAAACATTGTTTAGGGCTGGCCCCGTGGCTTAGCGGTTAAGTGCACGCGCTCCGCTGCTGGCGGCCCGGGTTCGGATCCCGGGTGCTCACTGACGCACCGCTTGTCCGGCCATGCTGAGGCCGCGTCCCACATACAGCAACTAGAAGGATGTGCAGCTATGACATACAACTATCTACTGGGGCTTTGGGGGAAAAAATAAATAAATAATAATAATAAAAAATTATAAAAAAAAAAAGAAAACATTGTTTAACCTAATACTTCCTAAACTTATTTGACCAAGGAATTGTTTTTGTAAGGAATACCTGTTATCCAGAGGACCCAGTTTGGCAATTCCAATTCCTTCTCATGAATGATGAGAAAATGGCGACTCAGGAGATGATGTAATTTGCCTAAAGTCATGAAGTACAGTCGGCCAGTGCCTCCCTGTCTCCCCTTGACCCACCTTGGCTCCCTTGACCTGAGCTATTTCCAGCATGCCAACAGCTTCCCACCAGGAGGATGCCTATGTTTCCCATCACCGTCTAAGAACTTCCTCTGGTCCCACAAATGCTTACTCTGGGTGCAGCCTGGTGCAGAGAATGATAAGAGTTGGTGTGTAAACATTCCAGTTTGTAAACATTCCACTCCTCCAGTGTGGAGTGTGTTCCTCGAGGATTCTCAGAAGGTCTCACCAACTTCCTAATGAGTTCTTGTCTCAAGGCCTACTTTTGGGGGAACCCAAACAAAGAGTTTCTCACAAAGCAAGTTAGGAACAATGCTCTAGATTTAAGGTCTAGTTCAGACACTAAATAAATGATTTTTTTAAAGACAATTTCTTTAGAGCAGTTTTAGATTCACAGCAAAATTGAAGGGAAGGTGCAAAGATTTCCCGTATACCCTCTACTCCCACACAGGCATAGCCTCCCCCATTATCAACATCCCTCACCACATGGGTCATTTGCTAAAACCAATGACACATTGATTACCACCCAATGACACATCATTATCACCCAAAGTCCATAGTTTACTGTAGGGTTCACTCTTAGTGTTGCACCTTCTATGGATTTGGACAAATGTATAATGACATGTATCTATCATTATAGAATCATACACAGTATTTTCACTGCCTTAAATCCCTCTGTGCTAATGATTTGGTTTTTATAAATGAAATCAGATTCAAGTTCAAGATTCCAAGTTTTAAGCAGACATAGACATTTTCTCCTGAGACAAGCAGCTACATTCTACCATCAAAATCAAAAAACTTTAAGCTTTTTCTTCCTTCTGACCCTAAAAAAAAAATTTTTTTTTTTTGAGAAATAAGTCTGTGTTAGAGATAAAACATTTCGCCTTATCTTCAGAAAGTCAGCAGGGCTGCTCCATCTTTGTGCCCTCTGGTGAAAGGTCACAGACAAATAATATGTCATGTTGCTAGAATGTTCTTTGAGAACTAAGAAGGAAACAGAAATGCTTAAGAAAGTTGAACTCAGGAATTTCTGAACAGGCTGCATGTCTGAGGTGGCTCCAGGCTGCCAATTTTTTTTTCAAAAACAGTGAATAAATTTGCTCAAGAAATTAGCTGTCGATAGCCGGGGTATGAAAATCTAGCCAGAGCTCTAAGTTTGGCCAAGGATCTCAAACTGTCTTCCAGCTATTTGGGGCTCAGTAAAATCTAACACATTTTTCTCAACAACTTCTTTTCCCCTTTAATTTCTAAGCCCTGAAATTTTAAGAGAACTTTACTATGTGTTTTTTAAATATTAGTTGATATCAAGCAGGCAGATAAGCATTTTCTGATTATTCTTTTAACTGAAGGATTTTCAAGAAACTATGCTTGATTTTGGTGAATGCAATTTTCCCCATATTTGAATTGTGCGCCCTTCTGCATGCTGAGGGAGGATGTTTAAGCTTGAAATCTCATGGGAGAAGCTTATACTTTCATGAGAGAGAGAGTCTGTGGGGGTTTCAGGCAACGTGGCCTTACAGAACTGGGAGGGAGAGAAATATCTACTAAGGTAGAGAAAATACAGCCCTTCCCTGTTACCTCCTCGGAGACTGATGATGTTGAAGGCCAGTTGGACAAAAGTCAGGACAGGCATTACAAATAGATGAATAAGTTGTTAGAATCCATCTGCTCAGCTCTGAGTATTTTAAGAATTGGCTGGTTCCAGAGTTGTGTGCTTCAAGACACATCTACATCTGACTGCTCTTCATCAAAAGTCATGGTTGCCTAGAAATCCAATCCAAGAAGTACTGCTTTTGTGCCCCACGAGGGTGTGACCTGTCACTCTTTCCTAATTGCCTTCTTGATCCGCAGCTCTTGTCACGCTCATTGCCAGAAACTTCCCACTGTCCTGTAGTCTGACCTCAATCCCAGACAAATGACTAGACCAGACTCTCTCCTTGCTTAGCTCTGAGACCAGATTTAGTTCTAAAGGGTGGAGAGTCTGTCTAAAGATGTTGTTCTCCATCTTCCTTGGCCTCACACTGTAGAGCTCCTGCTAGGGGAAAATACTAGCTCGTCTCAACATTTCCACCTCTGACACTTCCAGCTAAGTCCCTCTCCATTCTGCCTGCTCCATACAGTGCTCATAACCCTTCAGGTACAAAGCACCCTCTGGAGATTACATATGAGGTCTCCTACAAAGAATGCTTTAAGAGGGGGATGAGAAAGGTCCCCTTTGACCAAAAATGACTCCCTTAGAAGCCTGTCACTGGACCAAAAAGTCCACCATCCAACTGCTTTCTCTGGACTAAAACATGGAAGATAACTGTCCAGGGAGATGCGGAACATATGAAGTCATTATCCATCATAAGCACTCCAGCTAAAATGAACTTATCAAATTTGCTCTGGCCACCAGCAGGGCTGATGAAAAGGGATCATGGACACAGAACATTTGTTTAGAGATCTGACAAGGAAGGATGCCTGGGGCACAAGGGGTTGAGCAGTCAAAACGTTTTTCCTTAGTTATAGGAATAATGGGGAGGAGGGCAGGCATTATAAGGTGAAGTAAGAGTACTATATGCCCAGAAAAAGAACATACCCTGAGAAGAAGACACACAGGTAGGAAAACATGATGAAAACAGTGACTAGAGTTATCATTCAGTGAGAAGAAATAGTGTTATACATTTGACATATATTATCTTATTTGGTTTTCATATGCTAGGTAGGTATTCTCATTTCCATTTTACAGATGAGTATATTGAGGATCATAGACAATTCATCCTTTACCTTATTCACACAACTAAGTGTGTGGGTTTAAGCCCAGATTCCCCTGCAAAGGTCATAATCATTCCACTTGGCCATACCATCTTCCTAATAATGCATTAGTTGTATTATAGTTAGGGAGCACATATGTGCTTTCTCAGACAAAAAGAAAAGAGAGAGGAAAAAAAAAATCCACTAGATTTTGGACTAGAGGCTTGGCCTAGAGCAGCAGAAATGTCTAAACTAAACTAAATGTGATGAACTAAATCGATGATTGTTCCTTGGCCTCACACCCTACCATTCACCTAAGTCTGTGGCTCCCAGCTGGGGACACCGGAGTATTGCAAGGGATCTGTGTATCCATATGCACACCAAACCTTGTCTGCAGACAAAATACATCATGCATATATAAGATATTTCTGTGATTGATACCAGTTGATTCAAAAGTGTTATCAAATTCACAGTAGATATTTATCATTGTATATTTCCCAATCTAGGAATATTAAAAGCGTAATTAGAATCATATGGGATGGGCGTTTTTGTTATTAAAAAGGGATTTTCAATCCTACGATCCAGAAATTCCGTTCCTAGATAAATACTCAACAGAAATGCATCAATGTGTTCATCAATAGACGTTATACAGGAATAGTCACAAAAGCATATTCATAATTTCCCCAAAGTGGAAACAACCCAAATGCCAACAAGAGTGCAATGGATAAATATACCATCATACAGTCACATAGTGGAAAATGACACAGCAATAAACATGTACAGACTACAACTGCACACAACAGGATGAATCTCACAATGAGATACAGAGCAAGGAAGCCAGAAACGTCAAAAGTACCCTCTGTGTAATTCCACTGATATAACATTCAAAAACAAGCAAAACTAATCTACGTTGTTAGAAGTCAGGAGAAGGGTTACCTTGAGGGTGTAGGGGCAATAAGTGGAAGGTGAGTGAGGGGGGCTTTTCGAGAGGCTTATAATGTTCAGTTTCTTGATCATCTGGATGTTGGTCACATGAGTGTATTCAGTTTATCAAAATTCCTTGAGCAGTGCATGTGATTTGTATATGTTTTATATTTATGTTTTAATAAAAGATTTAAAAAACAGAGAGTCATACCTATAACACACGAATGACCCACTGCTCTATATAAAGGTTATCCCAGCAAAGTCGGATGCTTACCCTTTGCCAAACATGAATATTTTTGCTCAGGCCATCTCCCCAACTTCAAATCACCTACCTCACCATCTCTGCTTATAAAAATCTTTTCTATTCTTTGAAATCTATTTAATAGCACCACCTCCATAGAACCTTCTCCACTTCTCTAGCCAAGAGTGAACTCTTGCTCTTCCAAGCCTCAGGGAGCCTTGCTAGCATTTCTCTGATCACAACTCTGAGGTCCTGAGAGCGTAGCACAGCACAGTGCTTGCCAAACGATAGGTCATCAATAAAGGTTTTCTGTTATTATAATAATATCCACATCTTAACCTCATAATGGAATGACTTATGTTTGTCTTACTTCCCGCCCTCAAGAAGCTCACAGTCTTGGGAGAAATATATGTCTACTCATCTTTGTACTGCCCACCACACCCACCCCATGACCACACCTACAGCAGGGGCTCAGGGATTGTTTTTGAATGAAGACATATGTCACCTGTAAAAAGAACTTGCAGTGAAAAAGATACCTTGAAGATCTCAGCAGTTCAGTCTCACACTTTACAAAAGAAAATAAAGAACACTTCAATATGAACATTGCCCTTTCTCCCCAGTGGTTGGCATTTTATTGGGTTTATACAAGACTGAGGACCGCCTTGAGGGTCTAATTATCAATATGAGCAAAATTATGATTTTTTACAATAAGAAAACTGAAGGCAGCTGAGATGTTTGGATCATAGTGATGAAGAGCTCAGCCCAATTCCAAGCCCCTTGGATCAACTTTGGCATTCGCTTCCATGTACTAGGACAAGGGATCCAACAATCAAATCAACAAGGCAACATGCAATGGAAAATGACAGAAGTGCCATCAACGGATAAGCCTTCAAGTCCACTTCAGACTTGTCTCTCAGGAAGAACAACAGTATTTTTGAACAGTCTCCAGTGTGTCCTCAGTCTACAGTTCTGCCTCCTCCCTTCTCTTTTTCCTTCCCTTTTCTCAATAACCTGCACACTGTCTGGGACACATTCACTGTGAAATAATTTTTTCTAACCATTAGGGCAAAATGAAAGGCTCTAGAGTGCTAAGATTCCTGAATTAATAATGTTGCTGCCATCCCTGATTTTAACTTTCTCTTTTCTGTTGGCAGAAGCTAAAACATTAGGAGATATTTTCCAGCATTCCAGTCAAACTGTGCATTTTTAGACCTGTGGGCAGACTGTCTGATCTCCAGCCAGAGTCTCAGCCCTCAGCCCTACATTCCAACGTCCTTCTCTTACCACAGCATCATTTCTGGCCTCCTCCAAGTCATTACTTTGGAGAAAATGAAGCACATTTTCAGAATTTAATTTAAGAATAACCCAGGCAACCCAAGGCCAACTGACAAGGCAGTTGGTGTAGTCAGCAGAAGAAAGAGCCAATATTGGCAAGATGCACGTGGTCAACACGTCCCATCAATGAGAACTTTTATACCTGCATCAAGAATTTCATCAAAAGTTGGAATTTATTGGCCCAAGCAGCCTAAAGTGTGCACATCTTATATTTCCTGCTTTTATTACAATTATAAGGAAACAGAGCACTCATATTAAAAAACGTATGCCAGGGCTAAGCTACTTACCACTCAGGTATCAAATTGAATTTCTTTTTTACAGAAGCCTGGCCCAAGGCTAGTTCAAACTAACATTCTTCCTTCAAAGCACTTGCCATGATTGTAACTTACTAATCACTTGTGTAATTGTACATATAATGTCTGCCTCTCCACGGAAATATAAGTTCCATGAGGGCAAGGATTGAGGCTGTCTTATTCATGGCTGTGCCCCATCATCACACACTTAGTTGGCAGTACTTGATAACTACTTATTGTAGTTAACACTAGCTAGTTGACTACACAGATTGCTAGAACCTAGCAATCTAGCAACCCCCACATACTATGGCTGGAAACCAGGAAAAACATGAAAGTGTTTTTCATGAGCCCATATAAATGGTGAATCCATGATCAAATTTTCATTCCTTTCTCTTTCTCCAGGCTCCAGGACCCCAAATTGTCTCTTGTCCGTAGTTACATGGCATCACCATCTCCAAGATAACCAGTTTCAAAACCTAAGAAACATCATTGGCTCTATTCTCCTTGTCAAACCCCCTACTTCCCACTAATTGCTTCTCCTTCTAAAAACTTTCTTCCAGCTGCCTGCCCCTTTCCCATCCCTCTTGTCACCCCAGGCTGAGATCTTGTTTCCACTCTCCTGAATATCTAACTGGCCTCTGATCTTTGCTCTTCCTTTTAACCAGATCTCTTCATTTCTAGCTAAAAGATAATTCTTGGTACTTTCAGATCACTCCCTACCAGAAAAAGCACTAATGAATTCCTCATACCCTGGTGAATAAAATGAAAACGCCATACCTTGGAATACTCTTTGGTCCCCAAGCTGTCTCCAGCTCCCTTCACACATGATCCTTCAGTGTTCAACTGAAATGCCACTTTATAAAGGAAGTGTTTCCTAGGTCCGTTTCCACCTGAAAACGCAACCAAATGCTTCCACCACATTTTTTGGAACTTTGTAAATGTTTAATTTTGTAAATTACAAAGCATCTGCTAAATTGTTCCTAGTAGTCCGGGAAGATCTTCCAGCCATAATCTAGATCATATTGGTCTTTGTTTATCCGAAAATGCCTAACGCTAGGTCTGGCACAAAGTAGCTTTTCAAAAACGTTTTTCGAACTTAATCAAATTCATTCCTTCATTCATTCTTTCAAACACGCAGTCTCTGTTTACCAGTCCCTGCCCCACCCCAGGGACAGTGATACAGAATAATTGTGTGACCTTAGGCTCTCAACTTGAACCCTTCTACGCCTTCATTTCTTCAACTGTAAAATGAGCTATGCTATGGACCAAATAAGATAATGCATACAAAGCACTTAGCCCGGTGTCTGGTACAGAGTATATGCTCATTAAATGTTAACCTGATATCATTATTATTATTATCGTCTCGCAAGGCAGTCTGGTCCATTGGTGGGCAGCTATGATTACTAAAACATTCTTCCCCACTCTGAATTCATAAATACCGCGCTATAACTCCTATTCATTGATCACAGTTTCTCTGCCTGTGGGCCACAAGAATGACATAATTCCAAAGCAGACTCAGATACACTTTTAAAAGTCTGATTCTCAGCCCTGGGCCGGGAATGAAGAAAGGAAAACTGGGGTCAACTGGGGAGAGAGGGCTGGATTTCATTAATTCCATGGGTTTCTGAAAAGGACGAAGGTTCTGTAAGTTGGTGTTCATTTTCTACCTTAGGAGTCTTGCTCTGGGAGTTCAATATCCTGCTTAAATTTCACTTATTTCCTTTAGCTGTAGGATTTGGGTAAGCAAGGAAAATTCTGCAAAATGACTTCACCGTTGGCAGTAATTTGCCTTTGGCCAAATTGACTCTCAATTACTTTAAGAGTGTCAGAAGTTTCCAAATTAGCTTAGGCCTTGTCTGATGCTGAGTAGGCTCATTGGGGTGGGTCACGTCCATTACTTGAGTCTAGTGCAAGATGGATCCAGCTGCCCTGAAGAAGTATGTGCCCCACTGTCCTCATTTCCCCCAGCACCTGGTCAGATTCCTGCTAGGAACTATGTTTTTATTTCTCCAGGTTCCCATACCCTCTTCAACTATACCCTTCTACTTCTGGGCTAATTATTCTTTAATATATGGCCCCTGCTGACAGAAGCTTCCTTTCTTTAAGAGACCAGGCTTCTCACTTTCTTCAACATGCTCTACAGCAGTTCTGCTGTGCTCTAAAGTTGCACAAACCAAGCTGCGGAGAGGCTTCCACATCCACACACAGGTATTAGGGCTGATGACACCGTAAGCTTATTTTTAGAATTCTTACTCCATTTTCAGAAATGCCAAGAGGAGTATGTAACCCTCCAGTGATCACAAAGACTTATTTTCAACTACTAAATTCAGAACAGTCCATAATTTTCTTCAACTTAAGCATCTAAGGGGAAACGAATTATGTAGTATTTTTACAAAATTCATTGAGTATCCACCCTAACCCACTGTGTGACAGTGTAGCCTCCTCATTGACCCTCTGCCTCTACTTTTGTCCTCTATAATCTGTTTTCTATCAGATCCCAGAGTGATTTTTTTCAAAACAGATGTAATACTATCTAACAGCTCCACTTAAAAATGTTCTACACCTTCCCCTGTATTCAAAGTGAAATCATGGATTTCAAAGCCCTAAAGACTGGATTCTGCTATTTTGCCACCCCCTCACACATCCTCCCCTTTGCTTACCACATGAGCAAATAGAATTCCACCTTACAGCTCCTCACAGGGGTCACGTCTGTCCTGGAGAAGGACTCATAGTTTCTGTACTTACTCTTCCTTCTACCTGGCTTATTCCTCCCCAAGTTCTGAATATATGGCTCAGTCTCGTATTTTTGCTTCCATTCTCAGTTAGCTGCCTCTGAGAACCCTAAAGAAGAACACCCTTCCTCACCCTGCAAATCTGCTCTATAAATAATTCAGCTTGTTTTCTTTATGTCAGCCTTCTTGGGATTGTCATGGATTATAGTCAATGGCCCCAATTCTAAATAAATAAAAAGGCTAATGAGAAGATAGTCTACAATAGAGACTTGCTGCATTGCTCAGTACTGGGGAAAAATATATCAATCCTATAGTCACTAAACTAATGTGAATCACATACAAAAGTTACCTCCGTGACAGCCACAGAGCCGTCACCAGGGAGAAGTATAAAGAAGAGGAAATACTCCCTTCTCTTTAGCAACAACTTGCTTACTTTATAAGAAGGAAATCCTACCCGTGATGGAGCTTCTCACTGCCATTGGAAGAGCCAAGTTTGATGTGATTGCAACAATAGGTTGCTTCTTTAATATTCCAGTTTCCTTCTAGCATTAAATTACCAGCCTACTTCTTAGTCCTTAGATGTTGCAAGGGCAATAAAATTAATCAGAAGAGGAATTTCTCCTTGATCACTGTCCATCGTCCTGCTCCTCAAAAGACAGACCCTTGATACAGGAACTTCTCTCAAGGGTGAACAAATAAGCCTGTGGCTTGTAAAGTTAGCAAGAGGCATGTCCAAGTTTCACAAGGCCTAGAAATTGAAAGAAGAAAAATAATATTCAAAACAAAATAATAAAATTGGTAGCAATATTAGTAAATCCTAACATTTAGTGAGTGCTTATTCTGTGCCTCAAGTGGTTCTAGGCCTTTTACATGTGTTATTTTGTTTACATCCCATATCAATTGTTTGAAGATGCTGATATTGTCTCTCCGTTTTACAGCTGAAAAAACTGAGGCACAAAGAGATGTACTAAACTAGCTCAAGGTCATTCAAGTAGTAAGTGGTCTGTCAGGATTTGAACCCAGAAAGTCTGACTTCAACACCTCTGTTCTTAACCACTAACTGCCCCTCTGTATGCCAGAGAGACGTGGGAGTCAATACATCACAAACAATGGTGACAACACCCAAGTTCTCAGAAGCCCAAAGGGAAAGGGTTTGCCGAAGTGGCTATGCAAGGCCTCTGCTGCCTTACTGAAATCATGAGACTGAGAAGTGTGGTTGGTCCACTCAACCCTGTATGATTCAATCTCACAAAAACTTCTGGGGATTCTTGCAATATCTCCCCTCTTCCACCGGGCAGATCTGTTCTACCTAACCCTTGCCTGTGCTGTTTCAGTAGATTCCCCACCACCAGTTCCTTCTCTTTCATCATGCAGCCAATCGTCATTCCAACTCGCGGTTCTAATCACATTGACCCCCATTACCCATTACCTAGTGAACCATCTGGGTTTGAATCCCAGCTTTGCCACTTACTATGGTGGGGAAACTTGAACATGTCTCTTAACCTCATCTTAGGTTTGGTGCCTTCATCTTAAATGGGACTAAAAATCACTTTCTCACAATGGCTTTTTGAGGATCTAAGTCATAGTGACTGCTCAAAAAATGGTAACTATGTTGCAAAATAAAGCACTTAGCATTGAAGACTTTCTGTGTGCTCCTATTAACATTGCCAAGTTTATCCCACACTAATGCCCTTCAACAAAAATTCTGAGGTTTACCTTCTCTTCTCTGCACCAGCGTTCCTCCAAGGGTGGTCCTTGGACCCTCTGCATCAGATTCATCTGACGTGCCCTTAATATTCAGATTCTTAGGCCTCTCCTTTGGCCTTGTTAATCAGAATCTCTCAGGATGGGTCTTGACTATCTTCATTTTTAACAGGCTTCCCAGCACCAACAACTTGCAAACACCAACAGGTGAGTCTCACTGCCCTGTCTATGTGGATGTTCTCTGTCCCTGAGATTCCTTCCCCTGCTCGTATCTGTCACCCAAATCCAACCGATAATTACAGCCTGACTTGAATTTCTCCTCCTTCATAAAATCATTCCAGATTCCTCACTCCAGAAATAATATATCCCTGCTTTGAATTATCATGGCACTTATTTATATACATGGTGACTCTTCCTAATATTTTCAAGCTCCTCAAGGTGAGAGTCAGTATATAATTCATATTAATATCTCCAAAGTTATCCATCACAGGGCTTTGCATGGAGTAGGTGCTCAGTGAAAATGAATTCAATGGGCAGGATGAAGTCCAATCCCAATATTTTTAGATCATCTTGGTAAACCGCGTGTATTAAATAATAACCGACTCAAGTGAAGAAGAGGAGGAGGGAAGCCGACCGAGCAGACTTGATTCTCTTTCTCTCCTCCCCTTCTTCTCTCTGATTCCTGCTGCCCTCGCTGCCCAGGATCACCCCTTTATCCCTTAGCCCAAGCCTTGTGAAGGGAGAATGAGTGGAAACCCTTCCTTACTTCCCCTTAGCCCTTTAGTTGAGGCTGCCTGACAAAGTTCAGTAATTTCTCTTTCCATTTAAGAGTAAGCAAAAAAGGAAATGAATGTAACAACCATAAACCACGTAAATTGTCAAGTTTCTCTGGTATAGGTTCCTGTTCAGCCCAAAGCGATGGAATAATTTCTCCAGCATCTTGGCTGGCTTCTGGCTCCACGAGCTCTGCAGGTTGGTTGCTGTTCCCATTACTGCTAAGCAGAAACTAATCACTCATTCAATTTGCTCCCTTCTTACAGCATCCCAGGACTTTTTACTTCTATGTCTTAGTCATCTTGTGCTGCTACAACATAATAGACTACCATAGACGGGTGGCTTACACCACATTTATTTTCTACAGTTCTGAAGGCTAGAAGTCCAAGGTCAGGGTCAGGTTCTTGGTGAGGGCCCTCTACCTGGTTTACAGACCACCCAGCACCTCATTGTATCCTCACTTATCTGAGAGAGAGAAAGAGATATCATCTCTCTCCTGTCTCTTCTTATAAGGGCATTAATCCCATTCATAGGGGCTCCACTCTCATGACCTAATTACCTCCCAAAGGCCCCACCTCCAAATACCATCACATTGTGGATTTGGCTTCCAAAATATGAATCTGGGGAGGACACAAACTTTTAGTTCATAACACCCCACCCACCCGTGATCTCTCTATGGGCCATCCTGGATTTTCTTTAAAGGGCACACCTTATCCCCAGGTAGTGGCAAGCCAGACGGCAGTGATTATGCCAATGTAATTTCAGACCCAACAGTGTAATCACATTTCAATAAGGCAAGAGCAATAATAATCATTTTCCATCCACATTCATCTCACTCACTGTGCTCCAGCCATCTCATTCACCCTGCAATTCTTCAAACACACCAAGCTCTTTCCCATCGCAAGCCTTTACATGGGCAATTCCCTCTGCCTGTTATGCTCTTCCTCTATTCTATGAACGTATGAATTTAAGAATCATCTTTCCCTTAAGCATCAGTTTAAACATTCTGTCTTCAGAGGGGGCTTCTGTGGCTGTATTTTTTAATTAAAGTAACCTCTTTCCCAATTCTTTTCTATTTCAGCCCCTTATTTATTTCCTTCTTAGCATGTCCCACAGTCTGTAACTCTTCTATTCATTTCTTTATTTGCTTGCTCCTAGTCTGTCTTTCCAGAAATGATATAAACTGAACAAGGTCAAGAATTGGTCCATCTTGCTCACCATTCCTGACACGTAGTAGCAGCTCAATAAATATTTGTTAAATGATTGAGTAAAATAATTACACAATATATAATCACGAGGAAAGGAAAGGGAGTCACACAATCAAATATATCAAATCTCTTATTCATCTACAACGTTACAACCAGGAAATAATCACTTTTGATTTAATTTTGCAACAATATAAGATTTCAACATTAGCTCTATGATTTAGGTTATTTTGCTGCTAAAAGAAATAGGTCCTCCTCCTTGTCCTGCATTGTGATTTACCATAATACTTATTCTATAGACTTTGAATAACAAATCTCATTTCTCCCAATGGAACTCAACTCCTAGAGACTAAAAGTTGACATCCTTAAGAGCCATCAACAAAGAAAAGACAACTTGAAGAAGCAGATGTGGCTATTTTAGAAGAAAAGAAGTCTACATGCTGTTTTAACTTTGCAAGTCTCAAAGAATTCTTTCATGACAATACACTGAGAACTACTTTGTGAAAATAAATAGCCACAGAGGAATATGGATTTAATCGCTTGAATTGCTGCATTAGCTAAAATAAAACAGCTGTGATCACATTCTGGGGTACAAACCATTGTTCAACAAAGAGTTCTATTAAAGATTGCCCCAGTGATGAGTCTGGCTTTCTAAAATCAGGCATACCACTTCTTGGACCACCCATTGTTCTTAGCGTAACAGTGATTCCAATTTGGGGGGCATCTGGGTTGGAGAAATGTTGTCTATGCCATAGGGCACAGGCCTGCTTGATAGGTTTTTCTCTTTCCCCCAAATACACTGCTCAAGTTACTCAAAATTACTCAGCAAAACAAATTCCTCTCATATTTCTATAATCCCAAGACACAGGAAAGGTGCTGGGCTGGCAGCTGGGGCTTTTTAGAGCTCCAATTCACTAAAAGATGAAACGAGAAGCAGACTTTGTCCAAGTTCTTCCTGAGGAATCTTTGTGAACAGACCTTAGTCCCTGAGAAAAAGAGTCTCCAGGGTGGTGGGTTTTGATATTTTTCAGGATCAGAAACCACCTTGAGATAATGATAAAGCCATAAAAAATTCAACATAAAATTTACAAATATATATTAACACAAAGTTCAAAACCTAGCCTCCAGAAGCTCTGTAAATACCCTAAAATTATCCATGGACCACAAGCTCAGAAGTCTTATTCTAAAATGCAGAAGCAGGGCTGGAGATGGGGAAAGCCATGAATTCAACTGGTTTTTTCGCCAACCATCATCATGTATCTACTTTAAATAACTCTGCCACACACCAGTCTCACCCCCAACCCTTCCACTGGCCCATTTTCAGACTTTGAAATATGCAATCAATATCAAACCAAGTAGATAAGTAGAAAGGAAAGTTTGAGGGAAAAGGAGCTGAAAGGCTACTGAGCAGAAGCTCAAATTTCTAAATTTCTCATATTCTGTGCGGTCCTACCTTCCTAAGATTCTGTTCCACTGATCTCACAAGCCAGTGGTTATCAAAGTTAAGTGTGCTTAAAAGTCAACCTGGGAAGGTTACCTTCAAATACAGGTTTCTAAGTCTCACTCGGCTTCTGAGGCAAAAGGATTTTGCAGTTTTTATTAAACATCCACGTGATTCTGAAGCAGGCACCCACTTAAACCACCGTTTCGATGGTTTCTGATCTTGTCTCTCAGTGTCTAAGAAATCTCAACATTTCAGAATCCAAAGTACATATTCCTTACTCTTATATCCAGAAATGGCACAAACATCCAATTGTCTGATCGTGAGTACCAGATGCACCACTATTTCTTCCTCCTCTGCATCCCTTTTAAGGGGAACTTTCAGGGAAGAGATGTAGTGAGAAGTTTCCAGATGACTTGGTACCTGAGAATTGCCCAAATATTGATTAGCAATTGATTAGTAGCCTTAATTTCATCTGCAAAGTCCCTTTTGCCATGTAACGAAACACATTCATGGGCATGGCACCACAGGAGAAGGTCGGGGGGCCAAAATCCTTTCTACAGTAATTGCCCACCTTTTCTGCCCATCTTCCAGGACCCTCCTTATCCAGGATGTCTCCCCCATGATTTGACCCCAACCCTCCACAAATTGTCCTTCTCTTTTTAAATTTCTATTACACCTAGTTTAACTGTTTAGTGTGAACTATGAAATAGAGATAATGCCCCCCTCCCCACCTTGTTCTCTTATCGTGTCACGTTTCTTGTTATCTGCTACCTGATTACTAGTTCTTTGAGAGCAAGAACTTGGTTCTTGGCTTTTGCCAGACCAGAAGCCAGCCCTAATCCCAAACTTTTCAGTTATACACAGGGTACCGCTAATAATATCACATAGTATTTGAGCCAATTTGGGTGTGCTTCTATCACTTCAACCAAAAACGTCCAGATTTATTTAATGCTTGATAAATATGGATTGGTTGAGTTAATAGCCATTTTTAGACCCAGGAAATGTTGGCTATATTTGGGTTCTTAAGAGCTACATAATACCTTTTTGTGGAAGAAGGTCAGTTGCTTAACTTCTGTCTTGGGCAAAGAAGACTGATATGGTCATAAAACCATGGCCTTTGGAACCAGACAATCGAATTTGGATCCCAGCTCTGCCACTTATAAACTGTGTGACCTTGAGCAAGTTACTTAGGAATCTTTAAGTAGGGGAAGACCACAGTGAAAAACGTGCATTGTTATTGGAAGATCATTTTTATGCAGATGATGAGCTGAAGGGTAAAGAGTCAGAGGCAGGAAAGCAATATAAGGTTCAGGCAACAGAGGATGAGGGTTTAGATTGAGGTAGCATCATTTGGGATGCAAAGCAGAGGGCAGATTGCAAAAACTGCAAGACTTAGTGGCAAGTGGAATGTGGGATATGGACAAATGGGAGGAATCAAAGGTCCTGGAAATTAGTTCAATTATTTTTATTTTGAGACACCAAAATAGAGAAATACAGACTGCTAATCAGGTGGTGGGGGTGCTCTTAAATTCTAGTTTATCTGTTGAGTTATTTCTTATAACACAGACAAGCTTTTAGGGTAGACCTTGGCTTCCTTCCTCGGGAAGAAATTGAGCAGCTTCTCACCTCGAGGCAACAGAAGGAGAACTTTCTAGCAGGTAATGCTTTCATCACTATGATTTAAAGCTGTGTTTCTCAAAGTCTTAGAGGAGTCCCACTGGTGGTATATTAGGTTGTTTTAGGTGGATTACAGAATGAGTGGCTGTGCACAGGCAAGGTATTAAATAACTCTGAATCACACTGGGAGAAAGCTGTTCCCTTTCAGGCCTCTTGATTATTTTGTCAAGGAGGAAAAAAAAATCTCATGCGGGGCCTCAAACCTCTTTAACATCTCTTTCTGGCACTTGCTAATCCCCTGTGTAACCGGGAACAGTCTCAGGCTTAAAACCTTCAGGAGGCCACAATAGCTTGCTAGAATTTAGTGTATTTGTTGAATTTATTTTCACAGGTGCTTTCTATTGATGGCAAGTGGAACTTATTTTCCACTTAGAGTAGGTATATGTCTCTTTTTAAGATCAACTTATTTTTAAAATATTGACGCTGTTTAAAGGCAACCGAAACAAAATGTGGCACACAGACATGGCAGGAATTGGGGAAGGGGTCCACAAAAGATGGCCGTCTTGGGCCAGGGGTTCTAAAACATCATTCATCAATGGCGGAACTTCTGGCACTGCTACAAATGTCTTCTTTGGAGATCTAGCCCTCGGAGCATCATTAGAAGCATACCACGCTGCTAAAAGCCTGCAATGAGTAAACGTGCCTACTCTTGGGACAGGCCAGAAGCGCAGGGCGCCCTTGTCCTGCCCCGGGAAGAATTTGTCAACATCTGCAGGGTTTGTGCTCCCAACCAGTGCCGAGAACAGCCCCGCTGTGGGCGCAGCATCCCTCCAAGCGCCTGGAAGCCCAGCACAGGCTCCTCAACAACTCCTTATCCTAAACAATCCAGGAGTTTGTTTCACTCCTTATGAATAAACATCCTCAGCCGCGACGTTTGGAAACGCCTCAGCTCCTGCTCCCAGATGCGCTCCGCTCGGCCGCGCGTCGGAGGGACGCCCAGGTGCCCCGCCACGCTTCCGCGGAGCGTTCACTCACACGTGCCACAGGAAAATCTCCGCGACACGCACATCCAACCGCCTGGCAGAGGGGTGTTTAATTTCGCGGGCGATCTTTTGTTTATAGAGGAGTCGACCTTTCAGGGGAGAAGGCGCTTCTGGCTGACCGGGGGAGCTCCGGCGCTACTAAACGTCTCCCCCTAGTGGACCGTTCTCTGAGACGTGTAAATCATTCAGAGCTGGAAGCGCGAAGACCTTCTGGGCCTGCAGCTTTTGAATTTCACAGTGCAAAACGGCATTAGAAAACAAAAAAAGTAAATTGCCAACATGTGCAGTCCTTGCCTTGTATATATCTTCGTTTTGCCAACTAAGGTCATTAGAAAATAAATATCGTTTGACATCACTTGAAACTCATAAAAGCAACCAAGATATCATTCAGTAGGTGAACGGATAAACTGTGGTACATCCTGACAATGGAATACTATTCAACGCTAAAAAGAAACGCGCTATCAAGCCATGGAAACACATGGAGGAAACTTAAATGCATACTGCTAAGTGAAAGAAGCCAATCTGCAAAGGCTACATACTGTGTGCTTCCACTTGTTTGACATTCTGGAAAAGGCAAAAGTACGGAGACAGTAAAAAGTTCAGTGGTTGCCAGGGGTTGGGGGGAGGGAGGGGTGAGTTGGCAGAGCACAGAGGATTTGGGGGGCAGTGAAACTATTCTGTATGGTACTATAGTGACGGATACATGTCGTTAGACATGTGTCCAAACCCACAGAATCATCAAGAGTGAACCCTAAGGTAAACTATGGACTGTGAGTGATGATGATGTGTCAAGGTAGGTTCATGGATTGTTAACGAATGTACCATTCTGGTGGGCGATATTGATATGCGGGAGGCTGTGCAAGCTGGGGGGCAGGCAGTATACGGGAAATCTTTGTACTTTCTGCTCAGTTTCGCTGTGAACCTAAAACCGCTCTAAAAAATAAAGTCTTTTTTAAAATAAATAAAATACATCCATATATAAGTGAATAAAATACTGGGAATTCTTGTTTTGGACGTGTTGATTTGCAATTAGGAAGATGTAGACCCTTCCTACTCCAAGGGTGGTAGGGGACCACCAGCATCAGCACCACATGGGAGCTTTTTAGCAATTCAGAGTCTCAGGCCCCGCCACCGACCTGCTGAATCATAATCTGCATTTTAACAAAATCTTTGAGTAATTTACATTTAAGTGTGAAATGCCTTGATGTGGAACGCACGGTCCCTGCCTTCGAGTTGAGATGGATAGAAAAGCAGCAATATGGTTAACAATAATGAACTTCATGCTTTTGATTTCATTTCTCAGTTCCTTCACCCGGAAGTTTTTCCCACTTGAGATGTCATTACCTCTTCTCCATGTGTCTAGTTCTTGCTAAATATTCTTCAGTAAGCATCATTGGGAACTTACCACGTGCCAGGCACAATGTAAGGCACAAGGCATAGATGCTTTTTTAAGAAGCATGCAGAAAAGTTAACAGAAGGTTACAGTTCTGTCTGTCTCTTCTATTAGATTAAGTACGATAATGGGAGCAAGCATGGGGCTGTTCTTAAAGGGGGCTAGGAGAAGGCAGTGAACTACATTTGTCCAGCATCCACCAGGTACCAGGCACTATTTGTTATCTCATTTCTTTCTCACAACAATTTCACAAGATGACAATTATTTTCCTCGTTTACTTGATAGAGAAACTGAGTCCCTATGTAGTTCAGCAGTTTGCCTAAGGTCTCACAGCTGAAAGCAGTCAATTACCACGGATAGTCGGGGTCTCACATCTGGTCACCTCCTGTCTGCTGTATTTCTATTATAAAATTCTGTGTCATCCAGCTGTGATTGCCCTTTAGGTCATAAGCCCCCAGGAATTGGGAGAATTATTGAGAAGGGAATCTCATTTTCCATGGGATGGGTAGGGGAGGGATTGGACTAAACACAGCCAGTTCCTAGGGGCCAGGGAACCACCATTTTATACCTGGATTCTATTGTAAATGAAACTCCCTAATCCTGAGGAGGAACACGGTTTCTTCTCACACTTGCCGATTCTGAATATGTGTCAATGGCTCCAGAAGCACTGTAGTGGGGACTCGGAGAGAACATACAGTAAGGGGAAAAAGTGCTTTTTAAAAAAATGCAAATCCAATTACATGACTCCTTTGCTTAAAACCCTTCAATAACCTTCCAGTGCTCTTAGGCCATGGTAAGAATTTGGGTCCCTTAGTCTCTGCACGTCCTGGACCCCACCAACCAACTCTCTAGCCTTATCTCATCCACTCCTCTATTTCTTTGAACTCCAGCCACACTTGTTTTCTTCTGTTTGCTCTTATATTCCGTGATCCCTCTGCCACAGGGCTTTTGCACATGATCTTTCTTCCTGACCTCCTTCATCTGAAAAACTCCTGATCAGACCTCAGTTGAAACATTTCTTACTCAAGGAAAGTGTCCTGACCCCCCAGCCAGGTGTTGATCCTCGTGTTACACACACTCACAGCACTATATACCATTCCTTTGAATACTTATCACATTCGTAACTGAACTATTATGTCTATGATGATTTAATGGCCACTATCCTCTCTAGACCTGCAATGTCCAGTGTGGTAACCACTGGTCACCTGTGGCTCTTGAACACTTGAGTTGCAGCTAGTGTTACTAAGGAATTGGATTTTAAATTTTATTTAATTTTAGTTAGTTTAAATCTAAAATCTGATACTTGATTTACTTAATGGAAATTTTAAAAGTATGGAACAACTTGAATACATGAACCTACTTTTTCAATTGTAAATTTTATGGACTCTAAACACAGACCAAATATTTCCAGAAATTCAGCATCTGAATTGTGACGTGCTTTATGTGTAAAATACACACTAGATTTTGATGATAGTATGAGAAAATAATGTAAAATAATGTAATAATTTTATATTGAGTATATGTTGAAGTTATAACAGCTTAGAGATAATAGGAACAAAATATGTTAACAATAGGTTTATGAAATTAACAGGTTAATTTCATCTGTTCTTTCTAATGTGATTCCTAGAAAATCTAAGTTATATATGTTGCTCATATTATGTATCTATTGCACTGTGCTGCTCTCCACCTGAGGGTGGGTTCTTGAAACTGGAACTAAGTATCTGTTTAGGTATTTCACACTCAGTGCCTAACATTGTTGTTAGTGCTGTCAAGTTGATTTCGACTTCTAGCCACGCTGTGTACAGCACCTCTGCCCCGCCTTTTTGCACCATCCTCTCACCTTCTGGTGCTATATCAGACAATGCTCTGCTGAACTGAAACCTGTCCACCATGGGTGACCCTGCTGGTATTTGAAATACCAGTGGCAGAGCTTTCAGCATCACAGCAACATGCAGCTGCCACAGTAAGACAATCCATTGATGGGTGATGTGGTTCCCTGACTGGGAAACAAGGTGCCTGTGGATGTGAAAGGGCCAAATCTTAACCACTAGACCATCAGGGCTGGCTAGTACCTAACATAGTATCTAGCAAATAATAGATATTGAATAAATAGATAAACATTGTTAAATATTGTTTGACATTTGAATAAATGAATGATTATCCATATATGTCAAGGTTGAAAGAGAGGATGGCACATTTGTCCTATGTCTTCTAACTCTATGTTAATTTTTTCTTTGTCTAGCATAGGGCCTTGAAAATAATGACAATAATAACTACAACTATCATTTTCAGTCACCTATGATGTGCAAAGCACTTTTAATCTGTTTGAGATTTGTTGTAAAAGTTAGAGATAATGTATGTGAAGCAACTTGTCCAAAGTCACACAATTAACATGGCATTTACTAAATGCTTGGTTATGAATCATTGAGTGAATGAATAAACAAATTTACAAAGCCCAACAAGAGTGAGGATAAACTTTTCCCAGGCCTCTGTTGCTTCGAACGTGAAGATGAACCCTTCAGTTTTATCTGATTGCTTTTCAAGATTGCTTGCTCCAGCTTAGACAGGCTCATAAGAGACTTTTAAATATGAAATTCTGGAACAGAAACAAGAAAAATACTCTACTGACAAGAAAGTAAGTTGCTCAGGTTACAACAATAAATTAGATTTGGAAACGCCAAAGCCACACCTGCCCTCAGGAGCTCCAGAGAAGCTCCGGACCACGGCTCCCTGCTCATCTGTAATTTGGCCAAAGATCCTCCAAAAGCACCCCAAAACCCAATTAATCAGAAATAGATGAACCTCTGTGTTCTTGGGCCATGCGACATTTCAGGCCAATTATCCGACTTTCAAGAAAACACGCTATATTTGGCACACGCTTTGCTCTCAACTTTTAAACCCATATGTATATTTTAATGGCAATTTAATCCATATGGTTCAGATTATTTGCATTAGATTCATCAGAAGCGATTTTTGAAAGAAGCTACAATCTAATAACTTCCTCAGTGTGCTCTGTTAGACTTGAACTCCTCCTCCGTGGCTTCCTCCAGCAGAGTCTGCTGCGTGGAATTTGTGTTACACCAAAGGCAACATGGAGATGAAGAGCTGGGACCCGGAAGCCAGACTGCCTAGGTTCAAAT
This sequence comes from Diceros bicornis minor, assembly GCF_020826845.1. Lineage (NCBI taxonomy): Eukaryota > Metazoa > Chordata > Mammalia > Perissodactyla > Rhinocerotidae > Diceros > Diceros bicornis. Next base: position 27,744,023 of record NC_080771.1, read on the forward strand.
CCCCATCTCAGTACTTAGGATGTGTGTGACTTCAGATTCCCTTTCCTTGTCTGTAAAATGGGTCACATAATAATATTCCTCCTGGGGTTATTGTAAAGATCAGCTGAGTCAATGTAAAGTGCTTAGAGAAGCGTTGCAGCGTGCCAGGCACTATTCTAACCATTAGCTATTAGTATTACTATGTTGAAGCTGCAAGTGACAGAAAAATAACATAGGAATGGCTTGTACCTGATGGTTTATGTCTCTTTCACATAAACATAGGCAGTCCAGGGCTGGTATGATGAGCCCACCTCACCCAGAACCCAACGCTTTCTACCTTGTTGCTCCACCCACTTCAGCACACAATTCTCATCTTCTAATCCAAGATGGCAACCCTAGCTCCAGCCAACTTGTCCACATTCCAGCCAGAAGGGAAGAGGAGAAATCACACTCTCTCCCTTTAAGAATGCTTGCTAGAAGTTGTGCACACTACTTCTGCCTACATTCCATTGAACAGAACTTAGTTTCATGGTTGTTTATAGTCTTAAAGGAGACTAGGAAATGTAGCATTTTATTCAGTTATTATTTAGTCCATTATTATTACCGTAGGAAAAAAAAAAGGAAGAACAGATATTGGGGAACAATTAGCTGTCTCTGTCACAGATTCAGAGTGGAAGATCAAAAACACCATCTGGATCTAGAATGCATAAATCCGTTATGCATAGAATGCACAGCCAAATGGAGATCTTTGGAAAATGGAATGTGGTTTAAGAAAACTGCATCTTTAACTCAATACTCAGTCGTCTCCACATTCTGTTTGCTTATAAATCCCATAAATATATGCTGCATAAAATACTAAATAAACGTTTATTCTAGTTATTGTACAAAAGCGACCACAAATCTCTTCTTTCCACTCTCACCAGAATCATATCCATGGAAGGCTTCAGATGCTTGTGGATTTAGAAAGAAATGCTGCTTCAATGAAAAAGGAAGGTTCCTCAACCCCCAAATGCAGTCACACTCCAAAGCCACTTTCTAGCCCTGCCATCTCCATCATAACTTCATTCTAAGACTGTGATGATACTCCAGCAAGCTCAGGGTGCTCCTCTAGAAACTGATCTCAGATACTCGTGTTAGATAAGACTCCTTCTCATCCCATCTGAGCCTTTGCAAATAAAAGATGTTGACAACACATACATAGATAATAGGAAACATATTTTTGGCCAATGAGTTAGCTTTTTGGTCAGGCTTGAAGACTGTAGCAGATATCTTGGAAGCTTCCCCAGCATCCTACCCACTCTCTCCTTCTGAACAGAATTGTATTTGCCAGCCTTGTGGTTCGGTTTGGGATTGGCTGAAGCCAATCAGTGTATGCAACCCTGTGTCCACAATAATTATTTCAGAGTTGGGCATGTGATGGAATGAGATGTGAAAGAAGATGTGGGGGCCTTGGAGAAAGAAACTTCAGTTGATATTGGCCATTCTCTTGGGATCATAAAGAATAGTCAGTCCTGAAATAAAGACATCAGCCTACATTACATATAAACTAGAGTGGCAAGATGAAAAGAAATTGGTCTGTAACAACATTGCTGAGTCAATGGATTGAACTGTACCCAAAGCCCACCATATTTATAGATTTTGAAATTCACAAGCCAATAAATTCTCCTTAGGGTTTAAGCCTCCTGAGTTGGCGTTTCTGTTAAGTAGTATTCTAATTGACACTGAGTCATTAAGGGAAAACCTGGAAATATTTAACAGGAGACAAATTAATCAGAAAGCCATAACCAAACATCTGGCATATCAGCCATACCAGGATTGAAATGCTGCTCTACCATCTTACTACTTGTGTAAGCACAGGCAAGTTATTTGAGAAAACATGAGACTCAGTTTCTTAATCAGGAAATTGGAGAAAACTATATTAATCTCAGAGGATTGTTGTGTGTATAATGCTATACAACATAAATGAAATTGCCCAAGACCAAGACTGTTTCCTAGACAAAGAAATCAATAAAGATACAATAAAGTCACAGAGAAAAGTAAGACTTACATTTACCAAGAAATACATTGTGTATGAAGAGGCTCTCTAATGTACACCAAGGAGGAAGATGGACAGAGCCCGGATGGACAGCTGTGGACCCCAGATTTCACAAGACATCATATGGATACAAAGATCCCAAACATTCCTCGAGTAAAATTTACATATAGTTAAAAAAACTTTTTATGGCATAGTATTGTCAGTTCTGAAAAATGCATACATTTGTGTAACCACCATCACATTCAAGGTATGGAACAGTTCCATCATCCCTCAAAATTCCCTCATGCTCCTTTGAAATCTACTCCTTCCTCCATCCCCAACTCCCACCCCCAAAAGATCAACAAATCACTGATCTATTTTCTGTCCCTATAGTTTAACTTTTTCCAGAATGTCATATAAATGGAATCATGCATTATGTAGTCTTTTGAGTCTGACTCTTTTCACTTAGTATAGTGTGTTTGAAATTCATCTATGCTGGGATGTAAATCAGTACTTTGGTTTTATTGGTACCCATGAACACTTGATTAAAGCCTACCTCTCTTCTTTTTTTTTTTTTTTTATTTTTTGTGAGGAAGATCAGCCCTGAGTTAACATCCATGCTAATCATCCTCTTTTTGCTGAGGAAGACCGGCTCTGAGCTAACATCTATTGCCAATCTTCCTCCTTTTTCCCCCAAAGCCCCAGTAGATAGTTGTATGTCATAGTTGCACATCCTTCTAGTTGCTGTACGTGGGACTCTGCCTCAGCATGGCCGGAGAAGCGGTGCGTCGGTTCGCACCCGGGATCCGAACCCGGGCCGCCAGTAGTGGAGCCCGAGCATTTAACCGTTAAGCCACGGGGCCGGCCCTACCTCTCTTCTTAACTGTATATACCACATGGAATGATGACTGTGGGCACAGATCCTGGTTTCCAATGATCATTTTCATGCCTCCAAATTTTTATATATATTTGGAACTGTTGAAGAGAAAGAAGCATGTTAGAGTGTGCTATGGACCGCATTGTCCCAAAGTTCATATGCTGAAGCCCTAACCCCCCACGTGACTGTATCTGGAGGGTCTTTAGGAGGTAATCAAGGTTAAATGAGATAAAGAGAGTAGAGCCCTAATCCCATAGGCTTGGTGTCCTTAAAAGAAGAGGAAGAGAGGGGCCGGCCCCATGGTGCACCGGTTAAGTGCGCGCCCTCCGCTTCGGCGGCCCGGGGTTCACAGGTTCAGATCCCGGGTGAGGACAAATGCACCACTTGTCAAGCCATGCTGTCCCATATAAAGTAGAGGAAGATGGGCACGGATGTTAGCCCAGGGCCAATCTTCCTTATCAAAAAAGAGGAGGATTGGCATCGGATGTTAGCTCAGAGCTGGTCTTCCTAACAAAAAAAAAAGAAGAGGAAAAGAGACGCAAAATCTCTCTCTCTTTCTCTGTCATGCGAGGACACAGTGAGAAGGTGGCCACCTGCAAGCCAGGAAGAAAGTCCTCACCAGAAACTATGCCTACCAGACCTTGATCTGGGACTTCCAGCCTCCAGAACTGTGAGAAAACACATTTCTGTTGTTTAAGCCACCCGTTCTGGGTACATTATTATGGCAGCCCCAGCAGACTAATACAGAGTGACTCAGAAGAAAGACCTGGAGTTGGTAATCAGTGAGAGGGCTTTGGTTCTAAACATCTGTTTCCTTTTTTTTGTGGAATGAGGATGAAAATAACCTTCCATGTAGGCTCATTGTGAAGATGAACCACACGGGTAATATATGTAAATTGTTTGACACAGTTCTTGGCACCTGGAAATGCTCAATATACAGCACTTCCTATTGGCCAGCTTTGTATCCATCTCTGCACCTAAAGTGAACCCTTACATGTACAGGGATGCTCAGAAATATCTGCAAAAAATAATTGAAATGTAATTGGACATGCTATGGGACCTCTCTGTATTTTAATTTTTAATTTGTAAAATGAAGTAATTGATGCAAAAGGATGTTTCTGACATCTGACGCCTATCTGTTTTCTGTTTACCACAATCTAAACAGGAAAGAATCTTATAGTAGTCATTTTCATTTTAGTATAAGCAGATTTCAGTCATCATTACCACAGTTAGATGTTTGCATGTTAAACTTTTACCAGTAATCCTAAAAAGAAAACATGTGTACCTCTTTGAAGCATAAAGTCTCTACAAGACGGAAAATTTGGGGGGCGGGGTGGGGAAGAGGGTTGGGAACAGACAGTGAGGTACTTTCTTCTGCACCTGAAATCATAACTGGTTCTTCTCAAGGCTCTAAAGGGAGACTGAAGGTAAAGAGGAGTGAAGAATGTCTTGCCTCTTGGACTTCACAGCATCTTTGGGAAGGGAAGGGGGAACAGCTGGCTTGTGGACTATCCATTGAGACCCACAGTGGTGAGCTGGAGTTGGCTCATTCAAGCTCTCGAGAGCCAATTGTAGACTTCTCTTCCCAACTCCACATTCAGTGGTACCATGTTGGTAGCTTGAAATTGGCCATGGTTAGAGTGTTTATACCACAGAAATTGGCAAATGCTATAAAACAAGGCTTCCCTCACCCTCTGGAGAGCCAGTCGTTAAACATTTACCATCACACCACTGGGTCCCTGGCACAGGCTTGCTACTGCTTCTCAGGTGGGGACCAGGGAGCAACTGAAACCACCAGTTAGAAATCTTTAGGAAGAAGGCCGGTCCCATGGCTTAGTGGTTAAGTGCTCACGCTCCACTGCTGGCGGCCCGGGTTTGGATCCCGGGCTCGCGCTGATGCACCACTTCTCCGGCCATGCTGAGGCCGCATCCCACATACACCAACTAGAAGGACTTGCATCTATGACATACAACTATCTACTGGGGCTTTGGGGAAAAAAATAAATAAAAAAAAATTAAAAAAAATAAAAAGAAATCTTTAGGAAGAGAAAAGAATGGATAGCAGGGGTCTGAGATGAATGGACCAAGGAAAAGAATCAAGAAAGTTAAGGAAGCCCAGAATTTGGAGTTTGGATTCAAGACCTTTCTTTCTCTCCCACCATTTTTGAGATTTGGTGGATATTTGTGACCTGGTTCTTAGAATTAAACCCTGTGTGGTATTGAGAAAATTATCCTCACCGATGCTGACTGTACCTTTCGACCCAGCAACTTCCCTGCTAACACAGTTACTCCCAACAAAAGTCTTAAGGATGCGTGCGAAGATTTAGTCACCAGGAGGTTCCACACAACGTTCACTGCCATGCACCTAATATCCCGCAACAGGGAATTCTGTTTAACTCTATTATGGTGGGTCCATATAAGTGGACAATACACAGCCTTTAAATATTCCTCTAAGACCTGATTTTTAATGTTATAGGAGAAGAGTCGTGACAAAAAAGTGAGAAGAACAAGTTACAGAGCATGGTGGTTTTAATGATCAGAGTTTTATAAAGTACCAAAGCCTTGAAGGCTATAGAGTAGTTAGCTTTGAGGGTTGGGGTTACTGGTAATTATTTTTGTTTTGGAGCTTTTCTGTATTTTCCAATTTCTCCACAGTGGGAATACATTACTTTTTGAAATAAGAGCAAGAGAAATACTATTTTTTTAAATCATTTCTACAAATAGATAATCTGAGAAGTTAAAACCTAAAATTTGGATTATCTATATAAAAGTAGCACAAATTTAATAAATGAGATTTAATAACCATTATGCCTAATAGTTAGGCAACATAACAAGATGATGAAATCGTCGATTGTACCTAAAACACCATAACTATTTCTTTCCCCTCCTTCCTCTGCCATCTTCCTCCTTCTCCTCTTCTTCTCCTGATAATAATAATAGTTACTAAGCATTTTCCATTTACCAGCCATGGTAGCAAGTAAATTAAATATATTAACTTATTTATTCTTCAGAAAAAAACTATGAAACTATTTATATCTCCATTTAACAGATGCAAAAACAGAAGCCTAGAGTTGTAAATAACTTGCCCAAATCCTCATAGCCAGTAAGTGCCAGACTCAAAATCAAACCCCAGTTAATAAAAGCATGTGCTTTGTGCTGATAACAAATAATCAGATTAACCTTTGTTACCCACATAGTCGCACCTGTAAGGAAATGGTAGCCCCGACACCGACAATGTTAAGATCAATTCACATGTTCCGTTCCGTGGATTCTTTGGACTGTGGTAACAAACATATTCTAGAAAACTAAACAAGTGCAATACAATGACCCAGGTACTTATTCAGAAACAAGAAGGAACTTTTCGCCTATAAACTACCAACACAACTTAAAGGCAGTCAACAGAGTTTTTAACCAGTCAAGCAATAACTAATTATTGAGCACCTCGTGTATACAGGCACTGTTAGTAGGTTCTGTGGATACAGCAGCAAATAAGGTAAACACATGCTCTGTCCACACGGAGTTTGCTGCCCTACAAAAGAGACTAAGGATCTCAGTAAGCAAGATGGAAGCTAGGATAGAGAATCACAGGGTTCGTTGTGAAGCTGGTACTCTCTCCTTTGACGTAATAATGGGCACACTCATAGCCACATTCAGTCACAAACTAAACTTCTCATCTTTTTTAAAAAACTGGCTATGCTTAGCAATTTTTTTATCCCTTCTTTATTCTTTGCATCCACTCTTCCAGGTCTTTATGAACCAATTTCTAACTGTTCACAGACTTACATACTAGGAAAGACCAGCACTCCTGCAAAACACTTCCTAGCAACATTCTGGGAGCGTGAGACCTAATAAGAGAGCAGTAATTAGGTGGTTGAAATAGTGGCATTTCCAATATTTCCCTTGAAAGAAACACTAACACTCCCACTGCTCAACCCCAGCTCCTTTCATAAAAGCACTAGGCTTTCCATCCTTGTACCAGATTTCCAGGAACCGCCCCTAGGCACACATCCCAAGGTATCCAAGCATTGCCTTTTCTCCTTAGAGAATCGCTCAGTGTGATGTCTGGCTTACTTTATAGGTGGACTTCTCATGCACTTCCCTTTGCATCAATACATGTGTTACCCAGCAGAGGGCAGGATTGCACAATGCACCCTCATTCCTCTCCTCCTGCTAGGAACAAACAAGGGAGAGAAGATGGCACAAACTTGCCAGCATCAGGGCAGATTAAAGCACAGAACAAATCACTGCCTGTATGCTTAGAGATGCCAGCATGAAAAATACTCTGGGCTGGGAGTCAATATGTCTGAGCCCTAGTGTCAAGCTGGGAGTCACTTCACCTATGGGTCTGTTGTGTGCCAGCCTCAGCCTATCAATAACCAATGTCATGGCTGGCCCGGCCCTTTCGGTTTTTATTATGACTGCAAGCCACCCTCAGCAATAACCATCAGGAAGCTTTGGGAAAAAAAAAAAAGATTTATTACTTACAACTCCTGGAAATTACACAGCACACCTGGGGTCACACAGCGAGGTTGCGGATAGAGAGAGAGAGAGCATGTGGGCCTGAAGCTCTGCTTTTATTGGGGTTGAAGGGTGGGTCCTAGGGTTTCACAGGCTCACTCTTTATTGGTGAATCTAAAACATAAGAGTGAGAATTTAAAGCATGGGATGAGAAAAAACAAGTGGCCCGAATGGTCAGTTGTCAAAACCAACAAAGATCTCTAAAACGAAGGAGCCTGGGGGGAGGGCCAGTCTGCTTCTTTATCTAGTCCTGGGGCTGGCAACGTGTTTATTCCACATAGCCATCTTTGACGTGGATGCCTGGGCAATCAAATCTTAAGTCAGGAACTCACATTACCAAAAGAACAGCCAACTGTCAGGGTTTACACTCCAGAGTATCAATTTCCCCAGCTGTATGGGAAGCATTATCCTAGATGAGCCCCAGATTTTATTTCTCCTGGAAATTTCTATAATACTACACTCTGGTCTATCCTGAAATAACTCTCTTGAAGTTGTCATCTTGCTAAAATGCAAATTGGAGCATGTGTCTCCCCAGTTTATAATCTGGGAGTGAGAGTTAGAACTTGATTCACACTTTATGGCTCCAAGTCTCTCCTTCAGGTAGAGCACAAGATCTTCTTCCCAAGTTTGAAGGTCAGACGTTGGGATGGTTGTAGCAGTAGCAATCACAATAGGCTAATACTATTCATTGATGTGCCAGGTAACATGCAAAGCACTTTACATGAATTAATTCATTTAATCCTCCCACCAACCCCATTTTCCGGATGAGGTCACAAAGCCACAGAGAGATTGGGTAAACTGCCCAAAAGTAGGCTGACAGGCAGCGATGGAGCTGGGATTTGAACTCCAGAGAATGAGCTCACAGCTGTTCTCTGTTACTGCCTTCAAGGACTTGGCCTTCAAGGGTGGAGAGGAGCTGAGCGAAGACAACTATTGGTCCTTATTTGGACCAAGATTGGTTCACTCACTGACTCACTCACGTCCTCTCTCGATAAAGGTGTACCAAGTGCCTACTCTGCCCTGAGAACCTCATTAAGCACCGGAATCCACAAATTTGTGCTGATGGCATCGTGTCCAATCACGTGGTTTTCCTACCACAAAGCTCGGAAGCCTGAGGGCAGGACAAATTCAGCGCTGACCTGGAGTTGAGCTTTGGCTGGATTGGCACAGTGAAAAGTGGGCTTTGCTGGGGAGGTGAAAAGCGCAAGGGAGACAGTGATTCAGACAATCAAGCCAGAGGTCCAGCTAAAAGCATGAGTTACCCCCTGAGCCACAGGCGGTCAAGATGTTATGAATCTGCCCCTCAGCTTTTTCCCAGCACAGTCCTCACTCTATGTTGCTAAATGCTGCTCTGTTCATCTAGTCGCACCAGACGAATGGCCGGGAGTACTAGGTTCCATCATAGCTCTGCCGCTGACCATGTATGCAACCTGGAAAAACCATTCACTATCTCTGAGCTTCTTTCCTTCGTCAATAAAATGAGGCACCATTCAGCTCGATTACTAGAGAAATATTTCTGAACCAAGTAGAATGTGTCTGGCACTGTGCTTCATGCTGAGGACATGGAGAACAATGGTTTCCCTCCTCAAAGAGTTCACATTCTAACGCAGTCTAGATATTTTAAATCTATAATTATATAATGATGGTCCTATCTCTGATAGAAGGTTCTACAGGATACCACAACTACTATTACAAATAGCTTATGTTTTGGGGCACCCAATTCCGGCCAAACTCTATATATGAATTATTTTCATAATCCTTTACCACAACTGTCTGAAGCAGATACAATTATTACTTCTATTTTACTGATGGAAAAATTGAGGATTAAAAAGATTTGGTTATTTACCAAAAGTCATATTGATAGTAAGAGGTAGTGGATCCAGAACTCAGACTAAGCCTGTCGGAGACCAGTGCCTGCTCCTAACCCCTATGCAAGCACAGAACAAGGAACCCAGCTCTCCTAGGAGGAGAAAATTCAAGTCAACAATTTCAGTTGATGCCTGCCTCGATTCTTCAGAATCAGTTGTGCTAATCTTATCAATTCCTCTCCTAGAATTAAATTTCTCTACTGACTCTTCAGTTCTTATCCAAGAAAAGTTGGCTTAATACAAAGAACTGGAATTCGAGGAAACTAGAGTTTTTCAGATGTTCAAATGTTTCCCATAACTTTTGGTCCAGAGCTCTTCAAAAGAGATGTGAAAAGATGTGAAATGTTAATTTAATACATACTCCAAAAAAATAATACAGTCTCGTCTTGGGTAATTCATAGCTGTTGGTTGAGCAATGCCGTTTATTTCCAGGGCCTGCCTTGGACATAGCACAGCTATGGAAAAGGGCTGTCAGCACTAATCGTTCCATCATAAGCCCAAAAAGTCCTCCAGAATCTGAAATGCTGACAAGAAGCTCAGATCAGCTGGAAAACATCTGTAAATCACAGATTTGTAATTTTAACTAAGATGGCGAAAAGTTTCAGCTTAGATGACTTACTAAGTCCCTGAACCATCTTTAAAGTCTTGTGTTCTTTTCTTTCCAAAGCCAAAGAATGAAGCAGCTTTGAAAGTTATGTTTAAAAGCGTGGACAGCCAAGATGGCTGTTAAAGTTGTTAATGTTTAAAATGGCATTTCAGATACTCCCACTGACCTAAATAGATATCTTAGGCTATTGGTCATTTTATTTAAAGTTTTTTAAAGGTATAATTTATATACCATAAAATTCACTTGTTTTAAGTACACAATTTAATGATTTTTTAGTAAATTTATGGAATTGTGCAACCATCGCCACAAATCAGTTTTAGAACATTTCCATCACCCCAAAGAGATCCCTCATGGCAGCTTACCTTTACCCTTCATTCCCACTCCCAGCCCCAGGAAATCCCTCATCTCCTGTCTGTCTTTAAAGGTCTGCCTTTCCTGGACATCTCATAGATGGGATCATACAAAATGTGTTTGCTTCTGGCGTCATTCACTTGGCATATGTTTTTGAGGTTCATCCATGTTGTAGCATGTAACAGAACTTTGTTCCCGTCTACTGCTGAATAGTGTCCCATTGTATAGATGTGGTACGTGCTGTTTATTGATTCACCAGTTGGTGGACCTCTGGGTTGTTTCCATTTTCTGACCATTATGAATAATACTGCCGTGAATATTCATGTACAACACTTTGTGTGGACATATGTTTTCATTTCTCTTGGGAGATCCCCAGGAATGAAATCGCTGGATTATATAGTAAATCTGTGTTCAACTTCTTTTTTCACTTGATTTCTTTCATTTTCCTTGTATGAGTAACTTTTAAAGAAACTGCCAAACTCTTTTCCAAAGTGGCTGCACCATTGTGCATTCCCATACTGGTCATTTTTAATAAGACACATTCACAGGAGCATGAGTTTTCTGAGTTGTTGGATTAACTCTGCGATGTTGGGAATTTCAACTATCTGTAATCTAGTGGAGGCTTTCTGGTTTTAAGCTGCTTCAAACTTTGTTATTGCTCTATGGGTGGGGAGAAGTTGAAAGGGGAATATTACGCCTCTTAGTAAAGAATCTGGTAATTATATATTTAAATTTTCACCCCACCCTTGCACACTTCCTCATTTATAGCAGCTTTCTGGCTTCTCTTACTGGCTCCGCTGTAATATTGTGAACTCCACTCCCACCCCCAAACCTGAGCAAAGGGCCCTTTTTCCTGGTTCCCGTAATACCCCGTACATGCCTTTTATTACTATATAACCATCCAGCCTCTCTCAAGGAACTGTATTTTGCTTACCTTTGCTCTTCAGTACTCAGCATAGACTTTGCCTCACTGTATGTGCTCAATAATATTCTATGGATCAATGAATAAATCAATGGACACAGACAAGCCTACCTGTTAAGTATATCATTATGGTCTTAAGCTCATATAACTGAAATATGTTACAAATGCAGATAACGAAAGACTTGAATCTCTAGGCAATTTCTGATTTTCTTCAAAAATAATTAGGAACTGACCTGGCATGACTTAATCCCAAGGGTCTAAAGGAGGCTGTGAGCTCTAGAAAAAGGCTGCCTCTTCCATCTCTTATCAGCTTCGTGGCCTCGGTCTAGTTAATTTCACTAAGCATCCGTTTCTTTATCTTAAAGCATTGCTGTGAGGATTAAATGAGATAATCCACACAAATCCTTTAGTTATTATTTTATTATGTCACCGTTCTAACATTTACTGTGTATTGACTGAAATCATTATGAATATGAGGATGGAGGTTGACGTGTCTTGCTTGTAAATACAACCTTCTTTGTTGCAGGACGTCCTAAAAAGTGATGATGTACGTACGTCATAGCCCCAGAGTTTTGTCTTACATCTACATAAAAATCGCAAGTTATCAAACGAACCTCCAAATTATAGTCACTATTGAGACACTGTGTCAAATACAAGATCCTAAAAGCCAAAGACAATAAATGACAATGAATATATATATTGTGTGTGCACACACGTATACACATCTCCACTTTATTCATATCTTAGTGGATCCCTATAATTTCAGAACTGGCATCCAGGGAGATTCTTGTCTAAGGGAGGCTGGTCTCAGCACAATACCCATTATCAAGAACTCCGGCTTTTCTCGAGTGGTTTTACTGAACACCGCCTATTTCTTCAGTCTCTCTGTGAGGAAAGAACCGACGTCACCAGAAAGCTCTTTGGAATCCGCAGAGAGAGAGAGCAAACCATTGCTGTGGAAATGCTCTCACCACACATTATCCAATTTGAAAATAAGAGGGTTGCTAGGCTACAATACATCGTTGGTGTTGCATTCACCGGCATCATCCATCATGCAGCTGTGTGAGACTGTAGAACTATGAGATGTGCTACAGGTGTGTATACGAACACACGCACATTTATATAAAACCACCACCTTTGGAGGCAAAATTTGATTAGAATCCTCACCGACCACTTGCTAGTCCTGGTCAAATCATTTAGCTTTTCTCAAATTCAGTTTCCTTATATGGAAATGAAGGTCAAATACTTTGCTGAGTCATTATGATAATGACACACAATAAATGTGAAACTGTCCAGCAAAGTGTAAGGCAAATCATAGTCATTCAATAAGTAATGGGTGTTACTATTCTACAAAGTATATATGAATATACTTACACACACACAAATATGCCATTAGACTAAGCCAATTTTTCAGTAATATATGTATAAATATGCATCCTGTGGCATAAATCTCCCAAACATAGAGATGGAAAATAAAACTAAGTGCTTTTCCAGGCTTTCTTCTCCATTTAGTTTACGTAGTGTCTTTGACATTGGTCCTCCTGTTTATACTGACTGGTTGACACTGAGCTAATTTTTTTTCTTGTATATTCTGATTCCCTAAAATGGATGGTGATGTCAGTGAGTCAGCAAAGTAAATGAGCTTTTTGAGAACAAGAGGCAGCCCTGACCCGCTGGTGCCTGGCTACCCCATGAGAAGACCAAGCAGTGGAGAGAGAGACAGCCCGGCAGTGGCGGCTGAGGCTTCCCCACCCAGGCTCCAGCATCTGAGACAAGGTCATGGCCCCCAGGCTCCAGGTAGGAGAACTTGCAGGGAACACACACCCTCAGAAAACTAGTAGCTCTTCCGCTCAACCCACCTCCTCCCCACACCCCCTAAAGTCCAAAACACACTTCTCAAAGGAGAAAGAAAGTTGCCTAAAGTGGTTTGGAGTGCTTTTTCATTTCAAAGAAAAATAAACACCCACTCGTCGATGCGAGAGTACAGTCTGGCATCATGGCTAGTAAAACCCTGCTGTAATTTATTTTCCTAATTGCTTGTAAAATTTATTCTATAATACTGTGTAAATAACGTCGAGACTCGCAGTCATGAAGTGTACTCAGCAGATGTCAGATGTCCTCCACTTAAGCAACTTGGAAACAACCAAAAACGAATTAGGATTATTGAAAGCCGACGTGGAAAGCTGAGGTATTAAATATTTAATGCCCTGAACATAAGGATGTAGTTGATTTTGTGCTCTTGTTAGTTGCGGCTTTATCGTTTTGCATCAGTGATCCTGCGAATGCATTCATTTTTCTGCAAGGCTCATGGGGTGTTACTATGGAGACGAGAGCAGTTCTGACATATTCCCCCAGGCCCTGTTTGCTGGCTTTTTCAGTAAACACTTAATTATGCAATCAGTGTACTTGGAGGAGAGTTTGCTTAGCTGATTTCAGGCTAAAGATGAGCTCCCCTCATAAGCAGATGCTTTCATGAGTCTGTTGAGTGTGATTTTAATAAACGGAGCAAAATCAAGAAACTTCCAAGGGAAAAGGAAACAAATAAGAAGGCAAGGATTCAGTCTAATTATTTCTGATAACCTATCTGTATAAAAGCTTATCAAAGTCTTATCAACAACCTTAACTCCATACTAGAAACTCTGATAGTTTGGGGAGGAAGATGGATTCTCCTACACCATATAACCTAAGCAGGCAAATCCAACAAAAAATACATATATTTTTTAAGACTATTCTGTCTAGAAAGAAGCTATTATCAAAATCCTTATCAAAAGATCCTTCTTTAGGTCAGGGATTCTCAACGTGGGAATGGACTTCTGGGGTCTGTGATCTCCTCTCTCTTCCCATAAGGGTACGCAGAATATTGTTTCTGTGTGTATGTGTGCATCTTTCCAGAAGGAATGTCCTTATCTTTCATCAGCAACTCAGAAAATCAACAGACAAAACAAGATAAACGACAACTGATTAATTGTATTCTAGTGAAAAATACCCCATCTCCTTCTGAAAAAGTATGTTAACTCTTTCCCATCAAGTGTGATTACCAAAATGCAGGAAGGGTTTTCATGGCAGGGACCCGACCTCACATCTGTTCTTCATCCATCTCTGGATTTTGATAGAGACGTGCCTGGATGTGCTGGAATTCTTCCTCATTTGAAGGAACAAGTGCTGTTAGATGCCCCCCCCCAAAAAGAAATAAGCTGACCCACACCCAGCATTCTAAGTGACAACAAAAGTTGTGCCCCAATGGACTCCTTAGTTTTCCTAAACTGATTTAATTCACTGAAGGCACTTATTTGACAGATTCTTGTCAGAATCAGATTTCTATTTGGTTCCCTTTTTACTAGGTATTTACTATGTACAAGGCATTTCCTTATACACACTCTATTCTGTGTCCTCCTTGTGATTTCAATGTAGCTATTTGCACTGAAACTAGAAAATGGAGACAAGGGTTTAGAGCCAGCCAAAACTCAGACAGAACTACTGATGCAAATTTGGGAGTGAGAGAGGCACGCTGGGAACTGCCAGAAAGGAAGGGTCTACACCTCACCTTTGCTGAATGTCAACTACGTAAATGGGTCTATTTGTGCAGCTACTCGGGATGTATAACACACCAGCCAAGACTTAGGATCTTAAAATCACATCTCTTTCTTATTATCTCTCATGGTTCTATGGGTTACAGCGGAGACAACTTGTCTCTACTCCACAAAATCTGGGGCTTCCACTGATTTGACGCAATGGCTAAGGATTGGACCCTTGGGACTGGCCTGCGTCTTTCTCTATGCAGCCTCAGGGCCCCTCCATGTGCTTGCTCATATGGTCGCCTCAGCGTGGGAATCTCAGGGCGGTCAAACTTCTCACATGGTGGCTTAGGGCTCAAGATGAAGTTTCCAAAAACCAGGGCAAACGCTGCAAGGCTCCTTAAGACCTGGCCTCATCAGTCCCAGAACATCATTCTATTTGTCAAGAAGATACTAGGGCCAGCCCAGATTGCAGGAGAGGGGGATGGGGCTCTACCTTTCAATGCAAGGAGTAGTCAAGACTGTGTAATGTTTAGCAACTCAAAAAGCGGGGCAGACATATCAGGTAACACTGTTAAGTAATTGTCTTAACTTCTATATATACACATTATCTCAATTACGTCTACAAAACAGCCCTGTCATCCCATTTTACAGATGTGAAAATTGAGGCTCAGAGAGATTATGTAACTTGTCAGGGCGGTGGCAGAGCAGGGATTCAACCCACGACTGTCTGCAAATTCTGTGCCGTTCACTACTACCCCTCCTGGTTCTACCACACTTTGACTCAAGTTACAATCACCGCAGGCCCCATCGGTTTCTTCTCTGTTCCTCCTAACACACTTACTATGGATCTTCCATGAAATATAGTATAATTCCTCATCATCTTTTTGGCATATAGGCATCTACCCAAAGAGATCACAGAATCACAAAATGGGAGAGCTCTGGGTTCTGAGGAGGCAACAGAAGGGTACATAGGGCCAGCATCTTGCCTAGGACCACACAGATGACTGGAGGAGAGAGCACTGGGCTGAGGGGCATGGATCTGCTCCTACCCCTGGCTCTGTCTTCTTGTCTATGGTTTTTGGCATGTAGGAACCTCTGAAAAAAATGTGTGGTGAAATCAGTGATGACTGGAGATACTCTCTTCCTCTCCGTCTTGTCAAGAACTGAACCTTACCTAAGGGAAGGTAACTTGCTCTCTAATGAGAGTACTTGAAGTGCATTTCTTTCACTCGCTTTGAGATTTCTGTCAATTTTTTCATCTAGTTCTCATCTAATAGAGGCTAAATCCATTTTCAGCTAATTACAGGAAATGCTTCTAATGGGTAAATTAAGTCTGCTGCTACCCCAGTAGGTTCACCAGCCAATACCTTTTCCTTCATTCTCCAAGGTTCACTTTTCCTTCCTCTAAAAGGGCTTGTGACTCCCAAATCCCCCCAAATCACCCAGCCAAGTTAGGAGCTTCCAGAGGTCAATCTGCCCTCAGGAGAGAGTGGGCATCCACTGATGATGTGTCCAAGAGCCCCAAATTTACCGACTGCAAACGGCTAATCACTGTCGTGTGATGAAATGCTCCTTCTGGCTTTACGAAAACAAAAGACGGTTTGCCACTTGCTTGGAGGCTACAATGCCTGCCAAAAGCAAAGTGGTGGGAGTTGGAATTACCCCAAAAATGTTTTGAAAATGTGAAAATGTCTGTCTCATCCACAGTGCTCCTTTGCTTCCTTCCAGAAATGAGCGGAAGGAAACTTTCGGTCACACTGCCCTTGGTGCTTATGCTAATGAAGGGACTAGTGCAGCCCCAAGTGACAGGCAAAAAAAAAAACCTTGGCTGAGATCATGCCTAGCAGTAAGTCCAGTCCAGCTGCAGCTACAAAGAGCAGCGCCACATATTCCAGCTACTGGCTGTTAAACAGGTTTATCCATCATGTGGTCCATAAGGTCAAAAAGATAAGAAAAGAAAAAAAAAACCAAAGAAGTGTAGATCCTTACATGTTTCCCCGGTACCCAACTACTTTGCTCAAAACCAAATATGCTGTTCATCTATTCCCATCAATCCCTAAAATAGCTAATGATATGTCTGTAAAATAAAGAAAACAAAGCATAGTGTACCCGTCTCCCCTGGATACATCCTATATCTCATTGAGTCTGTCTACAACCAACTCCGCACAATTCCAGCTGCCCAAAATGCCCCTCATCCCTGCTTTCTGATGTCTTCACTTCTGGTTAATTGTACCACTGCTCCTCAAGATCAGAACAGAATTTTATTTTGCTAAATTCTTCCAGGGCTAATCAAATGTTTGTAATAGATAGTCTAATAATCAACCTAGCCATACTTGCAAGAGAAAATTGATGCCTGGAGGAACTAAATGGTCAGTCTAAAGTTTATCCACCATTTAATTGAAAGGTTTGAACCCAGGTCCCTAGTCTCTAAAGTTTATGCTCTTTCTTGTCTCAAGGTGCCAAATGTTGCAGCCCCACCCCACCAACACCCTCAACTGTAATTCCTTCTTGTCAATCCCCTGAATTCAAAGCCTTGTTATTTCTTACTTAGATTATTCTAATCATCTCCTCAAGACGCTTCATCATTTCAGCCTGTCTCCTTGCCTATCCATCCCTTAAATTGCTCATGGGATGGTCTTCTCAAGCAAAGACCAATTAAGAATGTGGTGATCTTGGAGGTTTGATGGTGTTAAGATGGAATTAGGACAAGGGAGCTGGCAATGCCTGAACCTCACCTTTGCCGAGCATCCCTTTGTCCTCCGAGGAACTGGTGAGATGGATGCACTGGGAACTATTGTACCTGGAAAATGAGGTCCCACTTTATGGATAGGCGGTACTCATAGCCATTCAAGCAGGGCTCCAGAAAAATGGGCTGGGGGTACCTTTTCCTGTTCCCCTAATGTCAGATCCCAATTCTATCACCAACAAGCTACAGAACCTGAAGTCTTGAGATCCATATGGGAGGCGGAGGATGAGGAATAATAGAAAGGAGGGGGAAAGAAGGGGAAAGAGAGAGAGGGAGAGAAAGAAGAAGGAGGAGGAGGAGGATGGAGGAGGGGGAGAGCAGTAGCAGTAGTAGCGGGTCAGGGAGGGTTTTTGTGAAGAGAGGGCATCTGAATTGGGTTCTAAATGGGGAATAGGACTTTCCACAAGCTTGTCCCTCTACCGGAAGCAGGACACAAAGGCTACTAGATGCAGGAAACCAACAGTGAGTTTGAATCAAGTCAAAAATGCAAGTCATCTTTGAAAAAGCCAACAGCATTCATAGGGATGGTTCCATCAGTGCTTGGATTTGCAGGATTAGGATGGCAGGGATGGCACCTATGGGTTGAAGGGGGCATGAAGGGACTGGGAGAACATATAACCTTTTGTCCAGTAGATTTGCTGGTTAAAACCACAGGATCTGAAGGCAAAATGCCTTGGATTCAAATCTTGGGTCCATAACTAACCTGGAAGCCTCAGGCAAGGAACCTGTCCTCTATAAGCTGTTCTGTGCCTCTGCATCTTCATTAGTAAAATGTGGAGAACTCTATGTCTTAGAGATAGGGGGAAAAAATGAGACAGTGCATATAAAGTGTACAGCACAACTCCCAGCATATGCTCATCATCATAATTGTTAGTTATTGTTGTTGTTAAGTTCCATTCACCTGGATGGTCCAGGGATCCATTCAAAGTTGGCTCTGGACGCCATAACGCCAGAAGTCATTCCAATGCTGAGTCTCAAATACACACACTGCTTTGTTTCTAAGAGAAGTATCAGTCCCATGCTTTGTGGACTGGAGATGGTGTGTGTGGAGAGTTTGGCGAGTATGTGGGCCATGGTGCTTGAATTCTCGCAGCCTCCTGTAACGTTTAAAATTGAACTGTGTCCTCCAGTCCCAACGAGTTATGCATCGTGGACAGGGAGAGATGGCATGAAGGGAGCAGCTGCTGAGTAGGAGAGTACACTACAGTTGGGTATCACAAGGCCGTCTTAGAGGAACTCATTTCAGCATCTTAAGAACTTAAGTCTCCCTTTAAGAGGCTCCTAATTCAGCGGCCCTCATCTGCTGGGATGATTGTCTGGGGAAGCCGAGGGGAGTATCCCTCAGGTACAAAGCCCTCCTCCACACTCCCCTACCCCACCTCCCATTAGACTTTCAGTGCAATCCCTCAACACTAGAACTCCCATCCCCCCCAACAGATACAACCCTGGTGCCTAAATGAAACCTTGAAGTCAGGATTCTCAATCGCACAACAATTCACCTGATTGGGGGTGCCTAGAGAAATATGGTGGGGAAGATTCTGAGAGCAAGTTTGATCTTAGTGGTTAGACATTCAACAAATATTTTAATTAATAAATATTATATGCCAGGAACTGGCTTGAGTGATCAAATAGGCAGGGTTGGCTTGAGGAGCTTTTCAAACCATATCCAAAATCCACAATTTGCCTTTTTCATGAAGTGCATTGCTTTTGCAGACATGACTTTGCTAGCTTTTAAAAATGGGCTATTAAATTTAGAACATCAAAGAGCAGGCCTGGCCCCGTGGCTTAGCGGTTAAGTGCGCGCTCCGCTACTGGTGGCCCGGGTTCCGATCCTGGGCGCGCACCAATGCACCGCTTCTCCAGCCATGCTGAGGCTGCGTCCCACATACAGCAACTAGAAGGATGTGCAACTATGACATACAACTATCTACTGGGGCTTTGGGGAGAAAAAGGGAAAAAAAAAAAATAAGAACATCAAAGAGCAGAGCCCAGGGGATTCTAGACAGGGGGAGTGTGTGAGCAAAACCTTGGTGTTGGGAAGGTAGGTGGTAAATTCAGGAGACATTGATAGGCCGTTCTGGGGAGCAGTGGATGACTCCTAAGATGCGTGCCATGCTAGAGGGTACGGGGGAAGAGGCTTGAATTCCAAGCTAAGACATTTGGGCTTTCTTTCCTAAGGATTTTCTGTTGAACATAGACAATTCCTGTCTAACAGTACAGTGGGCTGATTTGTGAAGGAGTGAGCCCTCTGGCTCTGGAGGTGATCAAGCAGAGGCTAATACTCTCTGTCAGAAATGCTGCAAAATCAAATGGGAAAGTAAACTAGTTCAGAAGTTATAATGTATGGCCCATAGAGTTCGCTTTTTTTTAGGGGTACAGGGAGCTGGGGAGGGAGACAATCAACAACAAAAAAATTGGTAAGGTAACACCAAAAGAATCCAGATTTTCTTGAAAAATAGAATGATCTAAAGACATTGGGCCCATTCCATTTGGCCACATTTGATAATTAGCAGGCTTCGCTGAGTGTTTATCCCTTTAAATGGGTCAGGTTCTCTAGTTTGCCAGCTCTGGTTAATTTCAAGTACCTGTCGGGTCCCTGAAGGCATCTGCATATTGGAGCCTGGGGCTTGATGCTATGTAAGGTTTTTTAGCTACATACGATAGTGAGTGTTCATGCCTTGACCATTCTGGACTTCCATTATCTTGCCGAAACTGGATTTGCAAGGTCCTGAGCTGAAACAGGCCCCCCAGGCTCCCTGTGTTTCCTGAAGAAGGGCAGGGGACAGGTCCTAGTTCATTTATCACTGGGCACCTTCAAGACCTACAGTGTCTACTCCGATCTGCATTTTCACAGTAACATTCTCCTCCGAGGAAAGGATGTCACCTCCCGTCATAAAGCCTCCTAAATCTTGAATTCATCTAAAACACCCAGGAGATAAGGCAGAATCAAAGACTCAGGTTTGGAGGGGAAGAACTGGTGATGTCTCCCTCATGAAATCAGAGGCTTTCAATACCATGATGCCCTCCCAGTGCTACGGCATTTCCGCAGCCAGAGTAGAGGTACCCTCTTTGTATAATTATTTGAACTTTGCAGATAACGAATGGGAAGCATTTTGAAATCTAATTCCCTTTCCAATCTACTCTCCACACTGCCACTTGGGTGGTGCTTCTAAAACACAGATGTGATAATATCATGCACTCGCTAGTAACCCTCCATCCTCGCTCTTTACCTGCAGCCTCATTCACAGAGTGAGACATTGCGTGTGAGAGCTGATGTGGGCCGTGTCCAGATGAGCCTTTTATGTTTCAATAGTCATGTGTCTAATTTAATATGTATCATGTAAATCCATAACACATCAAATTCATAAATTCAGTTGAAATGTAAAGTTTCTTTAAAATATTATGTTTCCTAAATTTAAGTAAACAACATAAATTAATTCAAAGAAAAAAACAACTTTAAGTAAATAGTACTGGTATTAGTGTGGGCAGGAAAAATAATTTTCCCTCTACTCTTCTAGGTTCTTGGCTTAGACTCCCTATAATAAAAGACAGATTACCAGGAGAAAAACAAACAGAAGTTTAATAACATGTATACCTCCTGTGTACATGGGAGAGACCCAGGAAAACTGAGTAACTCCCTGAAACGGCCCAGGCCACCACCTTAAATATCATCTCCAGCTAAAGACAAAAGAAGATGTGGGAGAGCGGGGGAGGCCGGTTACGAGAGGTTATCAGGCGAAGAACAGCACACAGGGTAAGGCTGTTGTGCAGATTTAAGTGGGTGCCTTCTCCGTTGATAAGAGGCTCTAGAGATTTAGAGTCATCCTTCTCTTCCTGGGACAGACAGGGAGACACCCTTACAAAGGAGATTTCCCTTGTAAATGTCTTCTGCTCAGTTTTCAGAGCTTTTCCTATGTCTGCTGTTTTTAAAAATAATCAGCCTAAAATAATCCTTATGCCAAAGAGGTATATTTTGGGCTGGTATATTCTGCTCCCCTTCATATATATAGGGAAACATCATAAAAAATGGTACTTGAATGGCTGAAATTGGGTTTTAGAAGCACTGAACTACAGGAGAGAGTCCAAACTACTTGGAATGTCTTAGATGTCCGTCATAGCCTGGCCCACCATAAGCTTTCCAGTCCCTTCTAATGCTGCTAGTCACCATGTGTCTTATACGATGGCTTGGCTTTCTGGGAACCTACATGTCTCCTGATGCCTCAGGGCCTTTTCACATACTATTTCTTTATGGCTGAAGTCCTTTTGGCTTCCCTTTCTACTTGGTGAACCACCATTCAAGCTTATCAACCCAGCTCACATCTCACTCCCCAAGGAAAGACTCCTCAATCTCACCAAGCAGAATCAACTCCCCACTTTATACCCTATAATTTTTTATTTATTTTTTTGGTGAGGAAGATTGGCCCTGAGCTAACATCTGTGCCAATCTTCTTCCATTTTGTATATGGGACACCACCACAGCATGGCTTGATGAGCAGTGTGTAGGTCTGCACCAAGGATCTGAACCCGTGAACCCTAGGCTGCCAAAGTGGAGTACACAGACTTAACCACTATGCCACCAGGCTGGCCCCTCCCTATAATTTTTTAGTACACACTGTATTCAAACATAATCATCTGATATTATTTGTTTATGTGTCTGACTTGACAACCAGGCTGAGACCCAATTGGTCAAAAACTGCCTTATTTATCTTTGTACACAGAGGTGCTTAATAAATGCTTACTGAATGGATGGACAGCTTTTCCACTGAACTTCAAGCAAAAGCAGGTTTTCATTTTACTCCCTCCTCCCACCCCTCCATGGTACTAATTTACTAAGGAGGCTACGGAAGCAACGTGACCTTCACTTAAGAATATGAAAGCTGAGGATGATATTTTAACAAGCCCCCATCCCTTACAGATAGATGACAAGAAGGGAGTATACTACAGTGACTTATTTTGTATCCCAAAGCGCTATGCTGAGTATTTAGAAGGTGTCATTATTCCCCAAAGCTTCATTCTGGAAAAGAGATAAGATACCATCATGAGTCATTAAAGTGTCTTCAATGCCAATAGCAAGTATAGTCTCATGGAGATGGAGGAGACTAAAATGTTCCTCACACCTGCCCACCATCTGTCCCCATCTACACCCTAGGTCAGGGCACCCTGTCGCTTACCTGAACAGGTGTGGTTACTCACAATTGCCCCACCCACCTCAATTCTGCTCCCTCCCTCTGCACCTGGGACAACCTCAAAGGCCTCCCATCGTCTTCACCTGGCCCTTGTGGCCCTTGACAACCCCCCTCACTGGACCCCACGGCACTGTGTGTTCTGGGCAGGCCACTCTCCTCGGGCGTGGGGTCTGCTCTACCTGCGGCTCTCTCCCCCAGCTCTTCTCAAGGCTTATTGTCCAGGTCTTGGCTTAAATGTTGCCTCTTCAGAGGGTCCTTTCTGGGTCATCCTATAGAAAATAAGCACCTCTTCATTTCCTTATCAACACAGTGTGGTTATTTTCTTTATCACTTTCCTAAGAATCTCTGTGTGTGTCTGTGTGTGTGTTTAAGGCGTTTGCTCGCATTTTTAAAAAGCGAGGCCCATTAGGTCAAAAGATTCCCTCTCCCCTGTTCTCTTCTGAAGTCCTGGCACCTAGTTCAGTGCCTAGAACATACTAAGGACATAATACGTATTTAAAGGGAGGGGGCAGGGGAGAGCAATGGCGGAGGAAAGGGGAGAGAGGGAGGAAGACACCCATAATTTCCAGGAATCCTGTTCTTCCAAGCGTTGCCTCCACTCATTTTCTTAGAGCAGAAATACCCTTCAGAAGTTGAGAATTAGCAGAAAACGTGTGAGATCAGTTGGAGTGGAGAGAGAAGGAGAGGTGTGGAGAAATCCATTTTTCTGCAGTGTCGGTACAAAAGACGTCAAAGATAATTTGCTGATACACGCAGTTATGTTGCTAAATTGTTTTTATCCAGGGAACCGTTCCATGTCTTCTTCCCTCTTCCTCCGTCTTGCACATGAGGAAGCAGTAATTGGAGTTAGGTAATATCTCTCCACATAGTTGGCTGGGTCTCCGGGGCTCACCACTCATCAATGGTTTATGTGTCTCCACCCACCACGGAACGTTGTTTTGAAATGATGATCAGTCTGAGAGCAAGAATTCTTTGCCAAAAGGTCATAAATACATTCTGAGTGCCATTTAAGAGCACAATAAAACCATCACTCCTCAACAGATCCTAAACTCTAATAAATTTAACAAAGGCATTTTAGAGCACTTTGTCCCAATAAAATATACTGAGTTGATTTCTCCAAGCCCAAGTGTGGGGGAAAGTCAGTTATAAATGTTCAGGAGCTCAAGACGCCCATCCCTGGGCAAGAAGCCCACTGCACCCTCCGCCATTGGCATCCATCCATCCATTCACTCCCGAGGCATCACTTTGCCTCATCTTTCCTCCTACACTCCAGCTACTCATGCCCATTCTCTGTCTCCTTTGCTGGCTCCTTCTTTTTCCATTTAATCTTAAATGTTGGAGTTTTTCAAGGCTTCTAGATCCTACCTACTTCTCAATAAGAATAACACCAGGAATATAACAACAAGCACTTAATATAAGCCAGACACTCTTCTATGCAACTCCCTCAAGCTTTCTCATTTATCTCGCCAGAACTAATAATGTACCAATCCCCTACCATTGCCTCTATTCCACAGAGGAGGAAACTGAGATAGAGAAGTTCAAGGACTTACCCACTCCGGGTCTCACAGCTAGGCAACCAAGTGCCACAACCTCAGCTCATAGCCATTACTCTGTACCAGTGGTTCTCAACCAGGGGCAATTTTGCCCCCAATGGGACAGTTGGAAACATCTGGCGATGTATTGGTCATAACTGGGGCATCTAGCGTGTAGAAGTCAGGAATGCTGCTAAATATCCTACAATGCACAAGACAGGTTCCACAACAAAGAATTATCCAGCCCAGAATGTCAACAGTGCTGAGGTTGAGAATCCCCGCTCTTTACCATTTTGTAAACTTTTGCCATGTGAGCTTATCCATGCCACAGCTTTAAGTTCAGTCTGCGGACTGAATATACCAGAATTTATATTCTTAGCCCTGACCTCTCCTTTGACTTTTATAACTTTCCTGCATTTGGATATACAACTTGACATCTCCATTAGATATCAGAAATTCAGTGTATCCAAAACTGAACTCACGGCCCTTCTCCTACCACATATCTTCCTCCAAGCTTCCCTATCTCAGCAAATGATACCACCATCCAATCAACTACACAAGCCAGAAACCTGGAGGCCCCTTGGCAACTCCTTCTTCTTCCTCCTCCCCAAGTCTATCCAACACAATTGCTGCAGATTTTACCTCCTAAGTATCTCTGGGACCCACCCGTTCTTCTCCATCTCTACCAACACCACCCGTCCTAGTCCTAGCTTCCCTGCAGTAATTTCTAGCTTGGGCAACTGCAGTCACCCCCTGAGCTCCCCATCACCACTGCCCATCAACCAGGGCACCTCTCATATATTAGGATTCCTCGGAAGACATCGCTTAAAAATTGCTATGCTGATTTAAAAAAAAAAAAAAGTGTGAAAGCTATTAAATAGCTATTTTACAGAGCTCTAACAACATCTTTCTCTGAGCAGGTTTCCCAACTTGGCCATTGTTTATCTGTTGGTGTCTCAACAGAAAACAGATGACGCATTCAAAACAGCATGGTTAGGACCAAGATGGCAGAGTAGGAGACCCCAGCTTCTGTGCCCCAACAAAGAACAACAATGACAGCTATCCATGAATGAAAATAGCTCTGGGAGAGCTCAAGAGTCCACTGAAGAAGCTTCAGCAACACAGTAGAGCAAAAAATCTGGGATTCATGGGAATACATGCATGTATATTTTCCTCAGTCTTAACACTTTGCCTGACACATAGTAAGCACTTAATAAATTAAAAATGAAAAGACCTCAGATATATATTGAACACTTACTAAGCATGGGGTCCTACACTGAGTGATGGGATTACATTGGTGAAAAAGACTGGCCTGGTTCCAGAGACCTTACGGCTAAGGCCTTTTCTGATCAAGAACCAAACATCTTCACAATGAAACTATTCCAATAGGGAAGTTGTTCCACCCATTTCCGGTAGCCAGATCCCCACCGGCCGGCTCCTAGTCATCTTCCGAGAACAGTGGGTCTGGGTCCTTTTCCTGTTACCTAATTCTTGCCTGAATTCACCTCGCCCATTCTGACGTTCTAAAGGTATATTCTTTACAATCTTCATTTTTTTGTTTATTCCCTCTAGGACTGACGGCCTGGCCAGAGTCATCGCGCAGCATATGAATAATCAGTGCATTGCTGCTCCGAGTGTCCTCAAAGGAGGTTATGCTCTATCGATTCCCTGGACCACATTAAAGCCCTAAATCGAAATACTGACAAATCCTTGCCCATTTTCATGGATTTTATCAGGCTAAAGGGCTATTTTGTAAATTTTATGCTATAATACCACTCTGCAGCCTGCAGACTACCAAAACTATTTTATTTGAATAAATCCAGTATAAGATGCTCTGGAGAGTAATTGATTTATGGCTTAATGACTTTGCAAACACAGTATGTTCTAAGACCAATTTTCTGCAGGGGACGGCATATTGTGGTTGAGTGTGAAGGAAAGCTGTGTTGAGAACTCTTAGTGCTTGTTCTTGTTGCCAGAAATAGTGTGATTGCTCTGCACTCAAACATCACGTAAGAGATCCTTGAACCTCTGAAACTTGATTGAAGAATGTCTTCAGTATTCGTATTTCCATGCATTTAGCTTAAATTTAAGGATGTTGCTTGCCCTCAGTGCAACGTCAAAATGGCTAGAGAGAATGAAATTAATGGAACAGCACGGTAGGATAGGAGTAGAAATAAATTGAAAATCAGGAGACCTGGCTCAACACCCTAACACTTCCTCTCATTAAGTGTATATGGATGTCACTTTTCTTCTCAGCATCATGACCTGTGAAATGAGGTAGCTGGACCAGATCAGAATCACAAACGCAGCCAGGCAGGATTTGGCTTGCAGGCATGTTTTCTTTGGGCTGCATGGTATAAAACAAAAACAAAAGCAAACAAACAAAAAAGCCAACATAGTCAAGGCTTCTAAAGTCAAGAGATTTCCAATCAAATTCCAAATTTCCAGCTTCTGGAAATCAGAAGATTTGGCCACATGCGTCTGCACACCTCACGGGCACAGCTGTTAGAGCTGTGTCCTCACTATAGATGGGGCCCTAGCAATCCAGTCTGTCACCATCCACACTCCCCATATTGGTCCCTGATATTGAGGCAGAAGTTATTTTTCATTTATATTCACAATACTCTACTGTTCTCTGATAGTAGAGAACCATTTCATTTTCCAACTAGTGATAGAAAAATATATACATATAGGGGCAGATAGATTATGAAAGCCACCTGCTTCAATAAAAGTGGCAAAGAGAACATGTTGTTGTGGAACTGAAGACTATTTCTAAACGTGTCATATGTAAACAGAGTGTGTCCTTGTTGAAATGATGCAACAGGCTGATTTCACGCATTGATGCTACCTGTCTGGAATGTAGGTGCTAGAGTTTACACCTCTCGGATGAGATGTTCTGATACCTTCTAGTTCTAGAAACTTAGTCAATAAAAATGTGTGTTCTGTGTTAGAAAAGTCATTTATTCATCTTTTAGGGCCATATCTATCTATCTCCATCTCTTTTTCTCTCTGTCACTCTCATTCACGCTCTCTTTCTTTCTGTTGAAGAGTATCTCAAGCAACATGATGTCTTTGGAGAAGAGGATCTTACCATATTAAATGGAAAAGTATGACTTGAAAAAATGAAACACTGCTTACGTTCAGAACACACACAAGCCCATATACATACACGATGTCTCCATTGGGTAAAAATCACCCGTGCTCTTCAGTAGGGGCAGAAATGAAATTGCTAGGGTGGTGGGTGGCATATTGATAAGTTGTATATAGAAAGCTCATTTCTCCATGTGTACATCAGCATCCATCATCTACAGCAGGTGTTCTTAATCCGCAGTCCATGAATCCAACTGGGTCCTGCAATGGGATGGGCTTGAGAGAGTCTCTAAAACATCCCAGAAAAATGCAAGGTTTTGCATATCTATGCATATATGCTTTTTTCTGAGATGATGATCCATAGCTTTCACCAAATTCCTGAAAGGCCCATGACTCCCTACCTACAAAAGTTAAGAACCACTGAGATACAGGGTATCAATTAAGCAAACCAACTCTGTATGGGTTCTTGCTGGGACATAATTACGTTGACCACATTTTCAAAACCAAAAGTTGGGGTGCATATTTGAGCACATAGCTGGATACCAAGACAGGATATTGAAATAAGAATTGTTCCAGGAAACCCAAAACATTCAGTCAGTTTAGAAATAGGCCCTCAGGGTGTGATGGGAACTGAGGAAGTGTGGTCTACCAGGGGGCATGCCAAACAAGTCAGAATAGGAAGTTGCCCTGAAGACCATAGTGTTATTGGCAAAGTCAGGACTAGAAGTGGGATCTTTTATCATCCTTTGCAGTGGTATTTCCATAACTCCACCCCCTTGCAATTATTCCAGAACAGTCCCTCTCACCCCTCCTTACACACACACACACACTCACATTTCTTGTTCTATCCTCACTGGGAGAAATTCCAGCAAAACACCTCCTCTAGTTGTGGCCTCCTATCTCTGGCTCTTCTCCCAGGTGAGGACCACACATCATAGTGATTGGATATCCTGGATTCTTTCTCTCTTTCTCTCCCTTTCTCTCGCTTTCTCTCTCTCCCTCCCTCCCTCTCCCTCTCCCTCTCCCTCCCTCCTTTCCTTTCTTTCCTTCCTTCCATCCTTCCTTCCTTCCCTCCCTCCCTCCCTCCCTCCTTCCTTCCTTCCTTCCTTCCTCCCTTTCTTTCTTTCGTTCCTCCCTCCCTCCTTCCCTTCCTTTTCTCTTTTTTAGCAGTTGCGATTTGTTGTAATTTCAAAGACACTTTTCTGATGTCAGGCCTTGTTTCAAATCTCACAACCCAAATTCTGGTCAATCAATGAGTCCATATCAGGGTAACAAAGAGAAAAATGGAAAGGAAACGAAAACCTCTCGGACTATAAGTTCTCATTTGTCAGTCAACCCACAAAATGTTCTTCAGCCCCTCACTCCTGCCCTGAACTAAAACCTTGCCCCTCAGAGCGTGGTCCCAGAAACAGCAGCATCGGTATCACCTGGAAGCTAGCCAGAAATGCAGAGTCACAGGCCCATCCTCTGGCTTAGAGAATGAGAATCTGCATTTAACAAGATCCCCGGGGATTCGGACACAAGTTCCAGTTTGAAAAGCTCTGCGTTAAAGGCAGGCGCCCGTCTGCTGGTGAGAGAGCTCCCGCTGGCCAAGGGTTGTTATTACAGCCATCTTAACAGAGAAACCAGAGAAGATTCAAATGAGCAGTGTGAACTAGCTATATAGATCATATGGGTGAACATTTTCCTTCATAAAGAGTCTAAAATGGTCTCTCTCCAGTACATTTAACGGAGTGTGATTGAAGAACAAAAGGACCACTTTTCTAAATGTCCAAAACCTGGCTTCTAATTGTAATCCTGCCACCCACTTTCAGATCACTTTATTTCTCGAAGGCCTTGTTTCCTGTGGTACAAAACAGAATGAATATTACCTTTCCTGAATATGGGGCAGTGTTTCTGTGAATGTCAAGTGGAAGGGAGTGCAGAGTCATGGTTAAGAATGTGGACCCTGGGGGCCAGCCCCGTGGCTTAGTGATTAAGATCGTGAGCTCCGCTTCAGCAGCCCAGGGTGCACAGGTTCAAATCCCAGGCATGGACCTACACACCACTAATCAAGCCATGCTGTGGCAGATGTCCCACATATAAAGTAGAGGAAGATGGGCACAGATGTTAGCCCAGGGCCAATCTTCCTCAGCAAAAAGAGGAGGATTGGCAACAGATGTTAGCTCAGGGCTAACTTTCCTCACAAAAAAAAGAGAAAGAATGTGGACCCTGGATTTACACAGCCCCGATTACAAAGTCTATGTCTAGCACTTCTTAGCTGAGTATCCTTAGGTAAGTAGCTTGCCCTCTCTGTTTTATAATAGTACCTCTCCCATAAGGTTGTTTTGACAATTAAACCTAACGTTTAAAAAGCAAACAGCACTCTGTAGGCACATAGTAAGCAATCAATGTGTTATCACCTGTGTGAAAGCATTTTGCAAACTGTAAAGAGCTCTACAGATGTGGGAGTTTATTCTTATTGGCGGGCACTCATGCAAAGCTATCAGCCCTAGATGAGAATTAAAGATGTCACCCATGGCTCAGTAAGGGATTTCCAAGACCTCTGTCCTGGTAGCCCTAAAACACACGTAGAGGCACCGGGACCTTATTTTCAGAGTCACTCAGGCCTTCACCACTATGCTCAGGGCTTTTTACAAAAACCTATGAAACGGTGTCCACTTGTGAGCGTTTGCACTCATTGTATGTTCACAATTGTTAACTGCAAACATTGCTGTTATGATTGTATTTTATTTTTAGTTTCATAGAAAATTGTCTTGTGATAGATTCTAACAAACATAAGAGGTAGAGGGGCACCAAAGGGTTAATCAATAAGATTTCTTCAATTTTCCACACGTGATTTTATAACTCATTTTGCGCAAATTAAAACAGACCACTGTTTTGTGAAACCACCATGTTTTAAGTGCTTTCCATGGAAAATCACATTTGATCCTCACAATAACCTTACGAGTTAGATACCAATAACATTCCCATTTTACATATGGTGAAACTGAGATTTAGGGAGATAGAGAGATTTGCCCAGGGCCACACAACCAGGAGCAGCTGAAGCCAGGACTCTAGTCTGTGAGCTCCTAGAGACTGCTCTTTCTTTGCAGGAAATGGCCTCACTCTATTGTTTGGTTTCAGCCAAGGTCCAGGTCATGGAAGATCTGGGAGAAAAGAGTATGAGAAGCACCAGTGACATGGGCCTGTTGCATAGCAACCGCGTGCTTGAGACTGGGGAGGGGAGACAGGCTCCTTGCGTCTTTAAAGCACCATCACTAAAAATAGCCTGAAATATGACAGCTAAACACGAAGTCTCCTCCAAGAAGAAAAACCCATCTTGCAACTGAATATCTTTGCTCCGTTGTCCTTGAGAAAAGCATGTGGAATTACGGGAGGCTGGGCATCTGCAGCTTTTCTCCACCAACACTACTTCATTCCACTCATTCACCTTGTAGGTGAGGGGGCCACCATTTCTATGGTACTCATGAAATATCTGTCTCCGTACTTTTTTCCGCTCCAAAGCTGGAATTCAATCCAGGTCAAGGCAAGAGCAGCCTTGATTGCAAAACATGGCCTTCACCTTCCCTGTATTAATCTCCCAGAAATTAATCACCTTGGTTAGAATCACCTTAGGTGCAAACATTTATAATACCTGCATTTGTCACTCCGGGAGAAACCGTGCCAATTACAGTGGCACCTACTATAAATCTCATGCCTTCCAAAGAATATTAGATATTTAATTAGATCTTGAAAACCCTCTTCACCTAATACCTTAAGGGTCTCCAGGTCCTCCTCCGAGGCTGATAATTAAAGGAAGAATTCCTCCCTGAGTCTGCTGTATTCCTCTGGGAATCAGATAGTGCCCATGAGAGTAATCACTAAGCCTGAATATTGGCCTGGATTGGGTAGGCACAAGAAGCAACAAAAGAAATTGAAATGCAGCCATCTGCCCACAAAGAACTTCCAAGCTAGTTGGCCATTTATTTATTCAAGGCAGAATAAGGGTCCCCCTTGATGTCTACTTCCTAATCCCCAGAACCTAAGAATATGTTAAATTACATGGCCAAGGAGAATTAAGGTTGCAGATGGAATTAAAAGTGATAATCTGCTGATTTTAAAACAGTGAGAGTAGCCTGGATTATCCAGGTGTGCCCAATGTAATCACAAGGGTCCTTACAAGTGGAAGAGGGAGGCAGAAGAGAGGGGAATATATGACTATGAAAGAAATGTACAGAGAGATGCAACATTGCTGGCTTTGAAGATGGAGAAAGGGTCTATGGCCATACCACCCTGAACGCACCCGATCTCGTCTGAAGATGGAAAAAGGGGGCTGTGAGCCAAGGGATGAAGGCATTCTCTGTGGGTGGAAGATGGAGAAAGCAAGGAGACAGTTCTCCCCTGGAGCATCCAGAGCCTCGAGAGTCTGCCAACCCCTTGAGTCTGGCCCAGTGAGACCCCTTTTGTATTCCTGATCTCCATCATTGTAGGATGATAAATTTGCATTGTTTTAAGCCACGAAGTCTATAGCAAATTGTTACAGCAGCAAGAGGAAACTAGTACAAGCACCTACAGGGTGCTTCATTAACAGCTCAGTGCTCAGTCCTGGGACCACAACAGTGAAGAAGACAGCAGCTGTCTTCACCCTCTTGCAGTTTATACCCTGGTGGTGCCGACAAGAGAGAAAAACAAATAACCGCAGGCTGTAATACAGGCAAGGAAGAAAAACCAAAGAGGGGTTGACGGAGAAACTAACAGAAGGTCAGATGGGAGCTATCTCGGCAGAGATGACATCTCAGCCTAAAGGAAGAGAAGGAGGTGGAGGGGAGAGAATTCCAGGTTGAGGGGACAGCGTATGCAAAGGCCCTGAGTAGAAAAGAGCTTGGTATATTCCAGACACTGATGGAAAACCAATGTGTTCGGAGCATGGCAGGCCCAAAAAAGAGAAGCATGAGATGACATTGATCAGCAAAGAAAGGGCCGGTCATGCTGGATCTCGAAGGCCTTGGTGCCAGTTTGGATTATAAGCTAAGAGTGCTGGGTTTGAAGGATTTTAAGTAGAGACTGACACGTTGCGATTCAAATTTAAGAAGATCCCTTTTGCTGTGTGCAGAGGAATGGATTGAAATGGAAGGATGCAGAGACACCAAGCTTTTGCCATTCCCCCATGAGGAAATGACAGTGGCTTAGACTTGGGCAGTAGCAATGGACATAGAGACGGTCAGGTTCAAGACATTTTGAAAACAGAACTTACAGACTTGCTGATGGGCTGCACATGAGAAGGAAAGAATAAGGAAAATATAGCACCTTTCTAGGTGTTAGTTTTTGTTGCCGATGCTACTGTTTTCTTAAGCAAGAGGGAGACAAGAGGTAGGGCGCCATCTTTATCTTACATACTAGTCAATTCTTGCATCTCTATTCGTTCATTCAACAAGTATTTACTGAGTATCGGCTGTGAACCAAGTGCTGTTTTAGGTACTGGGGCTTTAGCAGTAAACTCAATATAAGCCCTTCTCCCACGGTGTTTAAATTCTAGTGGGCTAGATAGACAATGAACGAATAAATGTAAACATGTATAATGAAATTTCAGGTCACCATAGGCTACGAAAAAAATAAAGCAGGTGATTGCCACTGCAGACAGGACAGAAATCCTGGCTAACTCGTGGAAACCATGAGTTCATTATTTACCCTAATTAGAAAATAGAGATGTTAGTTGTGTGGTTAAGATAATTAGAAATAACTGCAAACAGGAGTTGTCATGAGCCTGGAGGCAGTTACCTCTTTTTCTGTGGAAAAGTGTTCCGTGGTGAATCTTGAATTGGGCCACGGAGAATGCCTTTTTTGGGGGCAGGGGGGCAGTGAGGAAGATTGGTACTGAGCTAACATCTGTTGCCAATCCTCCTCTTTTTGCTGAGGAAGATTGTCCCTGAGCTAATATCCGTGACAATCTTCCTCCATTCTGCACGTGGGACACCGCCACAGCGTGGCTTGATGAGTGGTATGTAGGTCCACGCCCAGGATCCAAACCCATGAACCCCAGGCTGCCAAAACAGGGCACGCAAACTCAACCACTACAACACCCGGCCGGCCTAAGAGAATGCCTTTATTTTTGATAGAAGGAAAGGAGCAGCTAGAAGGATGAGTAATAATAAAAGGATGGAGGTGAGAGGGAGGGAGAGAAAGGGGAAGGGCACTGCCAGGCATCAGTTGGCACCAGACTTTTCCAACCTAAGCACTGATAACTGGGCTACTGCTCCCCTTCTTCATGACACACGGGTACTCGGTTTCCTCCATGTCAACAAGAGGAAGGAAGAAGGGAGTGGGAAATGTAATCAGGCTAGGAAGTTTCTTCTAACAAACAGGCCTGTATGATTTGTGTAGACTATTTAAATGCAGAATTCCTCTACAAAATAAAATTTCCTTTTTATTTCAATATTACTGAAATTGGTAAGACCAGAAAAACACTGCTCCCCAAACTGGAGGTTTACCAGCGAAAAATAATCAAAGTAGTCAGGTAGGTAAAGTCTTTTGAAATTTCTTTGTGCTAAAAATAGAAGACCAGCAAAACGCCGAGCACACCATGAACACCAAAGATGTGTCAGCTTTGGGCTTCCTGATGGCAGGGCTGACCTGACAGCATTCAGTCTGGGCCTAGACGTAACAGGTGCACGAGATGATGTGATGCAATACAGTAGTTAGTATACTTGAGCAATAAGTTAGCAAAATAATAAAGTGTTACTGTACAATGATTGCATGCAAAACGGTTCTGTTTCTTGCAGCAATACCTGGGATGTAGTCCTTAAAGTAAAAATGTTCACCATCTATTTATAGAGCAGGTAAAAGACTTATGAAACAATCAATAAGCCTTAAGCAACTGCAGCTAAGTATGGGCACTATGCTAGATGAAGATAAGACAAATATCTTCACAGTAGAACTGCTTTTTGAGAAGTTTTCATACTGGAGAGAGATAGAAAAGATAAAAGTAAAATATGAAAATGGTTATGATGATTGATGGTAAAAAGAAGGAAGAGGAGGAGAAAGAGAATATCCGCCATTTATTGAAGACTTACTATTTGTTTAGAATTCATTTAAACTGTTTTATACTTATCGTCATATTTAATCCACATCCTTATGAAGAATCCATAATCTTTATGAAGAAATCACTGGTTTTATCCACATTTTACAGATGAGAAAACTGAAGAACAGAGAGGGTAAGTAACTTGCCCAAAGTCACACAGCCTACAAATAGTGGAGCTGGAGTTCAAACCCCTGTAGTCCACGCTCAAAAATCCTGTTTTGTGC
This sequence comes from Diceros bicornis minor, assembly GCF_020826845.1. Lineage (NCBI taxonomy): Eukaryota > Metazoa > Chordata > Mammalia > Perissodactyla > Rhinocerotidae > Diceros > Diceros bicornis. The sequence continues at coordinate 27,778,515 of NC_080771.1, forward strand.
TGCTCCCTGCTGATCAGGTAGTGAGGGGACTCTTGATCTACAGAGAAAATGTCAGTGAGTTCAAACAGCAGCCTCATATTCCATATTAAATACATGAAAAGACAGCAACCATTTACCCTATCAAATTGTGTAGAAGGACTCTCACTCTCTAGCAGGGAGAAGAAAAATTATTTTCTTTTGGAAGTTGTAATTAGCATCACTGTCGTCATCATCGTCATGTAGAGAGAGAATAACTTTAATGACATCATATTCCCAGCCTCCACTGATAAAACAAGAACCAACTCAAAGTTCAACCCATCAACAATGCAAATTTTATCATCTAACTATTAAAGTTACAATTTTGAAAAAAATGATCTGGAGAAAAGTCCATGATAACATTATAAACGTTTAGTGATAAAAGTAGGATACAAAACTATGTATATATTATAGCATATTCCAATTTGTACATAAGAAAAAACCTTTTTAAGAATATATGGGTTAAAATATGTAAAAAAAAAAACCTATAGAAAAATATAAATACTGTAATGATTTCTGTGTGATGGTATTTGGGGTTATTTCTATTTTCTCCTTTATTTATCTTCTATTTCCAAGTTTTCTAGACAGATTTACAGTATTCTTTCATCTAGAAAAGTTTAATCTCAAAATCTACACACACACAAATCTACACAAATACAGCCGTGTGCCGCATAAGGATGTTTCAGTCAACAACCAACTACATATACAACAGTGGCCCCATAGATTAGCACTATCTAGCCTAGGTGTGTAGTAGGCTGTACCATCTAGGTTTGTGTAAGTACACTCTGATGTTCCCACAACGACGAAATCACCTAAGGACACATTTCTCAGAACATATCCCTGTCATAAGTAACACCGTTACTCGATTATTGAAAATCTAATAGAAATTATTCTGATGTTATACACAGATTACTTCTAAATTTATAGAAGTCCATTTGATATATTGAAGAAGAATCTAGAAACAGCAAGGATAATATTTCTTCTTGATTCATTAAGTCTAATCTATAACTTTATTAATATGATGAAAGACTCTTTTCCTAGTTCCACGAAAGTGTGAAATAGAATTTTCCCCTCTAGATAAACGACCTTTACCTGGAGTCAGAGATTCAAACACAATGGGAAAAAATGCAAACACACTTTAACGCTTCCTCGCATTTTTCCAGAAATCCAGTGTGAAAGAGAAGACAGGGATCTTAGCAAAAAGGGGAAACAAGAGTTGTAATTTCTCATCACTCAAGATAGACTCGCATGTGCCAGACGTGGACGGGAACTTGGTTAGAAGCACTCTAACTCCCATGGCCAGATGGGTCAGGCAAATCACCCCCTCCTTCACCCTAGTGAAGCAGGATGGATTATATCCTCATGTTTCATGCACATTGCCCAACAAACATTTAGAGAGCATATTTTGTTTCAAGAAAAATGAGAAGTATTTGTGAAAGTGAAGATGATTCCTATTTTTTCCCAAAAGGTTGAGATGTAGGTAAATAAAAATATTTCACTCTCATCTTTCTCTCACTTGTGCTGAGGTTTGTCTTATGGTAAATGACAAGGGATGCTCAGCTTCAATGTCTGGAAGACAATAGGGAATGATGCGGACTGGGGTGAATTTAAGGGGCAGCCACCAGTTATCTCCAGCTAACTGGTGCCATGTTCTAATCTCAAAATGTAGTCTGCAACAGAATTACCTGGGCATCTTTTTAAAATTAAGGTTCGTGAACCACAAAACCAAAGAAGGGTTCTGGAATCTGCATTTTAACAATCACCTTAGGTCAGCACTAGCCAATAAAACTACAGCGTGCGCTACAATTGCAAGCCACATACGTAACTTTAAATTTTCTAGTAGCTACATTTTTTAAAAGTAAAAAGAAAAGAAATTAATTTTAATAATATATTTCATTCTACCTCATATCTATCATTTCAACATATAATCATTATTAAAAGAATTATTAATTTTTCTACTAAGTTGTCAAGATTTGCTGTGTATTTTATACTTACAGCATACCTCAATTCATAGTAGCCACATTTCAAGTGCTCAATTGTTATTATCGCAAGAGATTTATCTTTGTCGTTCAGCTTTATAAAAATCGTACTTACATTGATTCTCACTGCTTAAATATAAGCTGCTTGTCTTAGTCTGTTGGGGCTGCCATAACAAAAGACCACAGACTGGGTGGCTTATAAACAACAGAAATTTATTTCTGGTAGTTCTAGAGGCTAGAAGCCTGAGGTCAGGGTGCCAGCATGGTGGGATGAGGGCCACTTTTCCCCACAGACTTCTCATTGTATCCTCACACGGTGTAAGACTAGGGAGCTCTGCGGGTCCCTTTATAAGAGCATTAATCCCATTCATGAGGGCGCCACCGTCATGACCTAATCACCTCCCAAAGACCCCACCTCCACATACCAACACATTGGACTTGAGGATTTCAACATATGAATCTGGAGAGACACAAACATTCAAGCCATAGCAGTGCTCAAAGCCAAACAATGGGGGCCAGCCCGGTGACATAGTGGTTAAGTTCACACACTCTGCTTCCATGGCCTGGGGTTTGCAGGTTCGGATCCCAGGCGTGGACCTATGCACTGCTCATCAAGCCATGCTGTGGTGGCATCCCATATACAAAATAGAGGAATATGGGCACAAATGTCAGTCGGGACTAATCTTCCTCAGCAAAAAGAAGAAGATCAGTAATGGGTGTTAGCTCTTAACCAATCTTCCTCACCAGAAAAAAAAGGCAAACAATGTGTTTGGCCACTCTCATTTGCTCCAACATCCCTCTCCAGACTTGGACTAGGAGACCTGGGTCCCAATCCCAGCTCTGCCTCCTATAAACTCCATGACCTTGGACAAGTAGCCTCTTCACCTGTCAAGATCCCCATTTCCTCATCTATAGGTAAATCACTTCAACTAGAAGATCTCTGGAGAATCTTCTTTGAAACTCAGTAGTGCTAACAAACAGGTTATCTGCCTTTTGGTCCCAAGAAAAGAGCATTTTTCTTTTCTCTCTTCCTTTGTTTTGTGATTCTTCTCAGAAGGTTGAAAATGAGGCTTGGAGGGCCTGCTCTGTCCTTTAGATGGCCAACCAGGTGGCTCCGGGTCTGTGAGGCTGTGTGAGAGTGAATCATCACCAACCTATAGGACAATCACATTTGGGAGGGCCCACATCTCAGAAGAAATGCTGCTCTCAACTTCGTGCCCACTACAGGCAAGCTGAAGACTTAATGTGTGCATGTAATTTAATCTTCCAGGGCCGGCCCGGTGGCTTAGCGGTTGGGTGCTCGCGCTCCGCTGCTGGCGGCCGGGTTCGGATCCCAGGCGCGCACCAACGCACTGCTTCTCAGCCCATGCTGAGGCTGCGTCCCACATACAGCAACTAGAAGGATGTGCAGCTATGACATAAAACTATCTACTGGGGCTTTGGGGGAATAAATAAATAAATAAATAAATAAATAAAATTAAACTTCCAGTGTTAATTAGGACAAGTAAGACAATGCTGATATAACAAACAACTCCCAAATCTCAGTTGCTTAAAACAAAACAAAAGTTTGGGTTTTGTTCATGCAACACATCCAATGTGGGTCAATACTGTCTGTTATGGGTTGAATTGTGTCCCCACAAAATTCGTATATTGAAATCCTAACCCCCAGTACCTCAGAATGTGAACTTATTTGGAAGTAAGTTCTTTATAAGTGTAATTAGTTAAGATGAGGTTGACTGGAGTAGGATGGGTCCCTAATCCAATGACTGGTGTCCTTATGAAAGGCGGAAGTTTAGAGACAGAAACGCACACAGGCAGAGAACCATGTGAAGATAAAAGAAGAGAGTATGGTATTGTTTCTAGAAGCCACGCAATGCCAAAAATTGCCAGCAAACCACCAGAAGCTGAGTGAGAGGCATAGAATAGATTCTTCCTCACAGCCCTCAGAAGGAACCAACCCTGACGACACCTTGATCTTGTGCTTCTAGCCTCCAGAACTGTGAGACAATACATTTCTGGTGTTTAAGCCACTGGGTTTGTAGTACTTTGTTTATGACACATCAAGCAAACTAATACACTGCCCCTTAGGAGTCTGAGACAATGAAGACTTGACCGTCTTGCAGCTGTGCCATGCAGAACTCATGGCCTTCTCAGTAGTAAGACCCAGGGAAGAGCTACCAGGAGGATCTTCTGTGCTTCAGCGCAGAAGTGACAGAGGCCACCTCTGTTCAAAGGCTGTTGGCCAGCCTGGTCCTACAGGTCCTAACTGCAGGGCTGGGAAACAGTGACAATGATGAGCATCACTATGTCTGGCACCCTTCCCAATGGGGACCCTCTCCAGAGACTAAAACACTTCTTGAGCAAAAGAATGCTTTGCTGGGTGGTAACTATGTAGTCATCCAGTCCTCCCTTTTGTAAGTTTCAGGGGAGTTGGAAGAGGTATCAAGGAGTTAGAGGTCCAAGCAGGTTTCATTTCATTTCTGATGACCATTATAACTGAACTGTCATAATTATAATCGGCTGTCTGGAGTGTGGTGTCAAGACAGACTCAGTTCTGAATGAGTTCTGAGATCAATGAATACCAATTGTGGTGGGTGAATGATGAGAGAAAGAGAGAATATGTATACCATGCACTTGCCCCTCTAGTTCTAGGGGGAGCTAGCATTGTCAACGGGGCAATGCTTATTCTGGGTCAGCATAGAAAAGAGGTTAGAATGCCTGGTCTTAGGTCTCGGTCCCAAATAACATGATAAAAATTTTTCCCCAGAAATGTATATCTCTTTATGGTTTTCAAACTGCTTTCACTTACAATATCTCATTTGGTATTCTCAACACTCTTAGAAGGCAGGCATTTTAGATAAAGGGGAAAAAAAAAGGTTTCACAGAGGTTAAATGATTTTCCTAAAGTCATGCACTATTAGTGGCTTTCAAAACCAGGAATAGAACCTACATTTCTCAGGGCTCCTAGCAGGAGCCCTCTCCATAACCTCTGGCACAGAGGTTAGTGTCATTAGTAACTGACAAAGCTCTTGGTCTCAGTTCTAGAAAGATTTCTGAAACAGGAAAAGGAAACACTTTGCTCAGCAGCCCATGAGTAAGATACACTCTTCAACCAAGCATGTAGGAAGTTCTGAGTGACTTAAACAAGGAGTTGGCGGCCATTATTTCTCTTGACCTTTTGACTCACCAAGGAATTGCTGGTTCTGAAGGATGGGCTAAAGTGCTTTTGTTCTATTACATCTGATGGTGCAGCATTTCAAAGGAAACCAAAGCTGGACTGCTCCAGAATTTAACAAACAGTCCAGTGTAGAAACACACATGAAAGCATCAAGCTTTTAGGTGTTCAGGTAGCATAATCAGGTAACAGTTCTCTCTCGAAACTTCCACTTGAGAGCCTTCCCAAATGTGCAGCATGAGAAAGATTATTAAAGTGGTTCATTGAAGATGACTTTTTAATTGCAAAATGGTAATATCCCAGCATCTCTGCTTCACTGAGTCTAGGGAAACATTTAGAAAGTGCTTGTGTGTCCTCAGAGAAAGGCTGGTACATAATTGCAAATTATTACCACTTCTGAGGGTCATGCTGACAAGATTATCTCCCAGCAGGCTGACAATCAGAAATCTGCTTCTAATCTGGTGGTTTTTCACAGCTGGTAACCTTTTTCTTTATTCCCGGATAGAATGGAAATTAGTGTTGTATGCCTCCTCCTTTGGCTTTCGTGAACCATTTATCATATCAAAGCCCATTTGTCTGCGTACCACCCTAACCAAATTAGGTAAACAGAGCTCTAGGAAGAACGACAGCTGTTAGCCAGGCAAGTAATCACAAAACACAAAGCTTCACTGCAGCAGCTGCCACATAAACACAGTTTTCAAAAATATGGCAGCTAAGAGTCAGTTTAAGGAGTGAATCTTCAGGGGATTGCTTATAGTGCTCTTAATGCCTAGTTTGAAACTGAGGCTAGAATTCCGATTCCTTAATATGATCGAAAAACCTCTGTAGGATCTTGCCTGCCCACTTCTCTGAGCCCCCTTCTCCCCTCAGCCCTTCTCTGCCTGCAGGGTGCTGGACCCAGTGCTGAAAGTATTCCATGCGTTGTTTCATTTAATCCTCAAAACAACCCTTGAGGCAGGTGTAACTATTACTGCCATTTTCCAGGAGAAATTGCAATTCAGAGAGGTTAAGTAATCTTCCCAGGGTCACACAGCTAGAAAGGGGCAGAGACCCCTGAATCGAAACACTCTCCACTCTTACGTGTCACACTGTCATGAGCCACACAGCATGCTTGGGTCTGGGAATTGTTAAAGAAAAAATTATTCTGACATTTGTTAATATGGGAAGGAAGACTTTATTCAGGACTATTGCAATAGGTGTTAAGAGTATCACAATAGGGGAGAAAGATCAAGATCAATTCCAGATACAGTAAAGACAACTAGGGATTTATAGGCAATGAGCAGAGTGTGGAGGGTCAGTGGATGGAAAATTACTAAGGGTAGGGCGATTCTTTCTAAACTGACTTAGTAGGATTCTTGCCGAAGGCAGGTCAAGGACTTATCTATCAAAGATAGGGGATAAGGAACTTGACAAGATATCAAGGGTGGAGGGATCCTCACTAAACTGACTTAGCAGGATTGTTGGTAAAACTGGGCTAGGCAGGCCACAGATAGGACAGGGGCCAAGGTTGGGGCTTAGTAGAAGAGAGGGCTCTGAGAAGACTGACAAAAGTTTGGTCAAGGAGATAGCCTTTGTCAGGATGCTGAAGTAAACAAATTAGGCAGTTCCTACCCTCACAGAGTCTAGAGTCTAGAGTCAAATAAAGTGACAGTCTTATAGTCTGGGATGTCACGGCTGTCCATACTGGGCCCGGACTCTCCCTTGGGTTTTCTTTCCTTTCATTTGACTAGGATGGTAGAAGGTGGAAGTAATGGTAGTGGAGAGGGGAAGGGATGGAGGAGACGTGGCAGCCTGCATGGGTAGGTGAGTTTCAGGACCTGCCAAGCACAATCCATTCACCTCTGGGAGAGAGTGTGAGGCAGCCAGCCCAGGGCTGGGTTTGGTCTCATCTCCCCATAGCCCTTGTGGCTGGAACTTTCTGCCTGGCTGACTTGTCCTAGATGTATCTTCTCACCCTGAGGTACCACTGAGATTTGGACAGAGTCTTGACTTGGCTCTTCTGATGGAGAGTTAGCTCCGAGAACAGGGAGACTGGAGAGACCATTTCCTGCTTGAATACACTGGATCTTTCCCAGTCCTGCATTCTGTGTTCCAGAGAGACCCCCATCCCACCCTGAAGGGTATAGTGAGCACACAGACACCTGCATGTTCATTCATGCAGCCAACACTTATGGAGCATCTAACATCTGAAAGGACTTGTGCTAAGTGCTAACAAGACACAGAGATCGGGGCCGGCCCCGTGGCTTAGTGGTTAAGTGCACGCGCTCCGCTACTGGCGGCCCGGGTTCGGATCCCGGGATGCACCAACGCACCGCTTCTCTGGCCATGCTGAGGCCGCGTCCCACATACAGCAACTAGAAGGATGTGCAACTATGACATACAACTATCTACTGGGGCTTTGGGGAAAAAAAGGAGGATTGGCAATAGATGTTAGCTCAGAGCTGGTCTTCCTCACAAAAAAAAAAAAAAGACACAGAGATGAATGAGACATTTATTCGTAAGTTCAGCAATCAGCACAGCTCACAGTGTGTGTTTAGACATCTAGATAAGAAATCATGATAGAAGCTGAGACTTGAAAAGCCTCATAGGAGAATATAATAAGGGCTATCATTTAGGGAATACTTACTATGCCCACAGTTGTTCTAAGAGTTTTATGCACATTAACAATACACAACAATCCTAAGAGGTAAATCCTGTTATTCGGCTCCTTTTAAAGCCACAATGTACAACATACTGTGGAAGTATGGAAGTACTGCAATTTCTACTGTGGTGTTGTGCAAACGGGTAACTTGTGATGGGCACTCAGATCTGGGAAGTTCACTTCCACCTGGGGATTAGAGGAGCCTGAAAACCCATTCAGTATGATCACAAAACGGAAACAGACAATGCCTGAACTTGGTAGACACCAGGGAACCTGAGCCATTACTGGCAGCAGCTGAGTTCTCAAAAGCTCATGTTGTGCCGGAAAACACTCCTCTTTCCTCCAGCACCACGCTTCTCAGGCCGCGCTGTGCATACAAGCCACCTAGGAGTCTTGGTAAAAGGCAGGTTCTGATCCAGTAGGTCTCGGGTGGCGCCTGAGACTCTGCACATCTGACAGGCTCCCAGGGCCGCAGATGCCCTGAATCTATGGACTACGTGTGGCCAGACAAGGCTCTGGAGCAGCGGTTCTCAAAGTGTGGGTCCTGGAGCAGCAGTGGCGGCAACACCTGAACACTTGTCAGAAACGCACATTCTCGGGCCCACCCCCGAAAAACTGGATCAGAGACTCTAGGGTGGAGCGCAGCAACCAGCTTAACAAGCTCTCCAGGTGAGGGGGATGCAGGATGCATGCTGAAATCTGAGAACCACTGCTCTAGACAGCAGGGTATTCTCTGCTCTCCTTCAGTCATGGGTGTGTTTCTGCTGGAGACTGTCTCACTCCCTGAGGAGAGAAGTCTTCATGGACTTGCTGCACACGTGGGGGCCAGTGCAGAACCCTTCCCGACAAATCCTCTCAGCTACTCAAAGACAGCAAATTGTTCGGTAGCATTCTTAAAACTGCAAGCCACAGGGGCCGGCCCGGTGGCGCAAGCGGTTAAGTGCGCGCGCTCCGCTGCGGCGGCCCGGGGTTCACTGGTTCGGATCCCGGGCGCGCACTGACGCACTGCTTGGTAAGCCATGCTGTGGTGGCGTCCCATATAAAGTGGAGGAAGATAGGCACAGATGTTAGCCCAGGGCCGTCTTCCTCAGCAAAAAAAGAGGAGGATTGGCGGATGTTAGCTCAGGGCTGATCTCCTCACAAAAAAAAAAAAAAAAAACTGCAAGCCACAGCCCAGATTCATCTTTATCCAGTCACCTTTAGCCTGAATTACATAACTATCAAACGTTAACAACCATATATATATTTTTTTGTTTGTTTTTTTCTTTGCATATGTAGGCTTTTTACTACTTGATAGATTTGTGGTCAGAGACACACTTGACTCTAAGGAAAATTTCCAAGATCTAAATGTAACAAGAACAACATAATGGAAATGAAAACTGCTTAACGTGTGGTATTACAGAAAAACAGCTCACTCTGATTAACACCATCTCAGCATTTGTTAAATGGAAGGTTATAACTTCTCAATAAGAATGCAAGCAAGGGTATTATCATAATTTTATGAGCCCTGACTTTCATTTCAATAGAAATTGAGATGTTTGTTTCCACTGTAATCAAATTGGCCTCTGGATACTGGGATTCTGTATTAGTCAAGATGGAATGGGCTAAGTAGTAAATAAATAAACAGAAATTTTCAGTGGTTTGTTTTTCTTTCATGCTCACACTACATGTCCAGCATGGAACACATGTGTGTGTGTGTGTGTGTGTGTGTGGTGGTATGGTATGGTATGGTGGAGTGCTCTGCTCCACCCCATCACTCAGGACCCCAGGCTGACAGAGCTCTCCATCTTGGGGCACAGCCAACTCAACCTGTGGCTCCAGGATACTGGTGCAGGACAGAAACCAGAGACTCAGCCGAGGATTTTTCACTCTCAGCTGGAAGCGATGCGTATCACTTCCACTCATGTTTCATCGACCAGAACAAGCCTCATGACTTGGCCTACCCACAAGGGAAGCTGGGAAGAGTAGTCTCCTATATGTCCAGGAAGAAAAGACAACCAGAAATTGGTGAACCATAGTAATGTCTTCACATGCAGCTGAAATACATTGTATTTGAATCCCCATAAGCATAGTAAGATATAAAAATCGGACAACCAACTTAAGAAGATGTCTATAAATCAGCATATATGACAGTGCTATTTATGAAGAATGTATTATGTGCCAGGCACCAACTATTCTGTTTTACATCTATTATCTCAACTGGTGCTAAAATAGCCTATGAGGTGGTCCCATTATTCAGCAAGTGTAAACTTCCAGGCAATCTAGGCGGGATTTGAACCCAGTTCCATCTGACTCGAGAGCAATCAGACCCAACCCATGTGCAATACTCCCGGGTAACAATGCCAGTCTCCTCCCATTTCTTCAAAGCTCTCTCTGGTTGCATACTGCCTCTCTGTGGACTATGTAGTTATTTAAATCAGATTTTACTAGGGATAAACCTCAATCTCTGTAGGGCCTTCTCTAGTCTACTGGACTGAGCCCACGACTGCAGCCAGTTAGGACTTATTAGCTCAGGTCCCTGAAAACATCATTAGTTACACACACACACACACACACACACACACACACACACACACACGACGCCCCCACCTCTCAGGCATTGACACAGCCTTAATACTTAGATGCTAATCTACTCTCCCTTTCTCTTCTGTCCTATTGAGAGAGATGAGGGCCTTGGTCCTCCCCTGTGGCTAGCAGAGCCCATGGTCTGTGGACACACTGCAAGAAAAATGCAGGTTAGAAACATTTAGCAGGATGAAGACATGGAATGAAAAAGAGAGGAGGCTTCTTGTTTCCTTCTCTTGGCTACTTGGAAGTTCAAAGACAAACAAGTGCAGCAAACACCTTGCCACGTTGCTCTCAGCATCTTTTCCTCCCCTTTCCCATTTATATGATTCATGTTCCCCCGTCATCTTTAGTTTTACTATCAGGCAAGCTACCTTAAACCATTTTTTTAATAGGCAGAATATACATGACAAATAAAGGATGTCTGACGGCATCTGTATACTCACATGTATCTATATGTATGTATATATTAAGTAGCAATCAAATGGACACTTGGAAAAATAGACATAAAAACCATGTTCAATAAGGAGCAAAATGTCCTAGAATGACTGTTGACCTTGTTGTGCAATGGTTTTTATTCAAACCCCCAGCTCCATCTACACCTGCTCTCTGATGCTCGGTTGTTGATCCACTCTCGGCCTCAGCACGCTCATCTGCAAAAGGAAGGAAGAGCCTCTCTACCTCAGAGGGGGGCTGTGAGAATTGGTTAGGCCCATCCATGTAAAGCAATGAACACAATTTCCTACAGCGCCTCACACACAGGCCTTCAAGCATAAGTGATGGTTGCTGAAGACGATGCTGCTATTATTCCCATCATTCAGTTGGAATAAAGAGTGTAAAACTCATGTGACTTTGGCAGGGGGTTAGGGAAGGGAAACTAGTAACCCTTGGGCTGCGTGGCGGAGGAGGATGCTATCTGGAATACAGTTGTCTCTACATTACACAGGACGTACATTTTGATCTCCGCACAAGGTCAGAGGAGGGCTCCTGTTGTAGAAACTATGAACATCTCATTTCCCATGAGGATATACAAATTAGCCTGGTTAGCTGCCCAGCGTCTATTTAGAGAACAAAATGTTATATTTAACTATGAAGAAAGACAAGCATTAAAAGAAACGTGTTCTGCTTTTTATCCCTGCTTCTAAAGCACATCTGTATCTGAATGATGAAACAGAAAGGAAATACAATCCGACAGCCAATGCTCTTTCCCGGAAGGATGACTCATCTCCTCGATGAATGTCCCGCTGAGACAAGTTTATAAGGATGGCATACTTTGAGAGCCTCTGGTTGTGCATGTTTTATGCTATGTATTTTGCTTCCATGTGGATTAATTGAAACAAGTTCATTTCTAATGCACAATCTTGTAAAAATTGATAAAAGCAGATATCATGCATATATCCTGTGTGTATATATGTTAATGGATATGCTGCGGGCTGATAACCTCGCCAGAATTCCAGAAAAGAGAGAGTGGCTCACAACCCACCCTGCCTCTTCCTTAGTACAAAACCTAGCACCTTCTAGAGACACGGAGGTAGCTCCAACATTCACCCCTCTTAGAAGTTGCCCCTGTAAAGCGAGCCAGCTCCCTCCTTCTCTCTCTTCACACACTGGCCTCAGCCTATGCTTGCAGTGTTATCTCCCACTCCTGGGTCCCCACCTTTCTTCAGTCAAAGCCAGCTTCTCATGACTCCCCAAGTGCTTTTATGCTTCTGTGCCTCTCCTTCCTTCTAGAATGAACGTCACCTTCACTCTAGCCCATTAAAATCCTTCCTCTCCTTCAAAGCCCAGTTGACATGTTTTTTCACATCTATATTCAGTCAAAAGATATGTATTGGTTACCTGGGTGTTGAGGCCACAGTGGTGAGAAAAAGATGCACTGCTCCCTCTCCCCCAGAGCTTAGATTTCAGTGAGGGGAGGCAGAGAATTAAGGAAAACCAAATATGTATTATATCATCTAGTGAAGACTACTATGAAGAAAAATAAAGCAGGTTAAGGGGAAAAGGAATGACAATATTTTAGATACTATTTTGGGCAGCATCAGGCTTCTCCATGAGATTTTCCTTTATCCCTAGGAGGAAAATCCTCCTATATCCCTACCCATCACTCTAACATAGCACCACGCAAAGTGCCTTGAACAAAACACCAGTGCAGATCAATGCCAGTGGGTGTTATGGGGACAAAGACAACCATCGGCCAAGGACATCAGAGCAAAGTTGGGCTGAACAAAGTTTGGAAACTTTACCATGCAATACAGATTATCTGTCTGCAAGAGGAGGAATCAAATGCAGCCTTCCCAAAACGTATTGTATTTGACCATACTGCCCTCCCACAGGGCACTTCACAGGTCCAGGGTTGCTTGGAACACACCTTGGCAAATGCTGTGTTTCCCCTTCCATAATATTAACTCTTTAAAGACAGATATGAGATCTGATCATTGTATCCAACACATGACTCAACACAGCTCACGCCAGGTGGTGCACACAAACGAATAAGCACAGTTGTTGCTACCAGCTTATTGTTTCTGGTAAATACGAAGACCTGTTTGAAATCCCTCACCGATGTGGTAAGAAGTGACAGAGGAGTGGGTGCCTGCTGAGGGGAATGTGAGCTTACGTTTTCTTTTTGTAAAAGAAAAGAATGAATGATGCTTGCTTCCAGGTTCCATCCCCCCAAAAATACCCTGCGGATAAACGTCTAAGAGTTTTTCCCCAAACATGTGTTTAACCTGGAAGATATGGTACTGTTTGTGGAGGACTTGAGCTGGTATTTCCAAGAAGGTTGCAGGATGGAAGGAAACTTAGCAACTATAACCCTTAGACTGTGCTAATTCAGGAGCCACTAGCCACATATGGCTATTGAAATTACCTAAAAGTAAATAAAACTTAAAATTTAGTTCCTGTCACATTAGGCACACTTCAAGTCCTCAACAGCCACATTAGTGGCCACTGTATTAGAGATCACTGATATAGAGTATTTCCATGTTTGCAGAAAGTTCTGTTGGCAAGTGTTGCTAACAGTACAATCCTCCATCATCAGATCCTTGAAATTACTCCACCACAGCCCATGTTCTTTTCTGGCTTCCACTGAAGACCTCAGCAACCACCAGCACCCTCCCTCCCTAAAAAGACTATTGTGTGGCCATTTTAAGACAGCCAGCCATAGGACAAACATGAAACCAGAGGCTACCAGCAGATGGATGGCATGTTTCTCAAAGGTCTGTCTCTCTGCCCACTTGGCAGTGTTTATTATTCCAGATACCCCAGAAGAGGCTGCCTGCCAGAGTAATTCCCCTGAGCAGAGCACAGATTGCACAGTTTTCTCTGAGGTGTAAAGAATGGGTTGGATAAGGCCTCAAGCTAAGTGACTGGTGAAGTCTGGACTTGGGGAGGGATGCGAGTTTCCGCCTCCTCTCACCAACCTGTAAAAGCAAGAGTTTAACCAGGGTTAAATTGTGAGTTCCTGCTGGGCAGACCCAAGGCCAAGGCGAGGACATAGAGGGTGAATTCCCTGTGGAGCAGAGACTGTGTTTCTTCCACAGACGCTGAGCTTCACATGCACTGGAAAATCTTAAGCCAATTTCAACTAATTCACAAGCTAATTGAGACCAGACTGCTCCTCATTGTGTGGTGTAGTCACGCCATTATGTGCATCCTAGGCCGAGCCTTCATTTAGATTACAAATTTCCCAGCACAGTTGTTACTGGTAATTAAACCTACTTGATTGTTCCATTACACAAAGATTACATGACAGTAAAGGAATCAAACATAACTAATCTTTATCTCATTTCTAAAGGTGCAGGGAAATGAGAACCAACAATGGTATAAAATATGTGAATGATGCGTGCCCATCAACTTCTGTTAGTTTTTGGCAGGCCTGGCTCATGGAAACTCAGAGATTTAAGGCATTTTAATATGCAAGCATATCTCTGTTTTATTGCTGCACAATGAAAATTAAACGTGGATGAAAAATCACATTTGCAATGCCTGGAAATAAATTCCCAGCAATTTACATTTTTGTAATCCAAGGCCTTCTAGAAGCATTTCCCCTATAATCTCTATCTAACCTTTAGTTCCCAGTCCACACCTGCGACCAGAAATCAAGGGCTGTCTCAGGTCATTGACTTCTTGGCTCAAGTGCCTATCCAGACTTCCTGGGCTGATTTCCATTCTTTTATTTTATTTATTCAGATTTAAGTTTTGTTTCTTTCCCCTTCAAAGTGTAGATTTACATCAGAATCACCCAAGGGTCTGGTTGGAAATGCAGATGCTTGGGCCCTACCTGAGTCAGTATCCCTGAGGCTGTAGCCCAAAAAACCCACATGTTTAATCAGCCCCCAGGAGATCACCGTGCAGACTAAACCCTCAAGAGCAAGGACCACAGTTATGTGTCTGTATATCTCCCAAATCCAACTCAGTGCCTGGCCAAGAATGGGCACTCAACTGGAGAATGTGCTGAACCAAACTCACTAGCTCTTTACTTTTTAATGGGGCTTAAAAAAAAAAAAAAAAAAAAGCAAGGACTACATTATGTAGGGATCTGTCACGGCAGCACATTTTCTACAAAACGGTCCACTCACACTGCCTGGAGCCTCTTCTGAGAGAGACCTGCCCAAACTGCCAACTCCCAAGACCAGAAAGGAAGATTGTTCCATTCCACCAAGAATGATGCCCCACGGTGCTGGTGGCCACCATCTGCCCTTCCCTCTGGGGCTGCCACGTCACCAAGTGTTAGAAAGGTGGTGGCCTTATCTTCTCAGATGTCTCCTTTTGGGGGCCAGCTGGGTGGCGTAGTGGTTAAGTTCGCGCTCTCTGCTTTGGTTGCCCGGGGTTCGCGGGTTCGGATCCCGGGCATGGACCTATGTACCACTTATCAAGCCACGCTGTGGCAGGCGTCCCATATAAAGTAGAGGAAGATGGGCACGGATATTAGCCCACGGCCAATCTTTCCCAGCCAAAAGAGGAGGATTGGCAACAGGTGTTAGCTCAGGGCTAATCTTCCTCACAAAAAATAAAAAAAGAAATCTCCCTTTGGAGCACTGAAACCAGTGTTTTCAACCTTTACAGCAGAACATACTCAGAAACACATGTTCTGGGTGGATTTCCACCCTGAGACAAGTACCTCCAGGGAGAGATTTGGGGCACTGAGTTGTCCACGCAGCATCCTCGCCCCCAGATCATTTTGATGCTGAGGACCCTGACCCATCCGTAGAGAAATTCCTATTTACACCTAGTCCTCAAAGAACTCCCTCAATCTCCTCTCCTTAAAAGGGGCAGAAGGCTGTGCCTCCTTAAATCTCTCTGATTTCGGGGGAGTGGGGGTTGATGGAGGATGGGGCTGTGAGTTGGTAGGGTGAGGGGAGAAAGTTCTGCTTTTCAAATGCCCACCCAGCAACTGTAACCATTATACTACGATGGATATGTGAGTTTTAACCTGAAAGTCCTCCCCTGAGATTTCCCTCCAAGAGGTTAGAGACCCTCCTGCAAATTGAGGTAGGAATGGAGGAAACTCACGTTTCTTGAGCATTATTTTCTTAGGAAAATAATGCGAAGCGCCAAGTCTTCCCTATTATCTTAACCATGTCTCCACAGTCTACCTAGACCCCACTGCCTATTCCCAGACAGAATTAATTGCTTGCCTGCTGCTCCTTTCTCCCCAGAGCCCCCCTCCTGGAGTAGAGCACTTATCTGGCATTAAAGCTAATTGTTGCAGGTCTTTTCCCCAGACATCCTTTGCTCCTGAAGGCAGCTGGTATTTTCTTTCTCTCTGTACCACCCAGGCCTGGCTGTGAGGTGCTGCTCAAATAAAGGTTCCAGGTGGGTGGACTGCAAATAAGGTCCACCCTGGCCCCCAGGATGAGAGAACTGCACATGGAGGTGTCGGATTTGCAGGCTGGCCTGAACCTTTTTATAGCCTTGCTTCTCTTGAACACATTTTCCAGAATTATGTCACTACCAACAAATCTGTGTGCAAAAGCTACAGAGACAAGTCATTTCCACTAGAAGACATTGCCCATTAACCTTGAAGCCTTGGTGGTTTTGCAGCTGTGGAGACAGACAGACACACATACGGGTGTGTATATATATAATCTTATTATGATGCATTTCACTTTGTGATGTTCCCTGTGCTATAGCTTCCAGCCTTACAAAAGCCATAAAAACTAAGTATTTTTACAGCGGTATTTCTGATCTTGAAAGAAGATGCTGTGCATATAGCCTTGGTACACAGCAAAGCATCTTGATGCTGATTTTACATCAAGGTTGTCCCCTGCTATCTGACTTTCTGATGTTGGGTGTATGGGGATTTTGCAGATGGTTTAAAGCATTTTTTTCTGGTTCCTTGAGCCCAGATTTTTGGAAGAGCCCCTGACTGGCTTCAGTCTTGCTCCACTTCCAATCCATCTCCCACGCTGATTCCACAGAGATCTTCCAGAAAACCTAGACCTGTTATTCCTCTTCCTTTAGGAAGAAGGTCAACCACCATCCTGCTGAGGCTTCCAAAGCCTTTTCATCTGTTCCTCGAGCTCTTCTCTGCAAAATGCCGTTTCTGCTCCAGCCATGCTGCACTACCTGCCCCTCTGAACAAGACTCTTCACCCAAGGCTGCCCTCTGCTGTTCCCTCTGCCAGGAGTGCTGTCTTCCCCACTTTGGCCTCTTGAAATCCCAGTTATCCCTCAAAACCTACCACAGCGCCAGCTGCAGCTCAGCGGATGGGATCTACACCCGGCTCCACCATTTACTGGCTGAGTGACCACAGGCAAGGCATTTGACCACTCTGAGCTTCACCTTGCTCATCTTCAAACTGAGGATTCAATCAAAGGATGTCTGAAAGAAGAGAAAACAAAACTCCCAGACAATAATTTTGAGCCTCCAACTTGATCCTCTGAACCACTCTCCCTTCCTTTCTCGTACAGAGCTGAGAAAACACTGCATTACTAGAGCTGAGAGTCATGTTAATTATTACCACCAATAGACCAACAAGCCTTAGAGGTCAAGGGGCTGAATCTTAGACATGCCTAGCACACAGTAAGTATGCAATGGATATTGCATGAGGGGTTAATTTATCTCTTTCTCATTCATAATCAGATCCACATAATTCATAGGTCAGTTGCTCCTGAGAGGTGATGTAGAAATAAATGTCAAACTCAAAGGTCAGAACAATCGAACCTTGAACCCTGGCTGTGTGACCTTAAGCAGGACATTTTTTATTTCCTAATCTGGAGAGTGAGGATGGTAATACCTCTACGGAAATAATCCTACTTCATGGGGTTGCTCAGAGGATTAAGCACACTAATGTGGGTGAAGTGCCATCATCATTATTATCAGGATGTCATCAAGCTTTTGGTTTTGGCTTTTCCAGCCTCAGCAGACTGCCCAGGTGAACATCTGAACTCAGTGGTTTTAAAGATCTTGGGAACTGTAACCCAACTGTCCCACAACCCACGGCCACACTGTGACTTTCATGGGCCCTAGGCAATTTTGGTTTTATGGTCTCCTTCCTCCATAAAATAATAATAATAAAATGAATTATATTTTATAACTGCATTGGTATAAAGATGAATATAATCCAGTCTGGATTCATTATCATATATTGCTTATTTTTATATTCATTTTCTTCTTCTGATTTTAAAAGAAATGAAAATTAAAACATTTTCATGGCCCCCTAAAATCACTGGGCCCCAGGTATTACACCTCCTGTGTGGGATGGAGAAGTCAGCCTGGCCCTGAGTCCCTAAAGTCTGACCTCTTAAGTGTCAGCTCCAACCAGGCTCCCTGTCACTTGCTCTTCTCCAGCCACTTCTGGGGTCTCTGCACACCACGGAGTCTGTGCACAAACTTGTCCTTCTTCCTGGAACTCGCTCTCCTGCCCCTTTCCCTTATTTACTTCCCACACATACCTTAGAGCAGTGCCTCTTGGAGCATCAGAATCCCCTTACAGCACAGATTGCTGGGCCTTACCCCCAGTTTCTGGTCCAGCAGCTCTGGGGTGGGACCCAAGAGTCTACATTTTTAATAGCACTCAGGGTGATGCTGATGCTGCTCATCCCAGGATCACACTTGGAGACACCTGCTTTCATGATCAGCTCTGTTTCCATTCTCTCTGGTAAGCCTTCTCGGATCTGTTCCTCCCGTTTCTCTCTCATATGCTCTCCAAGGACTAAAGGCCTCTGCTGTATCTATGTGATTTTTTTTTTTTTTTTTTTTTTGCTGAGGAAGACTAGACCTGAGCTAACATTTGTTGCCAATTTTCCTCTTTTTGTATGTGAGCCATGGCCACAGCATGGCTACTGACAGACGAGTGGTGTATGCCCAGGCCGGGGAACCAAACAGACCGCCAGAGCAGAGCACACAGAACTTAACCACTAGGCCACAGGGGCTGGCCCTCTACCTGATTTTTTGATTCATGTCTCTTTCTCTCTCCCATTTGACTGTAAGCTCCACGTGTCTTTGTTTGCTGGCTGTGGGATCTGCACCCAGCACATAGTTGGTGCTCAGTAAATATGCATTGACTGCTGTTCAGAAAAACTGAACCAACTTAACTTCCCAGCAACAGTGAAGGCGAGTGTCAGTATCCTCTCAACTCACCAGCACTGCATTTTCACTTTTTTTTTCCTTTTTTACATTTGTCAATTTCAGAATTCCTCATACTCCTCCTTTTCTTAATTAGGAACAACGAGCTAGGCAGAAACCGCTTTCCACCACCCAAAAGGCCAGGGCCTAAGCCCGGTCCGCCCCGCCCCATCCTCCGCCTACGGCCCTAGACCCCGCCCTGCTTCCCTCTTTAGGCCCCGCCCCCACCCCGCCTCCGCTCAAGGCCACGCCCATAACCCCGGCCCTAGGCCCCGCCTCTCTCCCCGGCCCAGGACCAGCGCTGCTCTGCGCATGCCCGTCCGCCGAGCAGGCTTCAAGGAGTCTTCCCCCAGGCACAAAACTTTCTGCTGGACAATGTCGCGACCCGGTCCTCCCCCGGAGTCAGACAGGTAAAGCCTCCTGGGTCCCTGGCACCCCGAGCCCGGCCTGGCCTGGCCCTGATCGCGGCGGGGCCGAACAGATCGCGGGCCGCGGGTCGCCGGGGCCGTCTGGACTGTTTTTGCCGAAGCCGCGCTCGGTGCACTCTCCTCGGCCGCGCGCGGGTCCCGGGGCCTTTGCAACTTCTCCTGCCGAAGACAGAGGCGGGCTTTGGCCATCAAGGGTTCACAACCCTTCCCCAGGGGCAAAGCGTTTCCCCCGCCCAACAGGCTTCCCTCTTCCGCTCCCCAGGTCTCCAAGTTCGACCTTAGAAACCGTGAGCCCGCCCCTGGCAGCCCTGGGTTCGAGACCCCCGGTGGCTCCTTCCAGTCTTGAGCTTCGGTCGCTCGGTGACATAACTTCTCTGAGCCTAGTCGGGATCATGTTCTCACCTGTCCCGGCTGTTGTGAAAATAAAAGAGAAAAGCGTTGAAAGAGTGTGGGATGAGCCCATTCCATGCTCAGAATGGGGCACCTGCTGCTGTTGTTGCTGTCTTTATGGTGATTACTCCAAGGAGCGGCACCTAATGTGGACAGACACGTTTTTGCAGACTTTTGCTTTTGCTGGTCCTTCTGGTCAGTTCTGGGGGCCTCTTAAAAGGCCACACTTGGTGGAGTGCGCTCTCTGAGCAGGCCGGTTTCCTTTTCTGGACGCGGCCTTGTGTGCGTGGAATGCACCCTGGAACCCCTCCAGTGCCAGCATTGTGTGATTTTCAGGCCTTTGGTCGTTTCTGCAATCCACTTCTGTTACCTAACCAGCTTAGTGAGCATCCTGCCACGTAGAAAGAGGCAAAACTGAGCCAACACCTCCTGGCAAACAACTGCCCACCTAATGATGGAGACGTCTATTACAGTAGTTGCCATTCATCGGCCACTAGTTGAGTTCCAGCCACAGTATATGAAATGTGTTGTTAAATCCTCACAGATATGTTCCAACATGTCACAGATGAGGAATGCCAGCCTCAGAGAGGTCATTCCTGAATGCTTTAATACCAGTTCCAGGGGCCCACCGGGTGGCGTAGTGGTTAAGTTTGCACGCTCCCGTGGCTGGGGTTTGCGGATTCAAGGTTTGCAAGTTTGCTTGTCAAGCCATGCTGTGGCGGCGACCCGTATACAAAATAGAGGAAGATGGGGACAGATGTTAGCTCGGGGCCACTCTTCCTCAACAAAAAGAGGAGGATTGGCAACAGATGTGAGCTCATGGCCACTCTTCCTCACCAAAAGGAAAAAAAAATTGCCAGTTCTGGCTGACTTAAATATCTGATTTTTCCCACTATGCAAAACTGCCCTTCCCATAGAAAAATTAAAAACAAACTGTTAGTTTCTAGGGCTGCCATAACAAAGGACCACAAACTGGATGGCTTAAACAACAAAAATTTATTCTCCCACAGTTCTGAAGGTTAGACGTCTGAAATCAAGGTGTCAGCTCAGCCACACTCCCTCTGAAGGATCTAGAGGAGGAGGCTTCCTTGTCTGTTGCAGCTTCTGCTGGCTTCTGGTGTTCCTTGGCTTGTGGCAGCATCACTCCAATCTCTGCCTCTGTCTTCACAGGGCTTCTTCCCTGTGTCTGTCTCGCTGTGTCTTCTCCTCTTATAAGAACACCAGTCTTTGGATTTAGGGCCCACCCTAAATCCGGGATGATTTCATCTCAAGATCCTTAACTACAGCTGCAAAGATCCTGTTTCCAAATAAAGTCACATTCTGAGCTTCTGGGTGGACGTGAAATTTGGAGGGGATACTATTTAACAAGCAACAAAATATGTCTGTCGAAAGGACCAAAGCTCACTGTCAGGGCACCAATTGTGGTTATAAATCCAAATACTTGTGTATTATCAGGTAACGGTTCTCAAGTGTGTTCCCCTGGTCCACAGCATCAGCATGACTGTTACTTGGGAGTTTGATATAAATGCTACTTCCCAGGCCCCATCCCAAACTTACTGAGTCACAGTTTGGGGGTGGCCCAGCAATCTGTGTTGTAAGAAGCCCTCCAGGTGATTCTGTTGCCGCTAAAGTTTGAGAACCACTTACCGGGCAGTTGAAGACATAAGGGTTTGATAACATGATATAAGGGCTACGTTATGAGAACGTCCTTAACTTGACAATGATCTGTGCTTACAATGATCTGTTCAGCAAATCTGTCTTACCTACATATAACTATGGATTTCAACATTTAACCATTGCATTGTTGAAAGAATATTTTACCATAATTTAAATTTAATTTAGGTTTCTAAGTGAACTCATGTACTAAACTGTGTCCTTAGTAGTTTTTGCCTCATTTTGTCTTGCCAACAGTCATGTGATTTGGGTATTATTATTTTTGCCATGTTATTGAAAAGTACACTAAGACTCAGAAATGGTAAGCCCCAAGATACACAACAAAGCAGAAACAGGCAAGACTAGGAGCTCTGTATCCTAACTCTGGTTACTAAAATGTTTGGTTCGTTTCCATTTTAGAAACAGTGTGATAGATGATGCTAAGGCCTGCTTAAAAAAGCATGATGCTGGGACCAAATATTCTCACTCGTCATCTAATAAATATTCCATCCTTTTACCATTGTTGGCAAAAGAAGGAAAACTCCATCTGCTGTTCACCCTCCGGTCCGAGAAGGTAGGTGATAAAAAGGCTTCTGCCATTGAAGTTTCAGGACATTTGAAAACCCCATGAAATTTTGTCACTTGCACACATTTTGAGGCCATGGATTCTCCAATGGACTTTCAAAATTGTGATGTTTGAGGGGTACAAGAAGCCACAGGATAACATGGCGTTTTTTGGAGAGGTTTTGGAAAGAAAAATAAGTGATGTAGCTAGTGAGTAATTTAAAATACTTTCAGACCAGGGTTTCTTAACCTTGGTGCTGATGGCATTTGGATTGGATAATTCTTTGTGTGTAGGAGCCATTGTGTGCACTGTGAGATGTTTAGCATCATCCCTAGCCTCCTCTACCCACTAGATACCACACACACACACACACACACACACACACACACACACACACACATATCCTTTTGTGACAACCACAAATGCCTCCGCATTGTCTACTGTCCTGGCAGGGAGAGGGGGCAAAATTGCCAACACCGAGAGCCACTGTTTTAGACTAATCCCACCCAGGTATAATGTGAAAATTCTAGAGCAGAGAAATGAACAGCCTAGGCCCTGAAGCTGGCTGCCCATGTTTGAATGCAGGCTCTCTCCTGGCCAGCTGTGTGACTTTGTCCTGGTTACTCATCCTCTCTGTGCTGCAGTCTCTTCACTGGCAAAATGAGGACAGAATATTAGTACCTGCTCCACAGGGCTGCTGTGAGGATTTCACAGGGTAACAGATGTAAAGGACCTGAAACAGCCCTGGCACTTGGCAAGGATTCGGTCAGTGTCACCTGTTCCTTAGTGCCATTAGCATCATGGCCTGAAACTGTAAGATAAACCATTCCCCTTTAAAGAAGTGTTGGCCTGGGAATGGAGTTCCTCTGGGTACACTCTGGGTATGGTCACTCTCCCTTGCTATCGGGGGTACTTCCAAAGAAAAGTCGGGGAAGCAGTAATTTCAAAGTTATCTAAGTACGAAAGAAAATGGGCCATCATAACGTGGCTTTCTAAGCAGAATAATGAAAAGTATCCCCTTGGAGGGAAAAAAAAGCTGAGGAGTCAGCTGAAGCTTCATGGACTTGGGACTAGACACGTGTGGATTTTTTTCAGTGTGGGTTGGGGAAAGAGACAAAAACACATGAGATGATGAAAATCCAGGTGCCAAGGGGAGATACTTAACTGGAGACCAGGGGACCAGGATCTCTTCCCAGCTGAGCCACAAAGCACAGGAGAAGCACTTAAATGTATTTTTTGAAGTATCAGACAAACAATAATGTAGAAAATCTAGACAGGGCCAAAATGAGTCTCTGGTTTCTGTTTCACCGGGAGTAGATTTGCCTGTTGATTATTAAGTGAAAATCATCTTAGACCATAAATTCTGGTGTGCAAAGGTCACATTAAAAAAAATTTTATTTAAATCTGACTCTAAGCCTATCTGGCTGTGGGGGCAAGAAATTCCCTCAGGCATTACTGGAGCTGTGCCCCTCCCTGGAGTCAGAGGAGCAAGCTCTCAGATTTCCTCCCAGTAGATGGGGAAGGGGGTGCCCATCATCCATCTCCCCTGCTTATGCGAGGGCTCCCCTGCTCGCTCTGGAACCTGGAGCAAAGTCCTTAATCTCTCTGAGCCTCAGTTTTCTCATTCCTAAAATGGGACTGAAAACATTGCCTAATGTTATGAGGGTAAAGGACCTCTCTCCCTCTCTCACCTCTCCCTCCTCTTTCTCCCACCCCTCCCTCCACTCTCTCCTCTCCCCTCTCCTCCCTCCCCCCTCTCCCTCCTCTGCTCCCAGCTCTCTAGGGCTTGAAATAGGCAAAAGGAAATTCAAGAACAAAACATAGATTGAAGTCTTAGGAAATTAGGCTGCAACTTTGTTTAGCTTTTGAGGTGAATTCTGTAAGGTTTTATTTAATAAAAATTTTATACTATTTACAAAAAAAAGGAAAAAGATTGAAAACTTCTGTACTTAGATAGGGCCCTTTACGGCGCTGACAGTTTGTGAAAAATCATTTTTATGAATGTGTCTGTTTTCTACAAAACAGCATCAGATTTTCCTAAGAGTATTTAAAATAGTCATTAAATCAGGTCCGTATTTCTGAAAAGCCTGGTAATTCCCTGTAGGGGCCTTCTGTCACTGATGCCTTGATGCTGATCTTATTAACACAATGGAGTAGGTTTTCAGAGGCGATGTAACATTAGGTTTCTTTCTTATGCATTTGGGTGGTGAATGTTCAAGAAAGTAGAAACATGTCCATCAACCTTGTTTTCACCGACTCTCATAACTATAATCGATGTGAAGATGGGTGAGGTTTCTATGTAGCATAGCAATTCCTGCAGTGTTATTGTTTTATTAACAGAAAGGAACTTTAAAACGTTTTCTTTCTAAAACGCTTACCTAAATGGGACTTTAAACTGTACAACACTACAAAATTTATAATGGCATCTAGTTTATTCTTACACAGATATATTGGCCCCGCTGCTGA
The DNA here is from genome assembly GCF_020826845.1 of Diceros bicornis minor. Taxonomy (NCBI): domain Eukaryota; kingdom Metazoa; phylum Chordata; class Mammalia; order Perissodactyla; family Rhinocerotidae; genus Diceros; species Diceros bicornis. Next base: position 27,802,960 of record NC_080771.1, read on the forward strand.
AAATGCCAACACGACCTCTTGATTTAGCTTCTAAACATCAAGATCTGACCTTATGAGTTCTCATTATTCAACACTTAATGTGGGCCAGAGGCTGTGCCATGCGCTTCAGCCATCAGCTCGCGTGACCGGCTCCACGACCCTGGGAGGCTGCACTGATGCTACCCCCATTGCACATAGCTGAGAGGAAGGAGACCCAGGACTCTCGCTCAGCCTGAGGCCTCCTTGACAGTTACTGGACGGGAGTGAATGTCAAAGAAATTGAGGTCACATTTGCTGAGAAGTTTGGTCCTGCAGAGGAGGGCAGGGGGGGGCTTCTCCATCCCTGTCCAAGGTAGGAGAGAAATCATTACAAGACAGAGATAGGAAAGGGAAAGATATTGAGGATGCTACAAATGGAGATACAGTCAGTTCTCCTGAAGTCAGGAAAGCATGGAATCAAGGATGTAGGTAGAAGGAGGCAATGCAGGGAAAAGAGAGACTCCTGTTCCTTTATATACATGTGCATGGAGATATAAAGGCGCTGACACGAGTCAATGCTATCGGCTCCAGTGACCGTATTTGCTATGTTTTAGTTAGCTCTTTTTTTTTTTTTTTTTGTTAGGAAGATCAGCACTGAGCTAACATCCAATGCCAACCCTCCCCTTTTTTGCTGAGGAAGATTGGCCCTGGGCTAACATCTTCCTCAACTTCATATGGGACGCCGCCAGAGCATGGCCTGACAAGCAGTGCGTCAGTGCACACCTGGGATCTGAACCTGCGAACCCCGGGCCGCTGAAGCGGAGCGCGCGCACTTAACCGCTAAGCCACCTTAGTTAGCTCTTAATAAATGTATGGTGTGCTGATTAAGAGCACGGGCTCCAGAATTAAATACTGGTTCACATTCTAGCTCCACTACTCACCCCTTGTGTGAACCCAGTCAGGTTGTTTAACCTCTTTGAGCCTTAGTTCCCTTGTCTAAAAGTGGAAATGATAATAGTATAACAGTAGCTTATAAATCCATCAATGGACAGATAAACAAATTGTGATATATACACAGAGTGGAATACTATTCATTCATAAGAAGGAATAAGTACTGATACGTGATACAACATGGAGGAACCTTGAAAACATCACACTAAGTAAGTGAAAGAAACCAGACACATATTCCATATCAGAAGAGGTCACATGTTGTGTGATTCCATTTAAATGAAATATCCAGGATAGGTAAATCTATAGAGACAGAAAGTAGGGACAGGGAGGAGAAGGGAATGGGGATCAACTGCTTATTGGGTACAGAGTCTCCTTTTGGGGTGACAAAAATGTTTTGGAGCTAGATAATGGTAGTGGTTGTACAACATTGTGACTGTATGAACTGTCATTGAATTGTTCACTTTAAGATGGTTAATTTTATGTTATGTGAATTTCACCTCAATTAAAAAAAACATAAAAATATAGTAGCTTATAGAACTGTTCTGAGGACTCAGTGAAAAAAAAAGTCCTTGTGAAGCAGCATGCCCACAACATGGCAACCACTCAATAAAGGTTATCTATTGATAACATCGCCCTTTTCATTATCCTTTCGTTCAACTTTTTTCCCCATCAATGTAAATCTGTTTGTGTGGGTATGGTATCTTTTGGGGGCAAATAGAGAAAAATTAGAAGTAAGGGAAGTTCTCCAAGTTCATTTTTTTAAAGGATTCAAGTAAAAATTTTCTTTTTGGCCTTGGTCTTCGCTTATTACCACCAGTGTGGGAATGGTCCCTGGCACAAAATAGAAGTTCAGTACATACTTGTTGAATGAGTGAATGGTTCCAAAATTGGAATCACACACTGCAGCTCTGTTCCTTCAATATGCAGCTAAGAAGGTCACCTGGAGAAGTTTGCTTCCCTGGAGGCAAGTGGGAACCTACGGATGTGGATGATGTGGCCACAGCTCTCCGCGAAGCCCAGGAGGAAGTGGGACTGCATCCTCATCAAGTGGAGGTCGTCTGCCGCCTGGTGCCGCAGCCGCTTGACGTAAGGGTTGGAATGGAACTGGGTTTCTTAGACTCTCAGCGGTTCCCAGTGGATCCACTGGCTTCAGGATTCCACCTTTGGCCAAACATGACCCTTGAGAGTACTGTACACACTGCACATGTGGACTTTACCCCCCGTGAGCTCAGTGGCCTTGGGCAAGCCTCTTTTCCTGTCTGGGCCCCTCTTTCTCCATCCAGAAATGAAAGGGTCGATCTCCATCAGTGGTTTTCAAACTGCGTACTGTGGAACCCTGTAGATGCTTCAGAATTCTTTCATTAACTTTCAGTTCATGTTTATTTTTCTTCACTATGCATTTATTTTGAGAATTCGGTAGAAAAATATAACACATATTTGAGTGTACTACCTACCAAATTGTAGCCCCTTGGGGGCCACCAATGCATTACCCTTACCCTAAGAATATTCATTGCGGTACATACCATGGTATCAAGCTCCTCTATATCCCATTCATTGAGCAGTACTCTGAGATCACTAGACAAGCTGTTTAAAAACTAATGCTATTTGCATTTCTGTGTGAATCAGGATTTCCTTAATAGTATACACCAAAAAAACGTAATCTTGTTTTATATGAGTTCACCACAACAACCTCACTGTTGTACTAATGGACTTTAGAAGGAGTAAATGTTGTAAATTTGAACTTGAATAACAGCATTATTTTATTGGTATAAAATTTTTAATAGAAACTTTTAATTTTAGAATACTTACAAATTTATGGAAAAGCTGCAAAGATAGGACAGAGAGTTCTCGTATACCCTACCCAGTTTACCTCACTGTTAACATCTTACATCACGGTAGTACATTTGCCACAACAAAGAAACCAGTTTTAGTACATTGCTATTACCTAAACTCCACAATTTATTTGCCTTTTACTAGTTTTTCTACTAATGTCCTCCTTTTGCCCTGGATCTCATCCAGGACACCATATTGTTTTGTACCGTCGTGTCTCCTTAGTCTCCTCTGGTCTGTAACAGTTTCTCAGACTTTGCTTATTCTCATGACCTTGACTGTGTTGAGGTGCACTGGTCAAGTGTTTTGTAGAATGCCCCTCAATTTGGATTGGTCTAATATTTTTCTCATGGTTAAACTAGTGTTATGGGTTTATGGAAAGAATACCACAGAGATGAAGTGCCCTTGTCACATAATATCAGAGGTAGGTATAAACTTTTTCATGTTTTATATATTGGGCTTTTAGGTAAATTTTTATTTCAAAAGAAGAGTCCCACTGATGCCAACAATTGGAAAACCAGTGGATTAGATCATCCTTTATGTTCCATTTGGCTTAAAGTCTTGGTGGCACAGTGTAGCAAAGATAAATGATGCTGAGACATCTGTCTTAATTGGATCCATTTAAAAGATAGAAAGGTCACTCAAGGGAGATGGAGTTTGAAAGAAACTAGTGGCCACTCAATAAATGCTTGCTACATGAGAGACAGAGGGAAGAGTCACATGGGATTAGGACAAGAAATGAGTCTATCACTTCCTCTTCAATTATGTTTTCTAATGGAAACTCTTTTTGGTTGATGTCTGCAAATCCCCCAGCACATTTTGGGGATTTGTTTTAGAACTCTGTTGACAAATTGAACCCTAGTGGTGAAAAGTTCCCAAAGTGAGAGTAACTGCATTTCTAAGGCCCCCAGAAGCTACCAAGTTCTGCCTGTGAGGGGATAGAATACCATAGTATTCACAGGAGTATATTGGGTCTTTAGGAGATTTCTGTGGGCCAGAGGCTTCTGGAGCAGGAGATTTTTAAACTGACCTGCTCTTGATATGATGCTAATCATATTATCAAGAAATTAGAATGAATGAAGGCTTTCAAGACAGGTGTAATGTGTTTGGAAGTGCTAGCGAGGGTTATTTGTTTTTTGGACCTTGCTAATCTTTTAAATGTAATACAAAAATACCATTTATTGAGTGCTTATAGCATAATCTAATTCAGTGGTTCTTAACTGGAGTGATTTTGTCCCCTAGGCGACATTTGGCGATGTCCGGAGATGTTTTGGGTGTCACAGCTGGGGAGAGGGGTGCTCTTGGCTTTCTCCCACCCCCTGCATTAACCTCCCAGGCAGGCTACGGCCCTCCAACCCCTCCCTGCCACCCGTTTGTCTTTCTGTCATACATGTGTGTCCTTCTCTTTGCAAAGGTCTCGGGACATTTCTCCTTTTTCTTGGTATGTGGCCCATACATTTCCATTCACTCTCCTTTACTTTGCCACCTCCGAAGACTCAACTCCTGTAACATTTCAGTGGCTGTCCTAACTTCCTGGGAATGTTTCTTCTAGCATATAGCTTCTTCCAGGGGGCCTAAAGCCTGCCTCATCCCCAGTCCCACAGCAGAAGCCAGTCTCCATGGGATTCCAACTCAGCAAATGGGCAAAACTCGGACTTTTATTGGTCCTAGAACATCTACCATGCACCACCTTTTTTCTTCCAGGACAGACACTTGTATTTTTAGAGACCGTGTATCCAGAGATGCTGCTTCATCCACAAATTTCCAAAGTCTCTTTTAATTTTCTAAGCTTGAACAGTCTTGAATGTACCTGACTTCCCATCTGAAACATCCGGTCTTAAACCATTATCTTTCTTAGAGGCTGTAATATTTTTTTTTCCCACCAGTTTCCTTAGACTCTGACATGCTGCTTTGAGGGCCAGCACTGGCCATGCTAAGTCACTTGTCTATGCACTTGCCCAACAGTCGGCTGTTCCAGTAGGGATAAGTGTGTGCCCCTAGCTCAGCTCTTGGGAAGGGACTGAATCTGAGCCACAGCTGGGAACTCTGCGCAGCAGCGTTTAAGCCATGCACAAGGTTGGTGTGCCGTCTCTTTGAGATATGGCGACATCCTTGTCTTCATAGACCTTAAGCATTGTACTCCAAGGTGTACATCAGGCCTGTAGTCGAATCCCGCCTTCTGCCAAGTGTTAGCTGGGTGTGACCTTGGGCACCTTTCTTCGTGTCTGTAGTTTCCGTTGTTAAAGCTTCTTCAAGGTCAGGTTGTTGTGAAGAATCTGGTGAGGTGCTGGCTGCTAGACTGGGGGCCCAGAGGCTGTGGTCACTAAATAGTAACGGCAACCATGAATGCATGCTGAGCGAACACTGTTGGGGTTCTGTCCTGCCCCTTCATATTCTCCTTCCCACTGCTGTGTTCCTGATAGCTCACGGCTGCAGCTTTCTCCCAGGCCGGGTGCCCTGGGTCTACCGGAGCCCCTTCCCCTGCTGCACAGAGAGCTGGAGGTGCCTATGAATGTATTTCCTGCCCGGCAGCCCTGAGCCAATGACTGATATGCTCAGCACGGAGGAGCATGGAAGCCCAGCTCCCTCATCGCTGCTTGGGACAAACTCTGAGGTGTACTTACACCCCAGAACTCCCCACAGCACCCTTGCCTGGCTTCCTCCCCTCCCTCACCACTTTCTCCTGGGAGCACTTCCTTAACAAAGCACCTGCAGCTGAGTCCTCATCTCAGAGTCCGCTTCTGGGCCACCCTGTGACCCAAGAGGCTGAGCATTTACCCGGGGCCAGCCTCATGATTGCTGCTGGTGGAGCATTCTTCTGCCCTTTGGCAACTTATGACCCCAGATTTCCTGGCATAAGAACATCTAAAGCCTATGCTCCCATCATCCACTCCTGGTCCAGATGTTGACTTTCACCATTAATTCAGTCAATGGTCTGAGTCATCACTGTTCTGAAACATGTGTCAGCTGTCCTGCCTCTGAGAATTTTCCACAGGCCTGTTTATTCTGCTGTAGTGTCCCAGCCTCACAATGCATCCCTGGCTTTTCCCACCCACTTTCTCTTCAGATGCCCCAGGAATTCCAGATTCTTCTTACTTTCTAATTCAAGGTCATGCAGCTCTTATCAGCTCCTACACCTACAATAAACCCCAGGCCTCCTCCTCAAGATTCCCAGTAGGATTATTCACTTAACAGCGCCCATATCCATTTGCAAGCAGTTGTGGTTGTAAATAGAAATCTCCTCCCACATATAAATTATATATATAATTTTCCCATAAGTGGGAATATGCCACAGTTAATATTATGTCACTTGTCTGTTGACAAGATGGCACATCCTTGTCTATGCTATGTCTATCACTTTCTTTTTCAAGGCTGCATAGCATCCCGTTATATGGATATACTCATAATTGATCCACCCTAAATGTCTATCAATTGAGGGATGATATCTTTAGAGTTTGGAGCTATTGCAAATAATGCTTCAGTCTTGTACCCATATCTTTTCTCACTGGTAGGAATTTATCATACAGATATACAAATGCAATTGCTACATCAATGGGGCCACGTTTTCATAATATTGCCAAATTGCCGTTTTAACAGATTGTACCAGTTTATGTTCACAAAAGATATCGTTTTCAGAGTCATCACACAAACACTAACTCAGGTAAGGCAGAGACTACCCCCATGTCGTGGAGGACATAAAGTTTATTTCTGGAGCAAGTCCTTCCTCCTCCCCTACCCACCTTATGTAATTGACTGCTTTGGCCTGTTTTCTTAGCTTACATAGGAGTGGCATGATTTTAGCATTTGAAACAATATGTCTTCACTTTTTGATTTGTATATTTTGTTTTCTGCTTTTAGAAAGACGCACTGTTAACCCCGGTTGTAGGATTTATAGACCACAACTTCCAGGCCCAGCCTAATCCCGATGAAGTTAAGAATGTGTTCCTGGTGCCTCTGGAATATTTCCTGCATCCATATGCCTACCACCAGAATCACGTCACACGTTCTGGTCATGATTTTATTATTCATTGCTTTGAGTACACAAACCCTGAAGATGGTGTGACTTACCATATCAAGGGAATAACTGCAAAATTTGCCCTGCTCATTGCCTTGATTATTTTGGGGAAAAAACCCACCTTTGAGGTTGAATTTAATCTCAGTGATCTAATATCCTCTGAAGAGTCCTCCCTGGAGCCTCATAAACATGCTACAAGCAAGTTATGATTTATGAGACCAGCATCCAAATAACTATCTAAAAGGTTTTTGTGGGTGCTTATCTACAGAACAGCAATAATGCCAGCTGTTGAAATTTGACAGGTCAGAATATTTTTCCTGCAATAAGAATGTAAAAACCTCACCTTTTTTTCAGTTGCTGTCTATTACCTGAAAGAGCAAAAGTCTTTCAAAAGTGGAAAAATGTGTTTATAGTGTTGCATAATTCACCTACAATATGTTAACAATATTTTTCTTACAAATGTAAGAAAATGTATATGGCACATGGTAGGCACTTAATAAATATTCATTGGATATATGACCATGTGGCATTTATCTTATTTGTAAGAGGTAAATATCTCTTTCTGTCTGTTGTTACATGTGATAGAAACTTCCAGCCAGCCATCAGAAACTATCCTCCCGTTCTTCTATGGCAGTACGCTTGAAGCTGAGTCCATAGCTCTCCAGGTAGAAACACCATTACCCTTGCAGTTAAATGTGGCTCTGGGACTTAGTTTAGGCCCATGGGATGTGAGTGAAAGTTGACTTTGCAGGTCATCTCCAATTTAAGAGATAAGCCAGCTTTCCTGGATTCTCTTTCCGCCTTTCCGTGAGCTGCAACATGGATTGATCTACAGTCCAGCCTTGACCATACAGATGAAGACAGTTCCTGGAGGAATGGCAGAACCGAAAGATGGGAAGAGCTTGGATCTCCGAATGACTCTGGAGCAAAGCAACCCACCATTCCGGGCTGGTCAGTTGGGACTGTTACTGGGAGAGAAGAATAAAATTCTGTTATCTTTCTGCCACTATAATTTGGGGTCACTTTGTTAGAGCAGAGCTGTACCACTAAATGATATATCGTAACACTTGAAAATGGCTGGATGGATATTCACCCAAACTTGAGGTGTTGCCAGCAGTTAGAATTCGGGATATCTGACACTTAACACAGGGGTTCTGTGACATGCACAGGTGCCCCTGGGTGTTGATCGGTTTGGCAGTCATCATCCAGAGCTGAAATGAAGGAATATGAGAGGCCTGTATGCTTACCAATATGGAGAGATAAAGTTATCTGTCTCAAGATGGTGAGAGCAGAAAAACACTAATTTCAAGCACAAACCCCAAATCAAAAGTCAAAAAGACAAACATTCTGAATTGCCTGCCTTGACAACTACTGCTTCCTACATAGGCATCTGCATATATCATGCTTTAGAGTTAGCAGGGATTTCTTTGTTTAACGATGATATTAACCATGCTGCATGAGGTCATGGAGGCCAGTGAGTAAAGCAACATAACCTCAATTGTGTGATGGCAATTTCCCATCTTACTGACTGTTATTAGATTTTTAGAAAGCCAAGCCATTTTTAACAAGACTTTGTCATGACTGAAAATGCAATGCCCACACAAAACCCATCAATCTGCCATGCGACTGTCCATTGCTGCTGAGTTTATATTTTCTGAAAGCGGGCAGAGGAAAATGTCTGATATACTGCTTCGTACCCATAAATGTTGAAACAGCACAAATCTGGCTCCAACCATGAAAGCAGAGGTCGGGTAAGCTTTCCCATTAACAGTCTGTAACTGGCCCTGCATGAGCAGGCCTAAACTGTTTCCGAACAATTATAGAGGCATTTGCAAATGTGTATTTACAATCTGACAGTGGTGTAATTGCTGGGTAGATGGTTGACCTATCTGGCAGTGCAGAAAGCTGCCTTCTCGAGCCATTTGTTTATGGGAACTCCACAGACCTGCCTGGTTTCTAAGAGAAGCTGGTCCAGCTGAAGTCTACAATCTGAATGATCCTCACGGCCATCCAAGTTAAGGGACTAAATATTTCATGATGGAGGTACTGCTCCCTGCATTTTTTAGTGGTGTGTTTTATGACATCTATGTTCAGGGTTCTAGTTAAACATCCTTTGGTTAAAAAGAACAGAAGTCTGGCAAATCTGACTCAAATAAAAGAAGTTAGCGGCAAGGCGCAGATCTCAGGGAATCTACAAAACCACTGAACCAATCAGCCTCAAGAAACATAGCAATGGGGAGCAACTCTGGCTAGCTACCTCAAAAGCAAGAGGTTGTGAACCTTCACTTTTGCATCCTGTCCTTGTGGCAATAACCATCTGTATGAGTTGATTGATACAGACATAGAAAAGCAACCGAAACTCAGTGCTTCAGTCTCCAGTTCCTTGGAAAAAGCTTCATTTGGCCTAGTGTGAGTCACCTGGTGAGTTTCCTGTAACCTGTGGGTATGTTCAAGGGCAGAGGTCAGGGTCAGGCCACCAATGCACGTCTCCCTGAGTCCCCTCAGTCAGCATGCTGCGTATGGGATCATATGGAAGAAAGTGGGCTAGACAGACATCCCAAAACATCTACTGTCTCCAGTCCCTAAAATCTGTAAATTCTGTTGTCCAGACAGCTCAACCCTGTCTCCTTTGCATCCCCGCAGCCTTGGTAAGCTGGTGGTTAGGAGCCCTGGGTCTGGAGTCAGGATGCATAGATTTGAATCCCAGCTGCAGCATCAGCTCATTCAATGACCCTGAGCAAGTTGCTCAGTCTCTGTAAGCCTCAGTTTCCTCTTCTGTAACGCAGGAGAAACGAGTTTTTTGTTTTAGCAGCTGTTGAGGGAATTAAAGGAGTTAATCCATGTGACCCCTTTACTTCAAGCACACCTAAATGCTCAGAACAATGCCTGGGAAATAGTAAGGGCTCACTTACCTGTTAGCTAGTAATTATGGCACTATTATAACTATGAGATTATGTTATAACAGTAAGAATAAGCATTGTTATTTCTCTAGTTCAGAATGTCATCATTTTCCTATACCAGGGGTTCCTGAACTTTCTCAGTCCACAGCAAGCACCCTTGGCATCTCAGTGATTTTTTTCACAGCACATCTAGGCCAAAAGAAACACCTAACAATTTTGTTTGTTATGTTGTTGTATCCAAACAACTTAATAAGTGCTTATGTCCTACCAACTTGGTAGATCTTTGAAAATATATTGTATGCTAGAAAAATCCTATTTTCATTACAGTCTTAACCACAATTGCTTACTAATGGGATATGTGCACCAGTTGGGCACACAAGTAAATGGACGATTCCGATACAGTCATATGATAGAGATAAACACAGAGTCAAAGATGGGAGGGACACCTGACGCAAATTTGGGACTCAGGGAAGCCATCCCAGAGGAGGTAGTGGCTGAGCTGAGCCTTGATGGAAAGGGAGATGCTACCCTGGTGAATGGGATGGTGGTAGTGATGATGGGGACTAACTTTTTTTTTTTGATGAGGAAGGTTAGCCCTGAGCTAACACCTTTGCCAATCCTCCTCTTTTTGCTGAGGAAAATTGGCCCTGGGCTAACATCCGTGCCTATCTTCCTCCACTTTACACGTGGGACACCTGCTACAGCATGGCTTGATAAGCGGTGCGTAGGTCCGCGCCTGGGATCCAAACCTGCAAATCCTCGGCTGCCAAGGTGGAGCGCACAAACTTAACCACTACGCCACTGGGCTGGCCCCAAAACTAACATTTATTAAGCACCTTTTACATACCTACTTCTTCACTTTGATTATTTCATTTAACCCTCACACCAAATCTCAGCACTGAGTACTATTATTATTCCCGTTTTTAGGTAGCAAAATTTGAGGATCAGAGAAGTTAAATATTTGCCCATAGTCACACAGTTCATAAATAGCAGAACTAACACCCAAACCTACATGTATGAATTTCAAAGCCCAAACTCTTTCTACTATACCCACTTACTCCAGGATACGCACTATTTCACAGGGACAGAGGCAAGAATAGAACGTTAAATTTGTTTCCCTTGAATCACCACCTGTGAAAGGGAAAGCAACACGAACTTAAGGAATTGGAGAGAGAGCAGAGTTTATTTTTGCCTTTTTTATTTTATTTTCATCGTGTCCTCCAGCTTATTCAGCTGGTGTTGCACACAGTGAAATGAGTAATTAACAAAGATGATTTTAATTAAAATGGAAGATACCAATTAATAAATGAAAGAGCTGGCCTACTGGCTAATTTTTAACAGATCCTTTCACGGTGCCAGCTTTCCAGTTAAAGAACTGAGATGGGGAAACATTCCTCTACCCCTTAGACAAGATGATGAAATATAATTCAAGTCTTTTTCTTGTTTCCAGTTGGTTTCTTATCTGAGCTTAGCAGAAGGTTTAGTGAAAATCACTGAAATGATCATCACTTGGTCCAGTTGTCTTAGACGTGGCATACTTCGGGTCCCTAATGGGGTCTGTGTGTATACTCCATTCAGAACTCCTAATTGCCCACCCATCACCACTCAGCCATCTCCCTGTGCCTTCCCATTGTTGAACACTACTCAGACTCTGAGTCAGTTCCTTTCTGCCCACTTCTCCAAACACCCCTAATTTATAGCATGGACACTGCTTCATTGCACCCCTTTGCATATCTGAAACAATATATATATGTTTTTGTGCTTACTCCAGCCATGACCCTGGAAGGGACAGATCTACATACCATGAGAATCCTCAGTCTGACTTCCCCTGGCCTCTGGTGAATGGACCAAGGATCAGTGGCCAACCCAAAGGCAGCATCTAATTTGATGGCCAGTAATCTATGACTTAAGAAACTGAGCTAAGTCTATTAGATTTTCCAAAGAATTTGAACTATGCCAGAAGATATTATTTGCTCGGAAACTATTCTGGCCATATGTGTGTCGATGAGTAAGCCCAAGAAGTCAGGGTTTAAAGGTTTGTTGGCCAATAATTGATGGAAATGTCTTTGATTTAGGCAGTATTTGTGATGTCAGACATTCCACCAGATACAACTAGAAGAAGAAGTAATATTTCCTGAAACGACTTAAAAATCCTTTTTTATGGTCTCATACTCAAGTCCATAAATTTTTATTTTATGAGCGTAGGCTTGCTTTGATATTTCCTTGACTATAATGTTCCTCATTTTTCATTTTATATCTTCAAGCTTTTATTCCTTACTTTATCATGATTGTCAATGGCACTTCTGTTTCCATTTTTTTTCTCTTTTACACTTATTGCCCATGTAAAACTTGAAGTTTTCTTTCTGGTTATTTTGTTCTACTTCCTTAATCCATTTGTGTTTCTTTAGTAATTTGTAAATGGCTTCTGCTCTGGGCTCATTTCATCTCCTTCTACCAGCCTGGAGTTTTTCTTCTAAATCTGCTACATCTCATGGAGCCCATAAAGCATTCTGAGAAGTTGCCTGCATTTTTTTTTTCTGACTATAAATCTGTATGGCCTAACGTCGGACCAAATGAGAAATTGAAGACAGTTTTGCTAGAACCCCTAATCTGTTGTAAACACGTATCAATCTATCTTAGCTCCCTGTAGTGAATTGAATAGTGGCCCCCAAAAGACATGTCCAACTCCTAACCCACAATACCTGTGAGTGTGACTTTATTTGGAAATAGGGTCTTTGCAGATGTGATTAAGTTAAGGATCTTGAGATAAAATCATCCTGGATTTAGAGAGGGCCCTAAATCCAGTGACTGGTGTCTTTGTAAATGAAAGGAGAGGGAGATTTGAGACACATAGACGCAAAGACACAGGGAGGAAGGCCATGTGAAGATAGAGGCAGAGGTTGGAGTGTTGCTGCCACAGGCCAAGGAACACCAGGAGCCACCAGAAGTGGGAAAAGGCGAGGAGGGCTCCTTCCTTAGAGACGTCAGGGAAAGTGCGGCCCTGGGAACACCTTGATTCCAGACTTCTGGCCTCCAGAACTGTGAGAGAATATATTTGTATAGTTTAAAGCCACCCAGTTCACAGTAATTTTTTACACCAGCCGTGGGAAACTAATACTCCCCACTTCTGAAACCACCCCCCAATTTGAGCAATAGCTCTCACTTCTGTCTCAGGATTAGCATGAAAAGAGTCCACTGTTGACTGTCCAGGGATCGGCACCCAGCCCAAACTCAGTTAATCAGATTTATTTGCTCAGTAATTTCCTTGGGATTAGGACCAAGTAGTCTAATCCTGCCTGCTCTCTGGAGAACATCCTCGGGTATTCTCACTAACCAGCTTAGTTGCTAGACTGTAAGTCCCATGAGGGCAGGGACTGTACCTTGTTGGCGTTTCCAGGGCCTGGCAGTGTCTGGCATGCAACATTTTCCAATGTTTCTTATCTCAGTAGCTCAACCCAGGATTCTGAGTTGTCCTTGACCCTCCCCTTACCCTTACCCGCCATAGCAGATGCAGTCAGTGTCCCACCCACATCCTTCAGGCCTTACCAGTGCAGTGAGCTCCAGACCACTTCCAACAGCCAATTCTTACATCTCTGTTCCTGGAGACTTCTTCTAAATCCATAGTAGCCAGGTTGGAAATGCCAGAAAATTAATGCCTCCATGTCAGCCCTCAACCAGTGACTGGTGGAATTTGGTATATCAGTAGCCAGCTTTTTCACCTTGAGTGGGATAATCCTGAGGCACTCTTCTTCACTGGTTCCAGTCGCCTGCTCTGGTGGCTGGCTTGACACCTCGCGTTTTAGTGGCCAACTTTCCTTCCTTGTCTCATTTTCATTCCCATACCAATGTGCCCTGTATATTCCAACAAACTATTTGAGGCTTTGTCTCAGAGTTTGCTTCTAGGTAAACCCAAATTAAGATACTCCTTTATTCAAACTGTCACCAAATTCTATTGCATTTACCTTCTGAATATCTGTCAAACCTAGTTCTTTCTGTCTCTACTGACATCAACTTTATTTAAGCCATCATAGACTTCTGCAAAATATCTCTCTGGTAACCATTGTTTTACATCATTTTCCTCTATGGCCAGAGTTATTTTTTTCAATATTTAAATATGCTCATCTTTTCCTTGAGACACCTTGATGGCTTCCCATTGTTTTCATGAGAAAGACTAATGGAGTTTATAAGCCTGTGTTCTGGCTCCTGTCTACCTCTCCAGCTGTGTGCTGTACCATGTGCCTCCTCCCTGCTCATCCCACTCCTACAAAACTGGCCTTGGTTCAGTTCATGGATGCCACAGGACTCTTGCACAAGCTGATCCTGCAATCTGGAATGATTTCCCATTTGCCTTAGTCTCTTGTTAACTCTTACCCATCATTCTGATCTCAGCTTCTCAGAGAAGCCTCCTCTGGCACTTTAACTACGTCGGTTCCCCTGGTTATAAGTTCTCTTGTTACCATGTACCTCTCCTTCATAATTCCCATCACAGTTACAATATCATATCCCTTTGTCTGATTCTTTGATTGATGACCCTCTCCTCCTCTAGACTCTGAGATCCATAATGGAGGGATCACATCTCAATTTTGGTCCATGATTGTATCGCAAGCACTTACTACAGTGCTTGCCAAAAAGAAGATGCTCAATAGATATTTATTAAAAGAAAGAATAAAACTAAATAGGTAAAGAAGCAGGTATATCTAATCAAATAGTCGGTTCAGTGGGCTGAGGAAAAATTCAGTCTATTCCCAACAGTCTACCTGACAAAGGTCAACCTGAGGTGGCCCAACATTGTGTTAGTCATCTCCCGTTTACTGCATGAGAATATAAAGTGCCCTACCAAGAGTGGACGTGAGTGAGCAGCTCCTGTCTTGAACCAAATTATGCCTTGTAACTTAGTTATTTCCGTACCTAGCTGTCTTGATGTACTTTCCCATGAGCTACTAGGAGGACAAGAATTAGATCCTCTCCATCCTTCTCCCCAGTGCCTGGCGCATGTTTGGGGCCCATACCCCTTCAGATCTAAATAAACTTGACTTGAATCCCTATTGGAATTCCAGTGCAAAGCTCAATTTTCTCCAAAGATTTATTCAAACCCTTAAGGGCTTACATTTTTTCTAATCATCTCTGGTTCGGTTTCCAGCATCAGTGAGTCTTAGTTCTGCATTCTGTATCTTGAGGTCTCCGCCGGACCCCCTTTCCCCTAGTGTCAACCCAAATCCAGCATCTCCACATTTTTCCCAAGATGCCTTTTATATAAATCTGTAAGTGACTTTAGTTGGACACATAGGGGTATCAGCCAGGTAAACTTACAGTGAAACACAAGTGAGCAGAACTTAAATTTGAATATTATGTTTTCTTGTTCTTAAAAGGTTCCTCCAGGGCCAGCCCTGTGTCGTAGTGGTTAAGTGCGTGCGCTCCGCTGCTGGTGGCCCGGGTTTGGATCCCTCATGCACCAATGCACCGCTTGTCAGGCCATGCTGAGGCCGTGTCCCATATAAAGTAGAGGAAGATGGGCACAGATGTTAGCTCAGGGCCAGTCTTCCTGGGCAAAAAGAGGAGGATTGGCATGGATGTTAGCTCAGGGCTGATCTTGCTCACAAAAAAAAAAAAAAGCTTCCTCCATTTCTGCCAAATCAGATTCCAGGTTGACGCATATTCCTCAATACTCTTGCCCTTCTCTTTCTCTTCTCTGTTCACTTGCACTACCAAAGTGGCACTCAGTTTTTCTGCAGAAGGCTTGTTTCTATCCATCTGACTCTTTGCATCTCATGCCCGCTAGGACTCACCTTCCACATCCAATAAGCTTAGTAGTAAATTTTCCTAAATAAGAAGAATTTATCTATACATGGTACATCAGTTCTGATAACATTTTTTTCTCACTCCACTGAATTTTTTTTTTTTTAATGAAATTACAAGATCAAGTGAGAACAGCCTCATAGCAAAACCCATGGGCGCTGGATTACAAAAACACATTTGATGTGTAAATGCGTTGATCTTGTAAAAGAAATGATGATGAGGTGAATGATAAGATCAGAAGTAAGACTTGGATAAAAAGCTGCATTTGAGGAGTGGGCAGGGGGAGGATGGGGGTGAGCAATAAGGATGAGTGGGCAAGACTAGGGTGCAAAGAATGTAGGTGAAAGAGAGTAGGAAGTGAAGAATTTATACTAAAGGAGTAGTCAGGATGACTTTTAGGAGAGGGTTGGTGAGAGGAACAACCTTGAAACAAAGAGAGACAACACTGGGTCACCAGCCAGGGGAAGTGCGCATTGGCCCTGGCACTGCCCGTTAACAAGCTATGTGACCTTGGAGACATAATTCAACCGTTCTAAACCTCAGGTTCCTTATGTATAAATAAAATCTGAACTGGTTGGTCTCTAAACAACTTCTACTTCTGAAATCTCTAATTCCAGACTTTCTCCAGCTATATTGGAACATATCCAGGTATTTAAGCAGTTTTACTTTATGTTTTACAAAGGAAAAATCTGACTGAGGAAAAGAAAAGAATCGCTTTTTGTCTACTGTTTGAAGCTAGCAGCACGCACAAACTTCATTATGTGAAAATACCATTTGGGGAGATTAATTAAAAATTCTGACATTCAGAGCAGGGATTTGGGGCAGGAATGTACAAGTCCAGGACTCTGGGTAGAATTAGACAGGCATCTAAACATTATTAGGTATATAGTTAGGCATTAGGAGGGGGACATTTGGAAGCCAATATTCCAAACCCAAGTAGTGGTTGGCTTTGTGTGTTTTGTTTGAATTATTGCATGTCTAATAGGATTTAGCTACAGTGCCTCTGCTTAACAATCTGTTTCCTTGGCAATGCAATCCTCAAAGGGGCAAAGGCCATATGGAAAACATGGGTCATTTTGTGATTTAATAAGTGAGGTGAAAGGAATAGAATTTAATTCTATGCACATCTTTGGATTTACCCCACACATACAGTAAGGAAAAGAGTGACCAGCACATGGTAGGTACTCAATAAATGGAATATGTTATTATTATGATCAGAAAAAAATATACACTATGCTTCGTATTGTAATAGATGCCCAAACATGCTATCTTTCCAAAAATGCTTACCAGAAAAAATAACTATTCTTCTCAGTAGTTCCATTGGCATTATTCTTGATTTTGTTTGGGTTTTTTCCTACGTCCCTCACTTGCATTCCATCTGCAAGTCCTATTCATTCTGCATCCAATTCATCCCCCCAATTCATCCAGTTCTCTCCACTTTCCCTGGGGCACCCTAGTCTCAGCCACCATCACCTCCCACCTGGACCTACGACAGCCTCCTTACTGCTCTCCCCCTTATGCCTATTCTTGCCTCCTGCACTCTGTCCTTCACTTAACATCTAGAGTGATCTTTTTAAAACATGAGTAACATCATGTCACTTCTTGGCTTAAAACATTCTAGAACCTTCCAATTGTGCCTATAATAATGTTCAATATTCATTCTTGGCTGACAAAATTGGCACATTCTGGACTCTGCCTACCTCTGACCGCTCTTACCCTGGGGCCACTTAGCTTCCCTCAATGTGGTCTTCCTTCTCTTCCTGAAACATGCTGAGATTATCCCCACAGTGCGGCTTTTACCCTGGCTGTCCCCTCTCCTTGGAATGGCCTTCATCCTGGTCTTTGCATGGCTGGTGCCACTCTCATCACGAGTATGCTCGTCCTTTCCTGGGTTAGTCCTACCCTGATGTCACTCTCTATTTCACACCCATATTTTAATTTTCTGCACTCCACTTCCATATCTGATATTTTTTATATTTATTTGCTTGTTTATTTGTTTTTTTTCCTCTCTCTTCCAGTAGAACATAAGCTCTGGAAGTGTGGGCATCTTTTATTATATGTTATTTTCTGCCAAGAACTCAATAAATATATCTTGAATGGACAGTGAATTAATTTTGTTGAAAACTAAATGGCCAAGTCATTTTGCCACAAAGAAGTAGGTCAACACAAAAATGAAATCATATCAATGATTAGGTAAAAAATATTCCCAAGCATTTCCATTTTTATTTTTATTATTTTTAATATTGATGATTTATTTCACTATGAGACAACTTCATGACCATTTATGCATCTCTAATTATGTTTTATAATTATTAATGTTTTTTTCTTCCTACAAAATGTCTAATTTACTCCAGCTAATTAGCCCTGCTCTATATTTATACACTTTAGAAAAAAAATGAAGACAACCTAGACACCCAACAACTTGTGAATTGTTTAAATAAATTACAGTAAATTATAGAAAAGTTCGTATGATTTCATTTTTGTCAAATAATTTTATCCATACCTCTCTATTTAGAAGGATATTCTCCAAGGGGTTTAAAATTCTCTTTTTAAGAAGGGGGTTGGGATTATGACTATCCTTTAAAACAAAACTTTGAAAGACTACAAAATATAAGGCCTTGGAATGTTTCAGTAAGAGGAGAGAGTTTTTACTTAAAAAAAACTCAAACACTTAATCCATAAGTAAAAAAAAAGACATGAAGTAAAAATTCAAATCTTAAACCAAGATTGTCAGCTATTGAATTCAACTGGGGTGGTCAGATAGAGATAATCCTTTGTACGTCTTTGGCAGACATTGGCTTAACTGATCAAGCAACATCGTGATAGAATGTTGATGGCTTTGAGATTGTGTTCCCTTTTGTTCTCTCTCGTACTCCATTCCTTGCACACCCCACAACATCATCCTTCTAAACCCCAGTGAATTATATTCACGTACCTGTACTACTAATTGGTCATGTATAAAATACTCAGAGAAGTTTGAGAAGGTTTTCTAAGTGTAAGGAAGATATATGAGGCTGTGACCGCTCCCTCCCTTGGGCATCTGTTTTCATCAACTAATTCACATGGGGTCTGAGCCATGTTCTGGGAAAATCGAAACTTGCCAGCAATGGGGTGCAGCAATGTGCAGGCATGTCAGAGCCTGGTGGGGGACCCCACTGCAACAAGTCGTGAGGAGAACCACAGGACCCCTAGGAGAAAATCAATGTGAAAGGAAGAGAGTCTAGAATAACAGACTGAGACTGGGCAAGAGAACCTGAGTGTTCTTTTGAATTTTTGAAAAGGGAACTCATGGTACCTGATAGACAGTGGTGTCTGGTCTTCCCCCTGCCACTTCAGCAGTGCATGAGTGCAGCCCCATAGGAGAAAGCACGTGCCTTCATTGAGCTAAATGTGAGAGACCTCCTCCGCAGGGCTCTGAGGTTCTTGCCACTCTCTTGTCTTAAACAACGTTGATGTATATCTATCCCAAGACCATCCCCTAAGACTAGTTCACCAAGACGGGAAAAAAATACTTTATAATCATGCAAAATTTCATGGCCACTTGACAATCACAAGCAAGCTGAAGATATGGGTTTAAATTATGGCCAGATGTTGGTAATTATTTGAGAAAAAAATATTGTAACTAAAAAAGAGTCTGAGCCTTCACAAGCAGAAGACACTTGCTTCTCATCCAGTGCTTGCCTAAGACCACAGAGCTATTTAAGTGAGGATCACTACTACAGAATCCATATTCCACTCTCACCTATGTCAAATTTCCCGTGAAAGACAAAGAGAAGAGAAATTAGGCGCATTACTGTAGGGCTCTGCGGTAGCTGTGTTTTTGATCTGCCCAGCATGTTTTCCTATCTCGCTTGTTCATCAATTGTTAGTGAACTTCCCAGTTGCGTGTATCCATAGAATTATTTTTTGCTTAAGCCAGTCTGAATTGGGTCTCTGTTTCTTGTAACCAATGAACCCTAACATCAAATGCATTAGCTATCAACATCTTTGACTTTCCCCAGTCACTCCTTTTGAGCATAGATGCCAGTGGTTTCTTCCTGTCTGGGAAGCAAATTCACAGCCATTATAAAGGACGTTATGGAGGTAAGGAAAATACAATACTATTCGATCTTGTGCCCTGAGAATTCTAGGCCATATTAAGTTCAGAAGACCCCTAGGAGTAACATTAAGAAAAAATGCTAAGCAGATGACAGAGTGGAAATTGACTGCCAAAGCATTCTATCCTTTTCTATCTCTACTCAAGGCAATCTGATGAAATTCATTAACTTTAACTTTCAGCTAATAACACACCAGGAGATAAGCTCATTGATGAACTTTTTCTTTTGGAACATAAGGCCATGGATGTTTGTAGGGCACGCAACACTTAAATTAACACTTATGCTCTGCTAGTAGGGGGAAAATAAAGTTGTGTTTCTTGGACTAAACTCATCAAATAAATTCTCTCGGCTCAAAGTACTCAGACCTCAAGGATAGCTAAAAGCAAATAATTAGATTATCTTGATCTATTCACATTTTGCAGTTAATTGTTCCATATCAAATTTCCCTTCTCCAGCTCTGCAGTTGAATCTTGGCTATGTTAATGAGAAATGAACCATGCTGTCTATTATTTATTTCTCAAATTATCCTCAGGTACTCTAAGGTTTGATCAATAAAAATCAAATCATTAAGGGGCCAGCATATTAAAAAAGCAATTCCAAAAACACTTGGATTATAGAATTCTGTTGTCAGATTTAAAGTCCAAAGGAAAGAATCCACCGCCTCCCCACCAGCACTGCCACAAAAACAACTACTCCAAAGAGGATAAAAATGAATGGTACCAGCCCCAATTTTTGAGAACCTGGTAGCTGGAAGAGTAAGGATTAGGTCAATAAGATGATGCTTCCAACAAGGATAGCATAGAATCATAATTACTACCACTGTTTTTGAAGCCTTATGGGCATTGTTCTAAAGCAGAGATCTGCGAACTATGGCCCAAGGCCTGTTTTTGTAAATAAAGTTTCATTAGAACACAGCCACACCCATTCATTTACATACTGCCTGCGGTTGCTTTCGCTCTACATTGATAACAGTTGAGTATGGCCACAGAGATCTATGACCTGCAAAGCCAAAAATGTTTACTCTCTGATCCTTTATAGAAAGTTTGCTGAATGCTAGTCTGAATGCTCTTCCAGTATTTTCCTATTTCACCCTCACAAAGTCTATGAGGAAGATTGATGCTATTTCCATTCCCACTTTACAGATGAAGAAACTGAGACCCAGAGAGGATTAAGTAACTTCTCCAAGTAAAGCTGGGGCTCAATCTACTTCTAATGGTAAAATTTGTACTCTTAATGAATTTACAATGCTGCCTCCCTAATGCCTACAATACTACTGTCCTTCCTTACCACGAGTGCCCTCTAAAATCTATAAAATCTGCTGCCCAGGCAAGAAAAGTAGCTTTGAGGACTGGGATAGGAGCCTCTAAAGGGTAGATTTGAAGCTGGGTACCCGAGAGTTACTGTAAATATTCAATAAGAACGTGATTACCCTTGACCTTGTTCCCAACACAGACATAAATAAAAAGAAGTTAATCTTATTAATTTGTTGTTTTCTTGTTTAACCAGAGGGGTGACTCAAGGGCCACAAGGATTTATGAGCTTGTTTTGCAGAAGAAAAAGAATGCCTTCAAGGAAGTTAGGGTCACCAGATATCATGCCTCCAGCTGCCATTGAGCCCAGAAGCCTGATTGCCCCAAGGGCTTATCTGGAGTGAAAGAAACACGGATTTCCCCTTTGTTTCTCCAAAACTCCTCCTCCCAAGCCCCTTAGCTCTACAAAACCCCCTGCTTTCTTCTTTTGTTGAGGCAGATTTGCGAAAACCTAACCTCCCACCTTCTTGTTTTGGCCAATCTGAATAAACCCTTCTCCATCTCCAAGCACTGGTGTCTCAGTGATTGGCTTGTTGTGCATTGGGCATATGAATTTGAGATTAAGAGATTCAGTATCAGATTGAGGGGGAGGATGCAGGAGGAGTTAGAGGGAAGATGCCCCTCTATCATGCATTATATAAGTATCAGCCATCAGTCAGAGATGTTACCCAGAAAACTAAGATTTCTCTTCCCAAGTGTTCTCTTTCCTTTCTCCTCCTAACCCCTGATGATCTTTAATAATTTAGGAAAAATTCAAGGATTTCCCTATACATTCTGACAAGAGATTTTCACATATTGAGGTATATAGGGTAACTAGTCGGGTTCAAAACTGATTTAGGTTGAACTAAAGAAGCCTGACTTATGGCCTATCAAGCATACCTTGTACATCTGCTTTAACCATTAAAGTAAAGAATGCACTCCCTTAAAATAAGAACATACTTCCCCTTCTACACCCTATTGGTAACGCCCATATTCGTCCCTTTCCCAACATCAGGGTCATGTTGACCGGCTAATTTACAACTAAATACCTCTTTGAAACTTTGATGAAAATGTATCCTGGGTGTGTTTAATGTATGTTCTTTGTTCTAAAAAGATATAAGACTGTACCGAAAACCATGCTCCTCCAGAACACTTTCTTCCTTTCTGGAAAAGGCTTTCCTTGGTTTTAATCATCACTCTGGCTCAAGTAAAACCCATCTAGCTCTCTTATCTATAGAGTGGTTATTGGTTATTTTGTGTCAACAATTCCACGCCACAGAACAACACAACGCAAAACACCACCAGAAAAAGCTTGCTAATACAGGTTTTGGCCATTTAGAACTTGCAGGAACTCTATGGGAAACTTGTTATCTTAGGTTATCCTGTTTCATCTAGGACCTTAAAACCAACAGTACATAAAGACCAACAACAGACAGCTTGGCTGTTTGAAGAAATCAGTCATTTTCATGGCAGCTTGAGAATGACAGGAGCTTTATGTAGATTAGTTCTGATCTTCACCACCACCAACAGCATCAGTATAACTACAGATGAGGAGACCCTCCAAAGCCACAACCTGGTGAGGGATAAAGGACATTGTCTCCCCCTATGGTTCCTGTTTGGCTCCTGTTACCATTGCTGTTCCATTCTAGTTCTGGATCTGCACTTTCTCCTCCCATTTGAGCCCTGTCCCTGCTCCTTGGGCTTCCTGAATGCCCTTGGCTTCTCTGATTTGAGCCTTTGGGAGCTCTCTAAGGGCCGAGTCATGCTCAGTTATCCACTGTCTCCTCTACCCACCAACAGGAAGAGGATGCCTTTTACTTCTCTACCCTCTCAGCCCTGACACTCGCGGAGGGCTCTCTCTGCCTGTCAGCGTTTGGACTGTCACTCTACCTAAGAGGGTGCCCCTAAGAGGGATCAGAATCTGCACTGTAACAAGATCGCTGGTGATTCTTGTGTGTGTGGACGTTTGAGAAGCACCGCTCTATTTTATTCTTCCCCAGTAATTATCATCTGTAATTTGGGTCCGGTAATGCATGTCATCTGGTATATTAGGTTCCTATTGCTGCTGTAACAAATCATCACAAATTCAGTGGCTTAAAACAACACAAATTTATTCTCTTGAACTTCTGGAGACCAGAAGTCCGAAAGCAGTTTCCCGGGCTGAAATCAAAGTATTGGTGGGGCCAAGCCCCACCAGAGGTTCTCGGGGAGAATCTGTTCCATTGCCTTTTCCAGCTTTTAGAACTGCATCCCTTGGCTTGTGGCTCCCTTCTCCATCTTCAAAACCAGCACTGTAGCATCCTACTTCAGTCTTCACATTGCCTTCTGGCTCTCCCTCTGCTGCCTCTTATAAGGACTCTTGTGGCTACATTTAGGGCCCAACCAGATAAGCAAGGATAATCTTCATATTTGAAGATTCTTAACTTAATCACAGCTGCAAAGTTCCTTTTGCCATGTAAGGCAACATTCACAGGTTCCAGAGGTTAGAACATGGATATTTTGGGGGACAATTATACAGCTTACCATACCTGGATCTTTAAGTTGGCACTTAGTAGGTCTTTAATAAAGGTTAGTTCACATTTTTATCCATTTAGAGGATGTCCCAATTAGTATGTGCTCACCTGGAGATGCCTTCATGGAGACAGGCAACTAAATAAATTGACTCTAATTTATCATAATTGAGTATTAATAAACATATCCCTTAGGTTCATATGTTTTCAATGGAAGAAGTAATTAACCTTGAAGCCTTTACAAAACAGGTGAACTGAGTCCTGAAAAATGAATGGAAATTCAGCAGGTGACTGAGACAGGGAGAGACATTCCAAGCAGAGGGAACATCATTTGAACAAGCATGGAGACATGAACCAGCAAAGCCCCATTCAAGGGAAAAGAGAGTGTACGTATGAAGCCAGGAGATCAGAAGATGAAGCAGAGGGAGTCAGTAAGGATCACATTACGAAGGGCTTTGAAGGCCTCACCAAGGAAATTGGTGTCCATCCTGTAGATAACAGGCAATCATTAAAGGATTACAATCAGGATATTGACAAGATCAGCGCACCAAGGAAGAAAAGTCATGCCGGTGACAGTGTGGAGGCTCTTTTGCAAAAGCTTGGCACAATTAAATTAACTTTTCAGTTCATGGTAAATATCTGCTCAATGTCTCTCGTATGCACCATCACGCTTGAACTGCTGTGGAAAAAGGGACCCAGAATAACAAGATGTTCTGTTCCAAGCACATGCCACTTTGATCTGAGCTGGGGACACAGCTGTTCAGTGGTAATCAACATGCCAGTTGCTGTTTCAATCCTTTTTAAATAGAGAGTGGATGCCAGGTATTAAATGGCAAGAGAACTCTCGGCATACATGCCTGGAAGTCACCTTGATTCCTTCAAGACAAGCTCAGTCCATTCTCTGCTCAGTGCTTCTTAGCTTCAGAAAGTTTGCGCCAGTCTTGGTCATCTGCCTTTTGAATGGGCATCTCCAGGTGGTTCTGATGGTCAGCAGAATTAAGAGCACTGGCCTGGCCACTTGAGCTGTTCTTTGGTAGTCTGAGATCAGTGGACCATCTGGCTCAATGTAGGTAGACAGCCATGGATCTTCCTGGCTTTTCTGGAAATGGAGATGGAGATGAAGAAGATGATGATAACAACCATTCAATCACTTACTATGTGCCCAGCACTTGCTTTACCTAAATTGCCTCTAATCTTTACAGCAGTGTTCCTAAAACTTTTGAATATCACCCACAGTAAGAAATTGATTTTATATTGCAATGCATCATACACATACATGTGTGTAAACTTTCCATCAAAGTATACACTGCGTGTAATGCACTATAGAATTTTCTGTTCTATTCTGTTCTATTTTATTTCCTTTTTTAAACGTCAGTCATCATGCACTAAATTGATTTAGTGATCTGCAGTTCAAGAGTAAAAGATGCGTATGGTTGTCCCCATTATCCTGGCAAAACAATCAAGGGTGAGATGGATTAAGCAACATGCCCAAGGCAACACAGATCCCAGTCTGCTGCAAACTCCGTCCTCTTCCTATACGTGTACATAAGTAAGGCCATCTTGTAAGTGAACATAAGTGAGGCCATCTTGTTACACTGAATAACCTTTTCTTAGTTGAAACCTTTCTAGCATGTGATCATTATAAATTGCTGCACGCTCTCATGATTTTCTGGCCCTGATCCTGTGCACCTACCCCTGCTGAGGCACTCTGATAGCTTTGTTCTTAACAATTTTAATGAATTTTTCCAGGGAATAAGAAGGCGTTCAGGAAGAAAGAGCACCTGTAGAATACTCGTCATCATTGACAGAAGAAAAGAACAATGAGAGATCCTGGAGTCTGTCGTGTACATTTCTGAACCCCCTCCTTACTGCCCATTTCTCCTATATAATTACCTCAAAACCCTGTAATCCTTGAAGATGGGTCTTTGAGACATTAATCACCTGTCTTCCAATTTGCTGGCTAATCTAATTAAACTTCGTTTCTCGATCTCTAACTCATTGTGATTAATTGGCTCAGATCATGGCAAGCAGATTGAGCCCATTGCTTGGTATCATTCCCATCCTGTCATCCTGCATCTGAAGTCACAGAGCCTCTGCTATTGGGACAAAAGCCTCAGTGCAGCAGAGAAATGATGATAACAACCACAGCAGAGACATAAAAAAAAATAATAACTAACACATTTTAAGCCTTGACA
This sequence comes from Diceros bicornis minor, assembly GCF_020826845.1. Lineage (NCBI taxonomy): Eukaryota > Metazoa > Chordata > Mammalia > Perissodactyla > Rhinocerotidae > Diceros > Diceros bicornis. The sequence continues at coordinate 27,828,501 of NC_080771.1, forward strand.
ACATGGTAGCCATTGTGCTAAGTGGAAGTATAATATGGTATCTAATTTAGGTGATGGAAAAATAGCACCAGAGAGACAACACATTGTAATGGAACATGTACGGAATCGAGCACTGGAAGTTTTGCATTTGCTGAACTCCCATTCCTGACTCCTACTAACCAGTCCCAGTCTCAGATTACTCAACTGTATACGGAGACGAAAGACTCATTTGACGCCAGCTAGCAGCCTCTGTCCCTCCTATTAGTTATATTAAAAATCAAAAGTGCTCAAGTCCTCTGTAAACTGTACGAACGTCAGTTCTTTACCTGTTTATCATTCTTGAAAGGCCCACTTTGCAAAGAGGTTGAAAAAATGCAAAGCCTTCAACTTTGTCCTTTCATCAAAGAAGGCAAATGTGAAAGTCATGGTGTTCCTTGCTTCAGAAAAAAACGACCTGACACAACAGGGCATTTTGCCAAAAAAAATCTTGTTTCTTGCCAATAAAGATAATGCAGCTGTCTGGTCATCTGGCTGACATGTACCCTTCAAGCAGTGGTTTGTCCCTTCCAGGGCCACTTGGGATGTCCGTGCTGGGCCCTGGAAGCCCATTCCCACCACCACTCACCCAGGAAAGACAGGAATATTGGCTACAAAGTGCTCTTGGGCTGGGCAAGTTTGTCTATTCATGCAACTTCGGCCTGCTCTTAGCTCTCCCAGCAAGCCCTTTGCTCATGAGAACTGGAGGACAAAGAGGCAGAAGATGCATGTGACAGGTGGCTTTGGAGTGAGAAATCTAGAGTCCAGTATCAGAAGGAAGATCTCTACAGAATCTTAAGGAATTGGCCCAGATGGACACAAACCAGAAACCCTGCCTACAGAGCCAATTGGGATCAGCATGCACAGGAAGCACCAAACTAGACTGTTCGGTTGTGTGCCTACACTGTGCTCCCACCTCCAACCTGTTCACACTGCTCCTTCCCTTGTAATGTCTGCCCCATGCGACCATCTCCTCCAAATCCTGGCCATCCTTCAATCCTACCTTAACTCTTATTACACCAATCTTGGATCTTTCTCTTTCTTTCTCTCTCTCTCTCTTTTGTTCCCATAGCACTTTTGTGGTACTTTAACTCAATTCAACAGAAATACAGGTTCCAAGGTTGCAACACACGAAATTCCTTAAGAAACATAATTGTATAAAGAAAAGAGTGCGGACTCAAATCTCACTCTGCCTCTTACCAGCTGCGTAAGCAAATCCCTTAACTACCATCTCACACAGGCCCTGAGGGGATAAAAGCTGGGATCTGGGGCCACAGTGCTGGGTTTTAATCCTGGTTCTAGCGTATAGCAGCTCATAGCATGTAGCACATGTAGGCAAGTCGCAAACCTTTCTAGGTCTCAGCATCCACATCTGTAAATTGAGGAATGATCGTACCTTCTTCCTGGGGTAGTCGTGAGGATCAGTGAGTTAATAGGACATGCATGATGACACCACTGCCATTGGAGGCTCAGTTTCACTATCTCAAGACCGTTGTGAGGACCGAAGGCAAGGCTGCGTGTGAGGTCCTGGGGCTGTCCATGGCAGTACGAGTGGCTCAATATCTGTCATCCCTGTTCTTGGCTGGGGAAAAGGGAAACACTCTTCCTTCTTGCTCATTCTTAGGGGCTCTCTCTGTGCCTAGTGATGTGCTTTGCACATAGTAGGCTCTTGGTCAGTATTTGTGAAAAGCAGAATGTCACTTCAGGAGCAGGTGAAGCAAGATCAGGCCAGACCAAATCTCCTAAGGAGGGTTCCAGGAGGAGAGAAGATATCACAGGAAGCCAACTTGCAGCTGGTGAGCAGTGTTCAGGAGACGTGAGGGCAGGGCACTACAACCAGAGTTTGGCAGGTTGAGACTCACCTCACATCTCCCTGAATGCATTCATTCATTCATTCATTTACCAGCGAATGAGGCCACTTCTTCCCTTCTTTGAGTTTACTAAACCCAAGGAAAAATTTTGTCTTCATCATCTCCCTCTGAAACACCAACTTTGCCAGATTCAAAGGTCTTCATTTCAGGGTTCCAAAAAACCAGAGTCATGAGGACTGATCACTCTCGCCAGACAGACTGCAGGGCAATGAGCAGGACCAGAGCTGACGCAGCATTTCCTCTGCACCCAACCCAACCAGGCTGGTCCTGAGGAAAAACACTGGGCACAGGGCCAGGTTCCTGCCCCCTGGCCCCAGTTCTTCTCACACTTGCTGTGCACCCGTGGGTGAATCTCTTTACCTCTCCGGGTGGACGATGGTATGCATGTTTGTTTATATGTAAATATGACACAGCTATGAACAGACCCCCCACACCCTGCTGAGTGCTTGGCATTCATGATTTCATTTAATCTTCACAACCACTCTGTGCTGGGATTTGGACCACAGTTGGTCTGACTCCAGATGCCACGCTTCTCAACTCTGATCATTTCTCAAAAGCCAGTCGGCTTGTGTACCGTTTCCATGATTTTTGCTGCAGCCATGTTCCACCGCTACTATTATTTTCAAACTTAAATACACTTATCTTAAGGGGAAAATATATTTCACTCCCATGGAAGGAAAACCAATATCACTTGCCACAAGGAGAAGATAAACTCAAAATGAGAAACAAAACAACGCAATAAAATTCTAGCCAGACATTAGTACTTGCTAGCAGGAGTCCAGTGCTTATGAGAAAACAGATGACACCCTCCAATGGGGAAACTGAGGACAGTTTAATGGAGACACTATTAACAAAGATGTGGGCAGGGTTGAGAGAAACTAACAAGGGGCTGGCAATAGTAGGGAGCAATTCCCACTAGGGTGGGCTTGATAGATTTAGCAAATAAAAACAAAGGATGTCCAGTTAAATTTGAATTTCAGAAAACAACAATTTTTTTAGTATAATTATGTTTCATGCAATATTTGATACCTACTCATACTAAAAGATTATTCGTTGTTTCTCTGAAATTCAAATTTAACTGTATGTCCTTTATTTTCCCGGCAACATTACCTTAGAAGAGAAAGAGTAGGAGGGGAAGTGGTTATCGGAAGGCACAGGCAGAGCGATTTCTGTTGGAGAGGGGATGCCTCGGAGGAGTGTAGCCTTCATCAGAGGAACATAACCAAATGGGGAAGGGAAGGAGCTGGGGGAAAAAAGATTCTGAACTCCCTCTCCTCCTCCACAGTCTTCCAGTGGCCTGCTGGTATTTCCCATTAGTATTAGAACAATCCAAAAACTAGTGGGCAAGTGAGCCTGTTGAAGTCTTCCCATGGTTTCCATGGAGATCAGCCTCCCGGGGCACAGAGCTGGGTGGAGAAAGGAGGAGAATGGACCTGGAGGGCAAACAGAGGATACCCAGCACGCCTCCAGGGCATTTGAGCCCCGGAAGTCTAATCTCTTTCTGATAAAAGAGAAGATTAGCAAGATTTAGAGAGGTGTCAAATATTTGCTAGCCTCCAACCTGATACTTTCTCAACTTGGTCAGAACGTTTGGAAAACAAGGGGAAAAAGGAAAAATAACTTTCTCATGAAATGGCCAGTGTTATTTAATGTCCTGGCACTGTACCACCTAAAATTATCTTGCAGGTGCCCCACGGTCTGGGAAACCCTGCAATGAGGTCAACCACAGCAGGGCCAGGACTGGGGTCAGGAGAGTGAGGCACTCACTTCAGATGCAAAACTTAAGGGGATGCCAAAAAAGGTATCAAGATAATATTCTAGTGAAAGATTTCTAGAAATCAAAATGAATGCAAAAATCCATGATGACCGAAATGTCAATATTTTAAATAAAGACAGGATCCACCCCTGCATTTGTACAACTCAGCCTCACTTGGCTCACCCTAATCCAGGATCGGCTACTCCTAGTACTGTCTGCACTGGGTAGACGTGGTAGTACTAATACCACCTTTCATATGTAGAGGGTTAATTCCCAAAACATCATTAGCATCTTATCTGAAGTTTCCAACCGATCCATGAGGGAGCCAGGAAAAGGAAAGTCATTCCTGTTTTGTAGTCATAGAGCAGCGGTTTTATTTTATACTTTTTTTTTTTAAAGATTTTATTTATTTATTTTTTTCCCCCCAAAGCCCCAGTAGATAGTTGTATGTCATAGCTGCACATCCTTCTAGTTGCTGTATGTGGGACGCAGCCTCAGCATGGCCGGAGAAGCGGTGCATCAGTGCGCGCCCGGGATCCAAACCCGGGTTGCCAGCAGTGGAGCACGCTCACTTAACCACTAAGCCACGGGGCCGGCCCAAGAGCAGTGGTTTTAATCAGAGAGATGTGGGGTCAAATCCTGTCTCTGCCTCTTTGAAGTATGTGACCTAGGGTGATTTGCAAATTTACCTTCCCAGCCTCCAGGCCTTCACCTGTCCCACTGCCTCCTACACTCTCCCACTACTGCAGAGCCCACTGAAAGGTTACTTCTAGAACTTGGAGGGAGAACATCTGTTTACTTTAGACTCTTCTTTTCGTACTAAACTCATTTGCTCTCATTCACTACAAAAGGCTTCTACCGGTTGACTTATTTCCTTTCTTATCCATGAAAGGAGCTGAGGAAAGGCACGCTGAGGGTCTAAACAATCATTTTCCACCATGTGCTCAGAGAAGCAAGGAAAAGACGGAGGAAGACAACAAGTTCCCAGAGAGAAGCAAAGAGAAAACATCACATTGCCCCAGAGACAGAAAATGGCAGCCTGGGTTCCAGACTTCTACCTTGTTCAGCTTCCCTATCTGCCCTTGGCGTCCTTCCCAACACCACCTCGCTTTTCCTTTAAGCTCATTGTTAAAGATTTTCTTTAATTTTTAACCGAAGACAGTAATGAAAAAGCAAAAACCACTTTCATAGTCAATTTAATTAATTTACCTACGGCTCTTCTTGGAGGTCTCATTGCTTGTCCTCCTATGTGGAGTGAATTTTCCCCTCTCCCAACTAAGAGGTGAAATTAAATTATGTAATTTGCAAAATTTGCCAAATAAATATCCATTACTGCTTCATCTGCTTATTCAGAATTGCTCCTGGATGTCTACAGATTTAGATGTACAGACTCTAAAGCATACACCACTTTGGACTGCTCTGTACTTCCTGTGCTTTGAACAGAATGACAAAACACACCAAGGTGTCAAATAAGATAGAATACGTGAAGGGAGGATGAATTTAGCTCCAATATACAGGGTGCAAGAAATATAACACTTGTTTCTCTGAATAAAATTTAACCCACTAACAGTCTTCTGCATCTCAGCTATAAACAAGTAAGTAAATACACAGAGGAAAAAATCTATGCTGATTTCCCATTCTACTAAGAGGGCAGAAAATACAATAGTGGGACTACCTCCAACTTGTGAAGGCCCTAGAGGTCTTCCAAAGAGCAGAGCATTCCTTCAGGAGGCTCTGCGTCCTGACTGATGTGCTCCTTGAGGAGGATTTCTCCATCGCTTCCATGCAGGGTGTGAGTGTTGAGGCTGAGGGTCCTGGTACCTGGGGCTCAGTCCCCTTATGAGCTTCCTCCCCACAGCCACTTTCCTCTGTGTCTGTCACCTCTGGTGCACAAAGAGGGAGTGGGGTGTGGGTCCCAACCACTTGTGGAACCCACAACCCTGTGTAAGTCTTGGGAAAGGTTCTCAACACCCATCTATGAGCTGGCCACTTCTGCATTTCCAATCTCCCAAGCCCAGAGCCCTCTCATTCCCTTGAGGACATTTCAACTCCATGCAAGTGTGCAGGCCAGAGATCGTAATCTCACAGCCCACAGATGCGTTTTATACTATTTGAAAAATTGAATTAGTTGTCAAGGTTTAAAAACTGGGTAAGAATAAACTTTGGTACATTCACATGATGGATTACAAGGCAGCTGTTAAAAGAAATAAGGAGGATCTCTATGATCTGATTATAGAGTGATTTCCAGGAGAGATTGCTAAGCGAAAAAAGCAAAGTGCAAAAAGGCATATATAGAATGCTACCTTTTGGGGTGGCCCGGGGTCCGCGGGGTCGGATGCCATGTGCGCATGGAAGCATCGCTTGTCAAGCCGTGCTGTGGCGGCGTCCCATATAAAGTAGAGGAAGATTGGCATGGATGTTAGCGCAGGGCCAATCTTCCTCAGCAAAAAAAAGAGGAGGATTGGCATCGGATGTTAGCTCAGGGCTGATCTTCCTCGCAAGAAAAGAATGCTACCTTTTGTGTTTAAAGAGGAAAAAAGAAAATGTACATATATATGCACTGATCTTTTCAAATAGAAACACAAAGGATAAGCCAGAAAACAATGAACTTGGCTATCTACAAGGGGCAGGTAGGAGGAATAGGGCGGAAGGGATGCAGGAGGGAGTAATACTTCTGTGAGTATACTTTTTTGTATAGTTTTGACTTTTGGAAGCATGTTAAATGCTCCACATATTCAAAAATAAAGTTAAGTCAACAAGGATGGGAAGGGAGGAGTGGTACAACCCAAAGTCAAGCAACCTAACGTCAGTCGGTCACTTACACACTCAGGGTCAGTGTGAGACAAGGTTTGACAGGTGCCAAACAGTCCTATATCGTGGGATTGAGTTATACCACCCAACCCATACCAACCCTAGGGCCAATGGCGCCCCTATTTCTTCAGTTTGGCACCTATTCTGTCAGCAACTGAATAGAGATGGGACCCTCCATCTAAGCCTTTAAAGTTATGCCTTAGCACTACTTATTTTGCAGTTAGAAGGTTAAAAAAATACTTTCCTCCTTGGAATTCTCTCTCTTCTTTCCCTCCACTGCCCTTGGTATCTCTAATCCTTTAGCTCTCCCCACCCTGGGGTGAACAGGGTCCCATTTCCCATTCATTCATTCATTCATTCATTGAGTTTCTTCTGGATCGGCTCACAAGGAGTAGAGATGCAGGTTCCTCCTGGACTTGGCCAGCGAAGCATCTACCAGGCAGCAGGTTCTATGCTGCCATGCATAACATTTCCTCTGTGCTGTCCCAGAAGAGGCCGCCTCTTTCTCCACCTTTGTGCTATCACCAAATACTGCCTACTTTCCTAGACTTGGGATGCTCTCTGTCCCAGGAAGAGGAGCAATGGGGCGGGGGCGGATAGCCCCAGCCCAAAGGTAAATATTTGTTGGGTGTTTAAAATCTGATAGACTTGGGCTGGCCCGGTGGCGCAAGCAGTTAAGTGCGCGCACTCTGCTGCAGCGGCCTGGGGTTCGCCGGTTCGGATCCCCGGCGTGCACCTATGCACCGCTTGGTAAGCCGTGCTGTGGCGGTGTCCCATATAAAGTGGAGGAAGATGAGCACGGATGTTAGCCCAGGATCAGTCTTCCTCAGCAAAAAGAGGAGGATTGGCAGATGTTAGCTCAGGGCTGATCTCCTCACAAAAATAAATAAATAAAAATAAATTTAAAAAAATAAAATCTGATAGACTAAACTCTTGCCTTTTTTTTTCTTCCCCCTGAAAAGGAATCTTGGCCTCTCCAAGCCAATCTGAGGACAGAACTCTGGGAAATAAAAAGCAGGAGTAAAAGAGTCCTCCAGAATATCCTTTGGGACCTGGGTGACAGCTGGCGTGATGAACATATACAGGTTTTGGAAGCAGCCGACCTGGGTTGTACTCAGCTTTTCCCCTGTCTAGCGGGGTGCTCCTCAGTTTCTTGTAAACAAGAGTAAAATTAAGATAAAAGTACTTTCTACCTCATGGGATATTGTGTCAATTAATGAGATGACGTGTGTAAAAACATCACTCACCGTGTAGCTATTCACTTACTTATTAAAAATTTCTTCTTCCTCTTCCTGGAAGGGCTGGAAGGGAAGACATATGCTGGAATTTTTTTTTCTTAAAACAAAGTCATTTAAAAATGTTTAAGTATAAAAGCAATGTATGTTAATTGTAGAAAAATTAGAAAGTGCAGATATGCATAAAGAATAAAATTTTCAGAATATTCAGAAAATCATCAACCAGAGATCATCACCATTAAGACCTTCGTTCATCTTTTCAGATCTTCTTAACATCAAGTACATATGTATATGCATCGGTGTCACTTAGGGTGTTTTCCAATCTGCTTAAAATATTCTTCCATTGATGATATTTTCAAAGATTCAGTTTTATAGATATGAAAAACCAATCTCTTATCCTGACTCCTGATGCAGAAGTTTAGATTTCCAGGTTGGGAGCATTATAATTAATGCTGCAGTGAAAACACTGGGAGCTGAGATCGTTGCATACAGCTTTAGTAAGTTCCTTAATATATCTCTCTAAAAAGGGAATTGCTGAGTCAAAAGTTTACATCTTCTAATGGCTTTTATTTCAGAAGCACAAATTCACCTCTCCCATGTTTGTACCACTTTCCAAAAACACTCCATGTGGATCCATTGCCTACAACCATACTGGATTGTAGCGTTCAGAGACACACAAACACACTCACATACTTTTCAAATTTATTGGCAAACGAAAGGAGGTCAGTATTTAAATTTATATTTATTTGAGCTTATTTTTTTCAGATGCTTCTTGCTCACCAACTGGAACATTCTTAAATAAATCTCTGCCTGGTCCAAACTGTCTGTCTTGGGCCTTTTCCATGAATAGGGATGGTCTTCTCACTTGAGCTGAAATGACTTTCACTTTTGAGCATATCCCTTTCCAAGAAATCCCAAATTAACACCCAGATGCCCAAAAATACAGACGGAAAAATCCTGACTACATTATGCAGTCCATCTGTTTCCAACACTTTTCTTATGGGAATAATGTTATTTTTACATAATTAGAGAAAAGTTGGTAAAGTAAATTTACCTAGGACCCTAGAATTTTTTTATTAAAAATAATAAAATCTTCATTTTCCCTCAAAGAAGCTCTAGTGTGTTAACTGAAATCAGTGAGAGATGCTGCTCAGGGGTCTTGATTAATACATCTCCTTTGAGTTTTACCTCTAGGGCAAGGACCGTAGAACATTCGGTTTTCTTATAAATACCTTGGTCTTCCTTGGCTTTATGTCCATGTGTTCTTTCTTCAAACCATAGCTGAGGTTCCCTGGGTTTCCAAATACCTTTTTTCTCAGTCCCTTTTGTCACACCAAATGGAATTCTTTTCTGCTCTATTCTAGAAATTGCACTTCTCTCCTGGCTCCTAACTGAATGCCCCAATCTATTCCTGTTCAAGAGCTGAAGACCTAATATAAGCTATTTCTTTCCCTCCCTTGGCACCACTTTCCCTGCTTTTAAGCATGCATTCAATGCCTATTCTTATCCACAAATAAATAAATAAGATATAATCCTTGCCTTCTAGGATGAGATTTAGTAACAGGCATGTAGAGACCAGACTACATTGCCCTCACGTAATCAACACTTCCCATTTCCCTATTTGGGGAACTTTAAAACATTTTTTTTTTAATTTGACCACTTAATAATATTTTGGGATACTTGTAGTGGATTGTGACCAGCTCACCAAGCTTTTCCTTTGCCTCTTTAATTGAGACATGCTATTGCAAAAAGAAAAGGGAAAGATCACAGTGCACATTAGTCACCACTTGTGACTGCCCAGCATCTGAACCGCCTTCCTATGTCTAGAGAATGCCCCACTTTGAACCTGAATCCCACTCTAGTACCTGATGACACAGATGTTTGCTTTGCCAGCCTCCCTCCCTGTTAGGATGCACGCTTATGGTTCAAGCTCCACTAATCTGATTAATACCCAACCTGGGGTTTAAGGTTGGGTAGCACCGAACCGATTCTAATGATGGGTGGCTGGACCTGTGGCAACAATGTCAAGATTTTAGTGGCAGTGGGGTAATGGAGCAGCAGTGGTACCCAGTGTCTGCAGTTGTTGGTGGCACAAGCAAAGGGGTCCCACATTTACCAGAAATGGTGAGAGCAGTGTCCTCATCAGACAGGTTCCATGGTTTCAGCTGGGGGCCTGGCTGCTCCCCAACTTCCATTGTTCCAGCAGGTCTCCAAAGCCTGACTCTGCAGTCTTCCCAGTGACCCTGTGAGCTACCCAACATCCTTCCTGTCTATGTTGATCAGCCAGTTTCAAGTAAGAACCTTGACTGATAAAAAGACAATACAAAACAATGCACTTATGTTACATGAAGACCAAACAATCTCATAGCTAGAGGATTGACTTTTTGCAGCAGATGGAATATAGAAAAGTAGGGGGAAATCTGGTTATGACAAGATATTACCGGAATTCTGGATTCAAAATAACCTGCCCCTTGGTAGGCCATACCATATTTGCGTTACAATACTACCCATCACATCAAGTTATTGTTGTAATTTTGACTTATATTCCTTTTTACTGCTTACAAATATAATATGTAAGCATGTTTTGCTTTTTTGGCGTTGTTTATAAGAGCTATAAGCATAAGGATAGTACAGTTGGCTTGCATTCATATCAATAGTATGATGATAATAATAGTTTAAATCAACATGCTACAGCAGGTGCTAGCACTGGCCCACCCACACGCACTTGACACTCACCTCTGCACTCCTAAAGCTGTGAACACCTGCTACCCTCTGCCTGAGGGCTTTGCTATAGGAGCCTGCTGGCCCAGAAAGCAGAAAAAGTCAGAAGTTCTGAAAAGTTAATGCTCCTGAAAGCAGCCTTCAACAAATCTTAGAAGGAGAATTACTGGTGCATTTATGCCCATAAATACTCAGTGCCCATCATAACTCAAAAGCTTGTTCTACACTGTCTTCCAGAATTCCCCAGTGCGGATGAGGCCCAGGTGCCACTTGCTTGAACAAGCACCCTTCTCCTGTTTCCTTTCATTCCTGTCTAAATTTCCCACTCAGTTACCGGTGTTTCTTGGTATCCTCTCCCAAATAAACTGCGTGGATTCAAATCCTAGTCTCAGAGTCTGCTTTAGGGGGACTAACAGCAGTCAGCATTGTACCTTCACCTGCCTTGCAAGCGTGTTAGGGACTGGCAGGGATACACGCATTCACTCACACACCTACCGTACAATTAGATTGATTTCCCAACTCAATGGCTAAGCATAAAGGAAGCTACTGGAAGAGTGATTGCTACCCAGAGAGGGGGCAGATGTAGCACGTTTGGTGCATTTCCTCCAGGCCCCAGAGCTCCTAACCGTGCACAGCTGCTGAGGATGACATCTACACAGCATAGGTTTTGCTTTGCCACTGCTCTTGCGTCCTCAAGCTTGTATCACCATTCCGGAAGAACTTACCCTTACAGTCTACATGCTGCTGTCAAAGCAAATGTTGCAAACAACTGACTCTCCTGGTTCCTGAATGATACTCAGCATCACCAAAGGTCACAACCTCCTCTGGGTGGAGGGGGAACAGGGTCAGTGCCCAGGAGTCCCTAAACAACATTACTACCTCTGCCTCTCTGGGATCACAAAAAGCCCTTTCTCCCTAGTAATTTATCCCAGTTTGAGAAACCCTGCAGCACATCAAGGAAGGGAGGACTGAAGCCACATGAGGGCAGCCTGAGTATGAGTGACTCCCACTGCCTGGAGATGAGGTCAGAGTTGACATTAGCAGTAATGTGCTGGCTGTAGGTATCGGGAGACTCCAGTCTTTGTTACTATCATTTGCTCTCTGTCCTGCTCCCTGCTCATCACTCTTAACCTGGTGGAAGCATCGCCCTCCTCCATGCCCCTCACACAGCAGCCTGCCTCGATTCCACTGTGGGCATGATTGAATTAAACCCTTAAGATTAAAAAAAACCCAATAAACATCTTTGCTTGTGATGACCAACTGGATAAGCAGGCTCATGCCATGCCAAAACTCAAAATCAATATCTAAGAGACTGTCTCTATTTGGGAAGGCAGTGGTACATAAATTAAAGCATGTTCTTTGATTTTTCCTTCAAGAAAATATGAACGGTGTCTGAAACAAAATTGCCCAGGATGATTTAGCAGCCCTCTAAAATCAGCTTCAAATTTATTCAAGTGTCCGGAGTGAGACCTGCATGAAACAGGCTTCTGAACTCATCAAAAGGACAAACAGTATTCTAGGTTGGATACATTCCCCGGGTGGGTGTTGTCATTTCAATAGCTATCATTTCTGATCAATGTCATTTCTGCAGAGAGAGCCCTTGTGCCAGGCCACTGCCAAACAGTGACGATTGATGTGACCTCAGCCCCTGGGCTGGAAAGTCCCTTGGGTGTCAATTAGTCCGAGTATCTTCTTTACCAACTGGAACAAGGACATTTCCAAAGTCACACAGGCAGCGAGTCAGAACCGCAGGCCTCCTCACTTGCAGGACATCAGGGTTCATGGCTTAGAGCAGGATTTCTCATCTTGGCACTATTGACATTTGGGCTGGATAATTCTTTGTTATGGAGGTCTGTTCTGTGCATTGTAGGATGGTTAGCGGCATCCCTATCCTCTACCCATCAGGTGCCTGTAGCACCAGTTGTGACAACTAAAAATGTCTCTAGATGTTGCCAAATGTCCCCAGGGGGACACAACATCCCAGCTGAGAATCACTGGCTTAGGGTGAAAATTGCAAGTTGAAGACACATGGACTAAATTTGGCTCGCAGATATGTTTTGTTCATCTTATATAATACTTGTTAGGATTTTTAAAATTTGGGAGACTTCACATAAAAACCCAGACTCTGGCTTCTCTTGAACATTTGGAAGACCTGGCAATCCCAAGCACACATTCTCACATGGCAGTGATGGATTGGAGTTGAGTTGATTCTTATCCCTTTAGAATGGCCATCTGCATTCTGTTTGTCACAGTCTCCACTACTCTCTATTGTGCCCCACATCAGACCCATTTTATTCGTTTCATAAGCTTACTGGGCCCCTGTTTAGTGGTGAAGACTTCTCAAAACTGTTTTTAGTTTTATTTTCTCTTAAGTAAGCCTCTGAGCTCATTGAGGGCAGGACTCGCCATTTTCTTCTTTTGTGTCTTCTACAGTTTCTAGCCCTGAGCAGACACTCAGAGACAGTTATCCATTGATTTGTCTAGAACAGATTTTCCCAAAAGATATCCAGCATAATGCTAGTCTTGTGGACTTGAAGGGAAAAGGGCTGGACGTCAAACAAGTTTGGGTGAAGCTGCATTCTGTATCCCCACTTAGAGATTCAGAAATCAGATTAACATAAAACTCTAAAAAACCCTACATTACAAAAGGCTGCTTAACTGCCCTTGACCCAGAGTGTCCCAAGCAAATTTGACCACAGAACTCCCTTTTACCTTAGCATCAATCAATATCCCAAGAAACCACCGTTCTACTGAATGTACTTTGGAAAAGGATGAACTAGAACTCTAAACTTTTAGATTAAACACAGCTGTTGAAATATTAAGTGCCATGACAAAGGCAGTTACAAAGTATAAACATGTAAAGAGTAATTTTTCCAAGCATAGACATTTATTCGGATGATCTCTTTTAAATTACCCCCACAAATTTGAGAAGTAGGTGTGATCAATATCCCTCTCTTACAGATTAGAAAATAAAGCAACTGAAAGATTAAGGAACTTGCCCATAGTTACACAGCTAGAAGAGGTTAAGTCAGGATTGGAACACAGCCCAGCTGACTCCAGGGCCTATGCACTTATCCTCTATTTACATTGTCCCGCCTCCCTGGAACACTGTGCCATGTCGTTTATATGTCTGCCTGCCCCTCAGGACATGTACCAGGCCTTACTCATGAAGGAAGCAGAATGGAATTATTGTCCATTCATCAACTGTGATGTGTGGGAAATAATACTTGGAAGAGTTTGGCATGGTATCTCACACAGTTTTTCACATCATGCCTAAAAATTAGGTTTTCTGATTCTCATTTAATTTGGGCAATTCTCTTAACCTCTTGGAACCTAAAAGCTACATAGTAAGTGGAAAACTGGGATCGAACAAGTTCCGGAAACAAGGTATGTGTTCCTTCTACTTTGCTTATTGTATAGTAAGAATACAGGAATTGGGGTGATAGATGGATGAGTAGATGGATGAATGGGTGGATGGATGGATGGATGGATGAATGGGGAGATGGGGAGATGGATGATGGAAGGACATTATTTCTTGCCGACTTACTTGGTGTAAAACAACCCACTAAACTTTGTGAAGAGGAGAAGCATACTAAAAGGAATAGGGTAGGACGCCTGCTCCCAAAGAGCTTTTCCCTATCTCCTAGGGTTTGAGCCTTCTAATCTCAGAACAAGTTAGGCAAAATGTGCCCTTCTCATATTGAACATTTTCAGTTTACATCGAGATCTCATAGCTTCACACAGTCATTACTCTGAGAAAGTCCCAACCAACTGGATATGGGCAATTATAGCAATAAGGAAACAAGACTCTTAGGCAAATCAGCTCTTAGCCCAAACCAGAGACATCACGAAAATAAGAGACTGAGTTAGCTGGAGGGTTATTTCATCCTGATTTATAGTATGATGCTCTCAGCTTGTAAGGAAAAAAAATGGTGTGATGGTGGCAGGGAGTGGACGATGGGAATGCTCTCCTTTTCTGGTTTCTCTTGGATTCCATTTGAGGAGTAAATGCTTTGTTTACTTCTGAACCTGAATTTTACAACCCCATCCCATTACCATTGTTCACAATGATCTATAGCAAAGCACTTTGGGGAAAACACAGCTCTCTGCAGCATTCGAAAGAAGCAGACGGCATCATTGTGGCGATGATTCATAGGAGAAATCATACAACATCTCCCTTGGGGGGATCCCTAGACAATATTCAGGGGAAGGGGTAAAAGAAATCACTCAGAAATTACCTTTTAGTGTGAACAAGTCTTCAAAAACATAAACTGCTTGATTTAAATTCCTTACTCTGTCCTATGTGGTACAGTTTCCTCCTCACTTGGCCAATCATGTTTGCCAAATGATGCTGAACAATCGATAAGCTTCTCTCTCTCCATGGATAACAGCTACTTATGGGTAAAAGAGTAAGAATGGGTGCAATGTTTCTAATTCTATTCATACACCAGGTTCATAAAGAGCTAAAATGGCTTCCAGTGTCTTATGACTAGCATCTTTCGGTTACGGAAAGAGAATTGGGTTTTCTCGTTACTTTCCATTATAAAATTACAGTTGAATTCCTACGAGGAGAAAAATCCAATAGGGTGAAAAAGGAGTTGTTGAGAGAGCAGCACTGAGTCCCAGGGATTCAATTCCTTGAATAGTGTTGTGCTTTTAGGAGGCATGGGGACAAGCTTCCATTCTCCGCACATTCTATCATTTGTTTAAAGCCCTTCAGGGGCATCTGCTATATACTACTGCTATACTTCCCAATATTATCTCTCCTCTTCCCCATCAATTATAGAGCCCTGACTTCTAACTGGGACATTGTCCCTTAACTAAGAAGAAAACTACGTTTCCCAGTCAACTTTGTAGGAGGATGTGGCCACGTCACTCGCCTCTGGTCAATAAGAGGTAAGTAGATGTATTGTGGTGGACTCCTGAAGTCTCCTTAAAAAGAAGGATGTAAGCCTTTCTCCTCCTCCCACTTCTCTCCATCCTGCTACCTGGAACATGCATGTGAGGGCCGTATCTTGAACAGTGAGAATGAGGACTAATCCTTTATCTAGTTGAAGTACAGAGCTGGATCCTTGATGACTTTGTGCAGCTTCCATACCATTCATATGTATTCTGTCTTCTTTAAGCCACTTTTTGAGTTTTTTGTTATTCATAGCTGAATCTAACACTTTACCATCACTTTCTTAGTGAAGCCTTCCCTGACCCTCCAGACAACATCTTGTATTTCTTCTTTACAACTCTTACCATACTAGTAAACGATTAATTACTTCTGTGATTGTTTTCGGTTTAATATCTGTAGCAGAGACTGTCGAATCTCTACATACACCACCTTGGAACTCACCACTTGCCATGCACAATGATCCAATGGCTTTCAGCTGAAACACCTGCAACTCTTTCAGGATAGCTTGGTGTAGCTGCCAATTCCCAAACAGCCCATGTACAGGGTAGACCAGAAGGGGCAGATGGTTAGTGTCCCCTAGAAACAGCCCTCGACCAGGGACTGACAGGAGTTGCTGGACACTCCATTTACCTTGCCTCTTGATTGGGATAACTTTGAGGTGTGTTCTACACTGTCATCTAGAGTTCTCTAGCAGGATTTAACCTGAGTTCATGACAGTGATAACCTGCTAGATAATGCACCTTGTATTGACTTCTTTCCCTTCCCTGTCTCACTTCCACGGACCCCTATCTTGGAATCACCACTCAAATCAGCGATTTGCACTCAAATATTTGAATTAAGAAAGGTTTGCTTTTGGGGAACCCAACCTAAACCAATATATGCCTCCTTGGTTAGAATGCTAGCACCATAAGGACGGGGAATATGTTTGTCTTATTCACCATTATATCTCCAGTACTTAGCAATAGCACAAGGTCACACCCTAAAGGTGATGAATAATGTCATTTCACTTTTGTTTCCTCTGATACACTTAGAGTTAACCGCCTATGACTGTTCCTATGAGATATAAATAGGAAATTTATTCTACCACATTCAAGATGGGCTGCACACCTATCCAGCAGTTCTCTGAAGATAACTCTGTGCTCATGGCTATCATGCTCCATTATCTTTTAAATTACATCAATACAGACTATAAGAAATTATGGCACATATCCTTTAACATGATCTTTCTTCATTATTGACCTTTTAAAGTTGTCTCCTTCCTCTTGACCTATTCTATGGCATTTTTGAAACACATGACAGGATATAAAACCATAGACATTACAGCATAGTGGTTAAGAATCCACATTTTAGAATCAAATGGCTTCCACGTCAAATCCCAATTCTGCCACAGACTAAGCATGTGACCTTGGAAAGTTATTCAATTTCTATTAAATTTCCCTGTGTAAAATACGGATAATAGAATGCATGGCACAGGATTATTTTTGTAGATTAAATAATATGATGTATGTATAATAAATGATTCTAATTGTAGTGAAGAAAATACAATAGAGGAAATATTATTAAAGGATATAGTTGAAGACATTGACTATTTGCCTCAGGTAATATATTTCTCTGGAAAGTTACTGAAACATTCCAAGTCATTTAGAAAACCATTCCTAATGTCATGCTAAGATTGTTTCCCATATATTTATTCAAAGACCTCACCTCTGTTGTGTGACACTCCCCTCAGACAGCCAATGCCGTAAGGGGTTCATGAATTTGACTCTCTACACTCCTCTCACAGGCACAAACACCTGTTTCCAGGCCATACACAAGTTAATAGAGCTGAGTTGTAATACTATGTTTCAACAGCAGTGGCCGCTGTTTGACATTGCCCTATAATGTAAGATATTTCCCAACTGAAGCTCTGAGTGAATGCCCAGGGAATCAATTTTATAAATTGAAAATAGATTTATTGTGTTTATTTGGAGAGATGCCTTGCAGCATGGATCTTGTGACATTCCACCAGAGAGAAGCAGATTTGGGAATACTTAACAATCCAAATAGTGGTATATAGGACTCAGAGGAAGGTATTCCTCCCTGAGTAGCAATGACTATGGTATGTTTCCTCTCAGTTGTTGTGAAAATTGGCTGCATACCAATTATAATCTGGGGTTTGTAAACAGTCAGAAGATTCCCTTGGAGGGAGCAATTATATTTTCCTTAACATACCATAAGGCAAACACTTTCCCTTAAACATGCTGTGTGTTGACTACAAAATAGCTTTGCTTTACTGATTCTAAAGGAACACCTTCAGAATCAAGGCAAGGGATCTTGGTGGGAGAGAGATATTAGGAGGCCAACAAAAGAGCAGAGGACATTAGAAATGTCATGGAGAATTATCAATCAGGGGTGGAACTGGTTTGGCCTGTCCAGATAAACATGCATGGTGAGATGTTAAGAGCATCAATTTGGAGGTGGTTTTGTATCTCACCACAATCACTGTGTTCCTTTGAGCATGACAATTCACCACGTTAACACTCAGCTTCCGCTTCTGTAAAGTGGAATAATAATGCTCACCTAACAAGGTGATTCTGAGACTCAAATGACAAAACATACCCAATGCATCTAGAACAGTAAACACCCCCAAAACAATATCGTATGTTGTAGATGTTATCAGTGCCGCACCCATATCCCCTTTGAACTCACCACTTCCTGTACAAGAGGATGGCTGTCTCTGACAGCATCCAGAGTCCTCTGTCTGGGGATTCTCTCAGCCCAGGTACACAGAGTAGACTGGAAGTTCCAAGGAGTTAACAATTTCAGGAAGAGCCCTTAGCCAATCATGCAGAAAATTTAGTGATAACTACCCATTTCCTCACTCCTTGGGTGGGACAACTCTGATGCTTGATCCACACTGCCTCACAAGGGTCTCCTGTGGGTCTGAGCGCCATTTGTCCCTGTGGTAACCTGCTCATTAATGCACCCTGTATTGGCTTCTATTGCTTCCCTATCTCACTTTCCTGCTTCCTGACGGGAGCTTCCTGGGATTTTCTCCAAAATAAACCACTGGCACTCAAATTCTTGTTTCAGGATAGAATCCAGCCTACACACTATATCTCACAGTGTAAACAGGCTTAAAATTTGGATAATTGGATTTATAATAAAATGTTCAATTCACTAACCAAGCCTTGTCTATTCAGCTTCCTTTCAATCCCCTCTCTTCCATCCCACAGCCACTGCCTCAGTTGAGGCCCTTCTAATTAATTTTTGTCTGCACTATAGTCTCTAACTGGCCTCCAGGCTTCCAGTAACTCTATCATCTAATCAGTCACCCACTTACTGCCAAAGTTATTATCCTAAAATGCACTTCTGGTAAAGCCATTCCCTTATTTTTATTTTTTAAGCCTTCAGCGGCATCCATTGCCTCCATGACTATGTCTTAAATTTCATAACATGGTATGTGAAACCCTTCAAAAGCTGGTTCCAACCAACCTTTCAGCTTCGTCTCCAGTGATTTCATTTTTCTTTTTTTGAGGAAGATCAGCCCTGAGCTAACATCCATGCTAATCCTCCTCCTTTTTTTTTTTGCTGAGGAAGACCGGCTCTGAGCTAACATCTATCGCCAATCCTCCTTCCCCACCACCCCCCCAAAGCCCCAGTAGATAGTTGTATGTCATAGTTGCACATCCTTCTAGTTGCTGTATGTGGGACGCGGCCTCAGCATGGCCGGAGAAGTGGTGTGTCGGTGCGCGCCCGGGATCCAAACCAGGGCCGTCCAGTGATTTCTAAACACAGCTAATGCTCAGCCCACACAACACAAGCCAGCACCTTCTCCAAAGTCCTTTCATCTGTCACTTTTCTATGTGTTTGAATGTACTTGTGGTCTTCCCTGTTTGAGGAACCTGGCTCATCCTCCAAGGTCTGGCTCATATGCCCCCACTTCCATGAAGGCTTCTCCAACTCCCCAGGCAAGACAACGGTTCCCTCCTCTGGGCTCTGCATTCACTGACTCCTTCATTCATCCAACCAGTGTTTTTCTGAGCATATTCTACTATGTACCAATCATGTGCTAAGCCCAGTGGAAACTATGCTGGATAAAAGTGGAAATAGCTTCTGCTCACCTGGAGATCACAGTTGGAAAAAGGAAACAGACGTTATCAGGTAATCCTATAAAAGTTTGTTACCAACTGCAATGAGAGTTTACCATAAAGGATGCAGACCCAGACTGGGGGTTGGAGAGCCTGCCACAAGGAATGGGCTCTTGAGTTGACAGTGAAGTAGGAGTTATCACCAGAGGGAGGAAGTGGAACACACATTCCAGACCAGGGAGAACACAATACTCTTTTCGAGGAATACAAGGCTAGGGCATGTAAAGCAGAGAGGCACCGGGAGAACGGAGAGAGAAGAGGCATTTCCGCTACTCATTGTGTCATGTCTATTTGTTGGCTGTGTCCTGTCTGACTCAAGCTCTGAGAAAGAGCTCCTCAAAGGTAAGGACAGTGTGTCACTGAACATCACTTCCACCCCAGCACTTAGCACAATGCATATAAACAAAATGAATGTACCCATGTTATGGATGAGGCAGTTGAGGCTCAGAAAGGTTGAATGAGTCGCCCAAGCTCCCAAGGCTGGCAGTGGCTGCACAGAAACTAGAATATACTATCACTCCTCAACTACATGGTTCTTTAAACTGCCGCAAGGCAATCCCCCCATCATTTTTCTAAAAAAATCCAAGTTTTTCTATGAGCGTTTTTCCAAAGGGCTCCAAAAAAAATCCCCGTAAAGCCAGTTACCGCTGTGTGTGTTTGTGTGTGTGTGTGAGAGAGAGACTGTTGGGGAAGGAGTGCGCATTAATCTTCTGGAGGTCAAAACAAAAACAGGACCCTTTTCTGGTACATGATTCTTTTCTGGAACCTGTGTAATAGATCGAAATGGTGTGCGTGGTGAGAAATTAGCCATCATAAGACGCTCCTGGCGACGCCCAGTAAAGAGTATCCGCGCTGGCCCTGGAGGTCCGGAGTGAAAAGACCCTGGCTCTGGACTCTTCAGGGCGATGAGTGGGATTTCTAGTTTCCCGCTTCCCGAACCTCTCCGCCCTTCCAGCCAGGACCTGAGATTTGGGAAACAGCTCCATTTCCCGTCTTTTCCGCCCGCCCCCGCAGATCGGTGGGAGAGGAGGCAACCTTGCGGCGGGAGCATCCTCCAGGCCCAGACATTCATCTCTGTCCATTTCAAGGCGCCCAGCCTGCGCCGTATATAACCAAGTACTGCGCCCACAGCGGAGGACAAGGCGGCCTCTCTGGGTGTTTAATTCACGAGTCTTGGACAACTCTGGGCTGTGGGGCTGGGATCAAGAGCCTGATTGGAGACTGGTTCAGAAACTGGAGTTGAAGCTTCGCTTGAGTAGGGAAGAGAGGTGGGGAGCGGGGTGGGGCGGCGGGGCCGCGGCTCTTGCGAGGATTACGGCGGAGGCTGTGGACCGCGGCGCGGCTCGCAGGGGCTGCAGCCATTGCACAGCCGAGCATCCCACATTCAACAGGAGGAACCCGCGGGAGAGGAGCCCGAGCCCCCCGCGCCGCAGCCGCCGCAGCCCGAGCATCCCGCGCCCCCGCTCGCCATGGCCAAGGAAGGCGTGGAGAAGGCGGAGGAGACGGAGCAAATGATCGAGAAAGAAGCAGGCAAGGAGCCGGCGGAGGGCGGCGGCGGCTCCCACCGACTCGGGGACGCCCAGGAGATGCGCGCCGTGGTGCTGGCCGGCTTCGGGGGGCTTAACAAGCTGCGGGTCACCAGGAAGGCCATGCCCGAGCCACAGGACGGCGAGCTCAAGATCCGCGTCAAAGCCTGGTCCAGTATCCGCGCTTTCTCTTTCTCTATGCGCGCTCGGCGCTCCCGGGGAGGGGGTGGCAGAGCCTCGGCGGGGACGCTGTCCGGGGAAGAGCCTCCGTGGGCGCCCCCTCCGCGCCCCCACCCGGCTCTCAGAGCCTCCCCGCCGCCCGCGGCCGGCGGATGCTGGGGAGGATGCTGAGAGGTGGCCCTCGCTCTCCTCAAGCCGGATCTTGGGGTGACCGGAGGAGACTGTGGGCTCGTGGGAGGGGGGTGCATGGTGGCTCCCAGCACTCGGGGTCTGGAAGATTGTGCTGCGGGAGCTCTCTGTCGGGTAGGACACGTCAGCTGCCAGGAGAGGGGGTTTGCTGATAATACGGTTAAAAAATAATAACCGCTGGCTTACTGTGTACCAGCCATCGTTTTTAGAGTGTTACGTGTGCGATCTTATTTAATACTTCCTGGGACCCAATGAGTTAGGTACCATCGTTATCCCCCGTTACACGTGAGGAAACCAGGGCTCAGAGAGTAGTGATTTGCCCAAGATCCCTCTGCCGCCACTAAGTGGCATGGCCAGGATTTGATACTCGATCTTTTTAACCTCTATGCTGTTGTCCTGATGGGGCTGGGGATAGGTGCAGGGCTGGGGAAATGGTCCTTCCTCCCGGCTTCTGCACACTTCCCTCCTTGTGGCCTGGTATGAGAAAAGGAACTGGGAAGCAGGAGTTTAGGCTCCAAGCATCTAAGCTTAGTGAGGAGTGAGGCCAAGGCTGCAGTCTAACCCTCCCTCTTCCCCACTAGCATCTTCTATGTTTCTCCGAAGAGGAAAAACAAACAGAAAACAACTGATAATCTTCTCCGAACGCAGGCTCCCATCTCAGAAAGAGCTCAGCAATTTCCACTACCCTTCTATTCCCCACTCCTCCTGGCGGAAGTTCAGACCCACACCCGGCTGGGATTCCCCCTGGAGTGTTTAAGCCTCTCTGTGTGCTGTCCTTATATGATCATTCCCCCAAAGTTCTGGAGAGGGAGGCTTACCCGGGAAAGTTTACTGGACCCGACGCTCTGAGTTACTTATACAGCAGTGTGTGAAGCTCATAAGGGAGACTTGCTGTTAACACAGTGAGATGAACCCATCCTTTCCCATCTCTGTTTTTTAAAGCCCCCAGCAGACACTGCTCTGCTCCCTAAAGCAGCAGCCAGCTCACCAGTTGGTATCCAAGT
This sequence comes from Diceros bicornis minor, assembly GCF_020826845.1. NCBI lineage: Eukaryota > Metazoa > Chordata > Mammalia > Perissodactyla > Rhinocerotidae > Diceros > Diceros bicornis. The sequence continues at coordinate 27,850,839 of NC_080771.1, forward strand.
TAGACCCCCAAACCTAGAATCTAGGAACATATTTCAAGGCAAGAAAAATGCAAAGGAGATTCCCCTCCCCTTCACTTCTCTGAGAGCAGGGCAGGTTTCATTGCCAGACTGGAAGGCAGCTGGGGAGAGAAGCAGGCGCTGATCTCTGGCTCGCTCCTCGTCTGTGTAGCTGGTCATATTTGACTCTAAACATGACTCTTCGGCCTCTCTCTGGGGAATTCAGGGTAAAGGAAGAGGTTTTTGTAAACTGCGAGGTCCTTTACAGTTCTATTTTGTTACTCTTGCTGAACCAAGCTGATTGATCCCAGAAGGCAGAGCTTACAGCTGCCCTTTTCACCAATAAATCCCCGATGCCTGGCATAGTGCTTGGCACACAGCGCATCCTAAATAAGTTATTGCTGAGTGAATAAGTTATTGCTGAATAAGTGGATTGAGGAAAGACTCTTGGAGGAGGATTGTTGAGTCATTATTTTTCTTCACTTGCTGGTGGAAGAACGTCTGTTTGCCTAGCAAGATTAAAACCATGTATTGATGATTCTCCTTCCCTAACCACTGATCAAAAATATTGTGTGTGTGTGTGTGTGTGTGTGTGTGTGTGTGTGTGTAGGGCTCTTTGTCAGAGTGTATATTCAGAGAGTGAAAATGCTGAAGCTGCTTTTTAAAGAAAAGAACATCATCTGCAGGACAAATAGGTCTACATTCTCTAGCCTTCTGCTAACTGCATAGATGCTGATAGCAACTGAAGCATTCTGAAATAGTAAATGTCAAGATGAAGGCCAGGAGATTGATTTTCAAAACCAGACACACAAGCCTGTTCTTCATTGGAGCTGTACATACACACACACACACACACACACACACACACACAAACATACACACATGCATAATGGAATCACTGCAGATCCCCCACCCCAGCCAACCAGGCATGGGGAGCATTTGGAATCTGGTATTGCAAAGGGCTCCGATTGATTTTTCTTTCCCCAGGCTGGAAGCAGAGTTCATCAGTTTTGCAAGGGGGGATTGGAATAGGTTTGTGAAGATTGACCGCTGGGCCCTTCTGCCTCCAATGGGCTGGGATTGGCTGGTCAAAGATGCCCATTGATTGTAAGTTTAGCCTTGGGAGCCACGATGACTCATTCTTTATTTTTATGAATCAGCTGGTGGCCTCCTGGGTGAAGGTCCCCCTTTTATCTGCTATCTATTTTTAATGGAAACCTTTTATCATCAAGTAGGATATGCTTTTTGCTTGGGACTAAGGCATAGTCCATCTGAGCTAGTATTATTCAGACCTGGAATGAGGGTCCATGTTGGTTACTCTATAAATTTTATGGAAATAGAAGAGATGGGGGAAATCCATATTTTATCTCATTTACTCTCTCTCATTTATTGTCCAATGAGATACGCATTATGGTAGAGCAAATTGAGGCTTGGAGATGTTGAGTTTGCCAAATACTTGCCAAAATTTACCCCAAAACATCACATAGATGGAGTTAGGATTTGAATCCTGATCTGTCTCTCCTTAAAGCTCTGCTGTTTTCCTTTTATTCTATTGTGTCTCCTTCCATGGAAAAGCCACAAGAAATGTGATTACCTCTCTGGACCTCCTGCATGTAAGCTTGCTTTTCTTCCTTTCCTCAATGAATATAGCTCCTTTGATCTTTTTGTGTCTGGCTTAAGGGAACGCTCTCTGGCTATTCCCAGAGTCATATGGCTTTCCCCCCAAAGTGAAGACACGATGGTCAAATGCAGCTCAAAAGGAGCCACTGCAGGGAGTGTGGGGTGGGAGAGATAGTAGAGTCTTCTGTCTGCATTGTTACAGGGACATCAGCTTTGATGAGGAACCCGTTTCATCAACTATTCATTGAACAGTTTGCACAGAAGGTGATTTAAGTGGCCAAGCGGAAAAAGCACATGGGCCTTTGAAGAAAGATGGAACCGGATGTAGGCCCAAGCCCCAACACTTCCTATCTATGTGACCTCAGTGGATATATCTCTTAACGTCTCCAAGCTTTCCATACCTAATCTGCAAAATGGAGATAATAAGATGAGTCTCACGGTGTTGAGAGGATCAGATACATGAAAGAGACTGGTCCACTGTCAGCACTAAATAAGTAGTGTTGTTATTGCCATCATTGTTGTTGTCATATCTATACCTACATGATGTATATTTCTTGGTGACCTGATAACTTGGAGGCCATTATTTTATATAATGTATATAGTGTATATAATGTAGGCAATATCATGTCACATCTGCTTAGTAATTAAGAGTGAGACCTTCCTAGACATGAGTCCCAGCTCTGTCACGTGCTAACTGGATGTCTTGGGTCTGGTCCCCTGGAGGCAGAGCTTGAGACAGGGATGCTTTTGTAAGTGCTTTACTGAGGGTGCTTTCAGGAGAATGGGAGCAGATAGGGCAGGGGAAGGAGCTAAGCAAGGATTGGTCTCAGCTGGATCCACTGGAAGTTTGGGAGCATGAGTTGTTCCACAGAGTCAATCTGACCTTGAAGCAATGGGGGAAGCCTTTTGTGCACCCCGCCCCCACCTTCGGATCCACTGGAAGTTTGGGAGCATGAGTTGTTCCACAGAGTCAATCTGACCTTGAAGCAATGGGGGAAGCCTTTTGTGCACCCCGCCCCCACCTTCTTGTCAGTCAGTTATGGGCTGTGGGCTGCTTCCTGAGTGGGGGCATGGAACCTCTCAAGCAGAAGTGGCTTCCATTTGACTGAGGGTAGTTCCACTTGGAAGGGAAAGGGGGCTGCTCTGAGCCATGGGCAGCCAGCTCTCCCAGCAGTAGGGGAAAGGGTGCACTGCCCAGTGAAAGGGATCCAGTGAGGCACTGCTTGACCTTGAACATGTTCCTTACTCCTCTGTGACCTTTAAGATGGTGTCTGGCACAAAACAACCGGTCAATAAATGATAAGTATTATTACTTAAACTATTATTCTTGGTTTACGTAGATACTCTCCATAGTTTGTCATTGAACTCTTAGGAGTTCAATCCATAGATGTCCCAGAACTCTTTTGAGAGTGAAAGGGGCACTATTAATAATTACTCTAGGACAGCAGGAGCAAATTGGGACTGTTCTACACAAACCAGGGTATGTGGTCCCCCCTAACTGATAAGGGTCAAATCTACACCTTTGCTGCCAGCAGTGTTATCACAGTGGAGCTTCTCTTGGACAGGAGCTGGTAGGATTTGAAGCTGAGGGTCTCCAGGCTGGCCTGCAGAAATGTATTTAAGTGGCCATTAACAAGCCTTGTCTGGTTTGTGGCTCAGATTGGCTTGGGTGGAAAGGCACTAATGGATTGGGGACATTTATTTTCCCAGACTGATTTACAGCAAGAGGCCACGTGGAACTGCTGGAATGAGACCAACTGCATGAAAAATGGTTCCAGCCAGTTATGGCTCCATTGGCTGATCGGAAAATGGGCCGAGGGCAGGCCACACTAGAGGAAAGCCAACAGATTGGTGGGATTCTAATATTTCATGAGGGTAAACTACACTGGAGATGGGGGGGAAACTAACATTTATTGAGCGCTTGTTATGAGCCAGGAACTGAGCTGCCTGCTGTATACTCTTCGTCTCATTTTATCCTAATGGCGGCTCAACAAGATCAGTATTACCATCTCCATTGTAAAGAGGGGGAAACTGACATTAAGAGCCGTGTTAAGATCACAGACTGCTAAGTGGAAGAGCCGTGTGGAAATCCAAGTCTGCCTCGTTCCTGGACTCTTCACATTTGGAAGTCAGAAAGTCAGAGAGTCACAGTGACAAAGGCACAAAAGAGAGAGAGAGAACAGAGAGACAGTGAGAGACCACGAGACACAGGGAGGCAGGCAGACGCAAAGGCTGGAATCAGGAATACGAAGAACCATGAATACATTTGATTTGAAGTATAACTGATGAGACTCAGAATTGCACGGTGCCACCTTCCCCCCAAAAGTGGCCATTGCGTTTCTGAACCACATCCACTTTCCCTGCATTTCTGATGTGGAACACTTCAGGGATCCACCTAGGATCAAATTGCTATGACTGTTGGCCCAGAATACCCTTGCTGATTAAACACAATCACCACTCCTGGGATCCACTCAAGACGTTCGAGTTCCTTCTTCTGGCCCCTCGGCCTCTATTGGGCTGTTGCTACATTGGCAGCTTGAGTGTAGGATGTCCCAAAACAACACAGCACTCAACTGTCACTGATAAGGTCAATCCGATGAAATATGGCCAGTATGATCTTCTCTGTGTTTATTCAAATAAACAAATGGAGTGCATGAAGGTAAGTGACACAGAGGTTTGTAAAACTGAAAAATTGCTTGGAGGATCTCTAATTCCCATGCCAGGAGCCACTCTGGCATGGAGATTGGAATAAAGCGTTCTGAATCACCCTGTGTTGGATAGAGATATCAGGATTTGATAGGAAAGGATGACTCTGTGCTGAGTCACATTGAGCTCCATTTGGTGATGAGAAGATAGAAATGCTACTTCAGGGGTCTTTCTTATTCATCAAAGTTTGCATTTTCCCATTAACTGTGTCCTCCCTGGTAAGGGCTGGGGATGGTGACAACGCCTGCTCTTCATCCCATAATGAAATGGATTTCTTGTCTCCCCAGCAATTCGAGGAAGAAAGCAAGCCCAGAATCAGTGATTCTTCTATTTCATAGAAAATGAAAGTATAGAACATCTTCTAGAACATCTGGCATATAGCAGGTTCCCATAAACAGCAGCCTGATCTTAGTTATCCTGGTGCTGGTCAGAAACCAATGGCAGGTGGCTCATGATGGGCGAAGGGAATGAGGACTGATAATCATGCTCACCCTACCCTCCACTTGCGGCATCTTTGCAGCAACAAAGCCTATTATCCTCGTCCATTTTTCATCTGACCCTCACAACCCCATTAGGTTATCATCCTTACTTTCTAAGAGAGGAAAAAGGGACTCAGGGATGAAGTGGAAATAGTGAGCAGCTCCAAAGATCTGAGTTCAGACCCTAACTCTACCTCACCATGGCTGTGTGATCTTAAGCAAACAGCACTTGCAACTTGCCCACATCCTCAGCATGGTAGTAATGCCCACTTTTTGGTGTTGTTATGAAGACTGGCTGAGAGTCTGTGAAAGTCTTGACTGCTCCTTGTGCATAGTGGGTACTCAGTAAAGGATATTTTCCTTGACTTCTGCAGAACAAGGCAAGTTCTGCAGAAGTTGCTGTGTCACTGCAGAAGACACAACTGGGCCTTGATGGCCATCCTCTGGCTCCTCGTCCTGCTGTTCTCCCACCAAACCACACTGGCAGCAGGGAGTAGGGTGCTGGCTTTTGAATCTCATTCCCGGGGTTGGGAATGGAATGGGACTGATCTAATGCTACCCTCACTCCAGCCCTCTGCATACCCACTCATGAGTGTCAGCAGGGATTTCTCTCATAGCTGGGTGTGTGAAACAGCCCAGCCTCTGGAGTTGGGTTCACTCTCATTCAAAGGAACCAAAATCCCACGACCTTTGGGCACACTGCTGACATTCAACACCGACAACGAGCTCACCCAGGCATGGGGAACTAGCATCCATGACCCTTAGTTTTTGGCACTTCTCATTCTTATTAGGGATCTTTTCTGGCATCTTGGCATTTGTCATAGAAGAAAAAGTTTAATTAGAAACAAGAAGAGACTCTTCGTCAGAAAGGGAAGCAGGCATGTAATCTCAAATTAGTTTGATTCCTCTGTGTGTGATTTCCTACAGAAAATCAGTTGGAGCCATGGTATTCAAATGAGTAAATGTAATGTTTGAAGGCCCAGGAGACAAAAAAGATGCTCCAGTAAAAATGACTGTTTCATCTTTGAACGTGATATTTTCTTGATGATAGCAAGCTGTGAGTTTCTGTCTTCAGTCTTCTTCAGTGACCCTTGATCCTTCAGCCACATCTTATCCCCAGCATTATTCTGGAGCCAGGGACATGCTAACCAGCGCTTTCCCAAACAGAACCCCCCAGGCGAGTTAAAGCACTTGGTCCTCTTACTGACTTCTCTAGACTTTTTTTAGACATGTTATCTCCTGACTTCTCTAAATGGCTGTGGTCCCCCGAGTCTGATGCAGGATAATTTATCTTCTGTGAGAGGATTGATAATGATTCATTTCTTGGACTGGCACTGACTTAAACACCCAAACTGGATGGGAGGCAGTATGCTTTTTGGTTATACAATAGTTGATGTTTAAAGAGAAGCAGACCTGGATTCAAATCCTGGATCTGATCGTTTTAGCAGCCTATGTAGCTTTAGGAAAATGACTTAGTCTTTTGAAACCTCAGTTTGCTCATCTGTAATGTGGGTATAATTATAGTACCCATGGAGTAAATTTTCTTCTGTGAGAGTACAAAGAGATAACACGTCTAAAGTATATAGCAATGATGTTGGCACATTTAGTATTTGTTGAATGAATGAAGTCTTTGTCATATGGTATATGTTTAGTATATTTTAATGGCGGGGAGGAGATGCAAAGAAATAGGACATTAGAAAATCCCTCAATACTTCATAAAGTTTTCTGAATGGAGTCCCTATACAGACTCTACACGTCTCTCCCAAAGGCTATAGGACCCTAACATCAAAAGTAGCCCAGACAGGATGTGCCACCATGCCATGACATAAACAAGAAGATCCAGATGAATTCCTGAAGGAACAAGAGAGGAAGCAGAACCAAAATGTGTGGTGCTTCTACTGTGTCAGAAGCTGGGCCAAGCTTAGAGATCTTCAAAAGGAAGACCAGTCACTCTGCTCTGACTTCTCTTTTCTTTATTTCAGCCGTGCTGACCAGCATGATGAATTTGTCCCTGGACTTCTAGGCTCTCCCTTTCCATCTTTTATCTTCTCTCTCCCCACCAGTTAGCTTTGTGTGCTCCTACTGCAATGAGCTTCCTTCTTGAGACTAGGAAAGATGGCGGCCTTTCGCCCCAGCTGCCTTGTGCCAGTTTTGCAAGCCCCAGTGCAAAGAGAGCTTTTTCTCCCAATTTTCGTATATCAAAGTAGGAATCTGATTGGCTCTTCATGAATCACATCCCAGCCCCTGGATCTGTCTCTCTCTCTATCTGGCCCAATGGAATGAGGTGCTGTGATTGGCCACATTTGTGTCTCACGACCTCCTATCCTGACCTAGAAGAATGGGTCATTATGCTTGATAGCCCCACCAGGAACACGTGAAGTGTGTGTGTGTGTGTGTGTGTGTGTATGTGTGTGTGTGTGTGTGTGTATGTGTGTGTGTGTGTGTTGGAAGGCGGTAGATACTCTAAAAGGAATAGAGGGCAGTTACCAGAAGATGGGAGTAAGAAACACACTGGACTGATCAAAATGGTAGCCTTCATGGGGGATGGGAGACTCTCCTCTTCACCCAGATAAAGTGAACAATCAGAGAGGGGACTGGAGAAGGCAGCTCCACTCCCTATCCCGGGACCTTAGATTTCTCAGTACAAAGTTATTGAATCACATTAAATAACATATATAATATTTTCAGCTTTGAGGCCCATTGTCTTTTAAATCTCTTTGGCAATCATGGAAACTCCAGAAACTTTATTGTTTAACTGATGAACGCCAAGCTTGTTTAATAGTAGGCACTCAATAAGCGTTTAGGAGATGATATTACCGACTTTCCCCAAAATGTTAGGTATACGTTTCTGCAGAAATTGCTGTGTTGCTTATAAATACGACTTTCCTGTTACAAACAGTGGCCAGTCCACCCCAGTGTGGCTTCCAGCTCCCCTGTGTCATCTCAGCCTTCTCCAATAAGAAGCCTAAATCTCTCCAGCGTGCGGGTCTTTGGTGAGGCCTTGAGAGAACACAGAGGAGCCCTGTTTTCAGAGAGGTTTACTTCTCCTTAACACAATCTGTTCTCTTGAAACCAGAAGTTCACTTTTTGAACTCTTTAATAACAACTTTCCCTCGGCTGGGAAATGTGGGTCTCTGACTGCTCAAGATGCTCTGTAATTTTCTCCTTATTGACATCGGCTCCCTAAGTGCTGGAGGCCAGAGCTCTAGAGAGCCCACCATGTGGCTTCTGATGATTGTTATTCCAGGAGCACTTACTCAAGCATTCCTGCGATGCTTGTGTACCTGCCAACCCCAGGCCCCACCAGCCTGGATGTTAAAACAACATTTAACTAAAGTCAACTTATTGTGGTAACCATTTTGCAACATATGCATATGTCAATTCATTATGTTGTTCACCTTAAACTAATATAATGTTATGTTAATATGTCCATTACATCTCAATAAAACTGGAAAATAAATATATTTCAAACTATTAAAAAAAAACTAATCTTTTGTGGCCGGCCTGGTGGCATAGTGGTTAAGTTCACGCGCTCTGCTTCAGCAGCCTGGGGTTCGCTGGTTCGGATCCTGGGCATGGACCTATGCACCACTCTTCAAGCCTGGCTGTGGCAGCGTCCCGCATACAAAGTAGAGGAGGATTGGCACAGATGTTAGTTCAGGACCAATCTTCCTCACCAAACAAAAAAAAAAAGAAAGAAAAAAAACTAATCTTTTAAGACAAACAGTAAGCCCATGACTCTGTTCCTACCTTCCTTTGTAGGTATCAGGACCCCCACCCTTCTATACCTCCCAGATAGTTGCAAGGGTTTCCTAGGGAGGTTCCACGGGCACTCAGCAACACAGTTCTCCCGGTTCCCACATTGATTCGGACCCTCTCCAATCGCCCTTTTCTGCTCCTCTTACCGTACACCGAAGCCACCCATCCATCTCCCCATTTCCTCTGCATCCCACGTGGAGTCTGGCCATCTGCTTAGGCTGTGGCCCCCTTTCCACTCAATACTGGTTATAAAGCAGCATATGTCATCTTATGTATTAATGCTCCTGCTGTTTGGCGCTAATAATAATGACACTCTTGTCATTAATTACTTATCACCATTATGATCATAATGACCTTTATTGAGGATCCTGTGTGCCACAGGCACTCTGTTAGGTGTTTTATAGGAATTTCTATGATACCAAACATTTTACAGATGAGGAAAGGATCAAAGCAGTGAGGGAACTTGCTGAAGATCACACAGCTAATAAGACAAAGAGAGCCTGGATCTGAGCTGGGGTTTGTCTCTCTCCAGGGCCTTATCATCACTCATTTTGCACCCACCTTTCACTGCTCTGTCCTAAATACAACCCCTGGAGTTGAAGGGCCATCTGAGTAGCAGCAAATACCACATTTAGAATACAGCCTTCCTCTCATATTGCGACAGGCTTCTTCATCCAGGCTTATATTCTCCAACTCACATTTCCTTTAGGACGAGTTTTTTTTCTTTCCCCCAGAAGGTTTATCTACTCTTCATGCAAATAGATACATAGTGAGGCAGACCAGCTGGCCCAGAGGGTCTGAATTCTGCAGTGAACTCGGATGAGGCTTTCAAACTGCCTCCACGTGGCCCCCTCCCCTTCCTCCCAACGCAGACGCGCTTGCTTCTTTAAATGGACTATCCGTCAAGTTACAGACTTTCTTTTAAAAGAAAGCTCCCTTGTCTAACATCAGAAAGAATTGCTTTTCATTTATCCATGCCACGCCTCTTTCAATCAGCTAATGGGAGCTATTAAACCCACCGTTCCTCCAATTGGTCTGAGTGACTTTGTAATTGGATTCTCTTTATCCTCCCAGCTAAACTCCCTAAAATTGTTCCCACTGAGGACCTTATAAAAAACTCTGACTCAGCCAGAACCTGGGGTGTGTAATGTGTAACACAGCTAGCAACGTGCCCATCTTCCCAAAGCAGTCCTTTCAGGTTTATCTGCCTTCCGATCCTTGAGAACCTTCTCTGTCTGACCACAGAGGAGATGGTCCATGCCTCTGGGCCTGCTGCTTCATATGAAATAAATAGTGAAGGCAGTGTTCACCCTCCCACCCCCTTGGAGCCTCAACATCTGTGTCATCAGCCAGCAGCACTTGTGGGAGACTCAACTTCTTCCTGTTGCTTTTTTAACGTTTTTCTTTCCTTTTCCTATTCTTCTTTTTTCCTTTTGTATCCTTGCTGTAGCTGGGCCCTTTTGCTCTCAAGAGCAAACTTTCAATATAGAAGCCCAACTTTCAATATAATTGAAAAGCGGTCACATTCTATTGAGTCCTTTAGAAGATGCCAAAACTGAATCCATTCATGCTACAGAGAAAAACTTCTTAAAATTTTTCTCTTCCCATCTACTTCCCCACGATGCCTCCTGCTCCCTCCAGACTTTCTCTGTGCTCTCCAAACTCTCCCAGACCCTCAAACCCTGCCCCTGCTATCTCTTGTCTTTTGCATCTATCTTTGCTCACTTTTCACATCTATTCTTTTGTCTTCCTAGAGTAAATCTTTACTCTTCCCAAAGCACATCAATCAAGCAGGTCTGTGATCTTCTCAGTTCTCCCCCTTACTGATACACCAGCGTGCACAACAAGGCTGCCGGCCGAGCACAGCTAAGAGAGAATTCCCTTTAGCTAGAAGAAGGAAGGAAAGAGCTTGAATCACTCCTAGGTATTTTCCTTCTTACACTTTCAGTGGAGGAATCATTGTTTGTAAGGCTAGAATGTGCCCTGTGCTAAGTAGTAAACATTGAAAGATGGATTTTAAGACAAACTCTTTGTCTTGGAGTTGCTCATAGTCTATGGGGAAGACAGTACGGTAGTGATTCTGCTACTGCCTCCTTCTTAGGCTAATTAAATTTAAATATTAATTAACCAAAATTAAAAGTTCAGTTCTTCAACCACACTAGCCACATTTCAAGTGTTCAGTAGCCACATATGGCTAGTGGCCGCCATATTGGACAGCACAGATACAGAACGTTTCCATCATTGCAGAATATTCTATTGGTGAATGCTGCTCTAGTTTTCACCCCATTTTTCCTATTAAAACAACTGTTTTACTAAACATTGTTTGTATTAGCAGCAATGGCTTAGGAGATAACTATCATGTTATAGCAAAAATGGACTATTTCCCTATGGGGACACTCTGGGGCTCCAGTGACAAGTCAAGCAGTAACCATTTTGCACTGTTTGGCACTGCCTTCTCCCCTCCATGGAGAGGTGGGATGAGGCTGGAGAGGTTGAGAGAATGGGAACAAAGGGCACACCCATTCCTAAGTGATACTTTCCATGGAAGCCTCTGTGATTCCTGCACAATGAGTTAATAACTGCCCTCTCTATGCTACCTAAGACCCTTGTATCACCTCTTGTTGGTGATACAACTCTTGATTAGGAATTGTCGTACTAGGTAGTAATTTATTTGTTGATCTCTGAACTCCTGGGAAGCAGAGACATCATTGTCATTGTTGTAACATTAGTGCCGAGCCAAGCCCCAAATCATGGAGGGTCTATTGAATTTAAATTGGATTACATTGAATGTTCTACATAACTAGTCACTGCCAGGCACCTGGCTGGTTTGAAGTCAATGGCTTGGTCAACATCTAACATGGAGCAGAGAGATTTTAACCTTTCCAGGAACCTTCTTAGGAATGAATACCTAGTGTCCCCAGGAAAGGTTGAGCGTAAATAAATAACTCCAGGCCCAAAACTCAAGAAGTTAGTCTTGGCATCAAGGAGAACTTGTTTTGGACCCATTTGTACCATGCTTTCCTGTTTCTGTTGAAAACCAGCTCTTGATACTTAGATTCTCAATATATAGCTCCTTGGCCATTTTGTTCTGTGTTTGAAATACTACTGAAGTGTGCTTTGAATACTAATTTGGACATATGATCTGAATATATTTCCTCTCTCAGAGGGAATAAAACAGACTTGTTCAACTATAGCCTTATCGCCCTCATCATCAGTTCGAATTTTATGGATAAATGGATCTGGGTGGGGCAACAACAGCATTATTTACTTAATAAGTAAAGTGGTAGATTATGAAAAACATCAGATGTGTCAGAGAACTTCCTAAGTCTCATATGGCTGCAGTGGTCTGTTTATCTAAAAATAGTGGTTAGAGAGGGTAGGCAGGGTCACGTGGAGCCAGACACTGAGGGGAGTAGTGTCAGGAGCCACAGGCCAGTGATGGGGAGAGAAGAATCTCAGTATCCTTAACACACTCTTTCCAAACTCTGATGGAGCACAGGTGGCTTCTTCATCCTGAGGTCCATCCAGAACACTTCTAGCTATTTTCAAATGGGAGATGCCATTTGAGATTTGCAAAAAAAGTGTCCTTGTTTTAGACAATGAGTGTTTTTCCTTCCATAGCAGATTTGTATCAGTCTATTCTTACAGTCTTGAGATAACAAAACAGGTGCTTAAACAAACCCTCCCCCCACCCCACCCCCTGCAGGAAAAAAAAAAAATTAGGAGCAAGATTTTCTGAGATCAAGGCTTATTGTCCTAGGCATTTTCAAGTTATCAGCTGAGATAAAGAAACAAAAACAAAAACTTCAGTTCTGGGGAAATGAGAGAATGACTCAAACATCTGCTCCTTTGCCCCGACTTCGATTTGGAGTTAAATGCTTTGATTAACACATCAGCAGCAAGACGAGAACAGAATAAAGACGGGTGCACCTTCCAGTGCTGCTTTTGCTCCGAGCAAAGCCTCGTATTAGACCTGCTTGCTCCAATTAGAGCTGGCAGGGGCTGCCATGGATGCTGGGTCATTGATGCCCACCAAGCTGAGGGAATTCCAAACTTCTCCTTTGGAATTTGACAGTGTTCTCCTTATGTCCAGGTCTTCTCCAGCATTCTGTATTCTCCAACTTCCCACAGAAATATAGAAAGCCCCGAACTACTACTTTTCATGGATTTTCCCAAGCAATTTAACAATCACGCATATATTTTGACAGTTCATCTGCCTTGATCCTTCTCTTTTTTCTTAGTCTCTGACCCTTCCTTGGTTCTTTGATCTCTTCACTTCCTCCATTTTTCCTTTCGTCTCATTCTTTCAGGTCCCATTTTAAAGATCTAATTCTCTTTCCTGCCTTCCCAGCATTAGTTATAAGATCCCCTAGACCTTTCCTCCTCAGGGACCACTGTGCAAATGAGCTCTATAAATATTTACCATCAGTGACAACTGCTCTGTGACCATGAGGGAACAAATCCAAAGAAGGGATCACACAACCCTATTGTAGGGGATACTGGGGTGCATCACCCAGAACTCCCTTTCGGGACCCAGGCACTCATTCCCCCAGCTACCGGGAGTGGTGGCTGCTGGCAGCTCCCAGCTGTGTTCCTCTTGAGGAATGGCTCTCAGCTGAAGGCAGCATCCTTGCCCAAGGTTGCACCCCCTACCTGGGGGCAGCTCTCTTCTGATGACTAGTTGATGCCAGGGTACAAATGTCCCATCCCCTTGCCTTGATTCATGATGACTTGAGGGACCATTCTAGCTCCGGAACTTTCCATGGATGAATTGAGACATTTTGGTTACTATGTCAGTGTTCAACTTCTCCCTCTACCCAATCTGGCTTCCCTCAACCCCATCCAGGTGTTGTTCCCTAGAGCCCTCCCTCTCAGACCTCCTGCATGCAAATCTCAGTCTCAGAGTCTGCTTCCCAGGGAACCTGACCTATGACACCTTCTTCCTATGATAGTGATGATGATGGTGGTGGTGGTGGTGGTGGTGATGACAATGATAACAGCCTGCACTTCCTGAGCACTTACTGTGTGTGAGCCACTCTGTTTTACATGTACTGTCACATGTAATCCACACCAACACCCCACAGGGTGACCATCTTATTATCCCGTTTTTGAGATGAGAAGACTGAGGCTCAAGGAGGTCAAGCACTCCACTGGAGGAGCAGCCAGAAAGCTAAAGCTAAGGATTTAAATTTAGCCTTGGTGATTGCAGAGGACCACTAGAACAATTCTTTGGGAAAACCTTTCTGGGGGTCAATGTTTTAACTTCATGGTTATCTTGTGTGTTAGCACTTCTGATGGCTGTGTGAGCACTCTGCCTACACTTTTATAAAAACCACTTGTCACACTGTATTGTAATCAGCTTTTATGATTTTGTTTCCCCATGAGACTTTTGAGACCTCTGTTAACTTTGGATATCCAATACTTATAGCGAGTGCTCAGTGTGACAGATGAGTTGAGAAGTCTCCTCTTTGTAAGTAGGAAAACTGAGTGATGGTCTCTCAAAAGGAGAGCAAAGTACAGTAGTCAAGAGCACAGCCTCTGGAGTCACCTCGCTTGCTTTCACACCTTGACTTTGTGAATCTCAATGTGCCTCGGTTTTGTAGTCTGTAGAATGTGGGTAATATCGTTTATTTCTTAGCATTGTTATGGTTGTTGTAAAAATTAAATGATATCATGCTTATGAAACACTTAGCATGATGCCTGATACATAGTAAGCACCCCATAAGTGTTATCTATTACAACTACTAGCTACAAATAATACCTTTTCTTCCCATCCCCATCATCAGAGAAGTTAGAATGGGGGTTTCGACATGTCTATTACCTTCTTGGGAGCCCCTCCAACCACCACAAAGTCCTATGTGAGAACCCTTCTCAGAAAGGGTCCATCTCTTCTTGGACATTCTTCGTGAGAATGGTGACATTGGGCTACTAGAGAAGTTTTTCTCAATCCTAATGGCACATGAGAGTGTGTGCCTGGGCTAAAGAGATTCTCAGAGCTGGGGCCAGGATGTGCATATTTAGGGAAAAAACAAAAACAAAAAAATAAACACCATGATGATCTTGACATGCATCCAGAAAATGATTGAACTAGAGGCTCTGTCAGGCTGCGCCCCCTGTGGGCAGCAATTACTGCTATGGGGACAGGGGGATTAACTGCCATCACCCACAAAGAGTGAGGCCTCCTGGTCTTTACTGAGTACTTGCTACATATGAATTCAATGTGTCTTGGAAATAGTTTGTAGAATCATAAAAGCTCATGATTTGAAGAGACTTAAAACACGTCAGCTAGTCCTGTGTTTTAAATTCCCTTCATGACATCTTTCCTGGTCTTCACACGTACCCTTAGTAATCAGGAATGTGACAGCCTATCCAATATTTTTATCAGCAATTTGGACATAGAAGTCAATGGCATGATAACCACATTTCAGAGGATACAAACTCAGGAGGAAGAGCCAAGTTTTTGGGTGCAAGAATTAGGATCCAAGAAAGAGCCAGGCAAATTGGAATGATGAACCTAATCTAATAAGACCACATTTAACAAGGGTAAATATAATCCTTTGGACTACAATCAAAAAATTCAACTGCCCTAGAGGACAATGACAGAGCTTTTCATTTTCTTATCTGTTTAATCATCGTCTATTAATTTTTACCTTGCCTCATTCCAAAAAGCTCTTGAAACAGCTTTAAAAGAAATGATACAGCAGTAATACTCTACGTGTGGTCCCCAGATCAGCAGAGCAACATCACCTGGAAACTTGTTAGAAATTCCAATTCTTGGACCTCACCCCAGACCTACTGAGTCAGGAACTCAGGCATGGGGCCCAGCAATCTATGTTTTAACAAGCCCTCCTGAGAATTTTGGTGCACAATAAAGTTTGAGAACCACTGTAATAGAGTTTAAGATTTTTTAAAATGGGAACTCCAAAGCATTCAGTAAGTTAAGATGAAGTTGAGCATTAGGATGATGTAGAGAATGAATGTATAAAGCCCTGCAGTTTGTGGGGAAGGGTGCTACAAATTTGGCTCAGAACTTCCTAATAGCCAAAGCAAAGAAAGAAATATAATCAGTTATACACTGTAGTGAGCCTGTAAGAGCCATACAACCAGTCCTTGTGCTGAGATTTGAGGGAAATTCCTCTGTCTTCATGAAGAAATATATGTATATTGTAACCAATGATGTGCTCAACAATATCACTTCAGTAAGTAAAACAATGTGTTTCTGAAGGTTATTTCTTTGGTCAGCTATCTCTTAATTAAACCAATGATGGGACAAGACTTGGGATTTCTATTGAGTGTGAGATCAAAAGATATGATGGCACTCGATAGATCTGCATCAACAGATAAGTAGGCTGCTGGAAGAGGGAGATTTTCCTCATACTTCTTTGTGTAATGGTCTGACGATGTTTGGATTCCCATGGTCAATGCTGAAGATACTGACAACCTGAGGAAGGATCAAGATGGCAAGAGATCTAAAATCCTTTCATATGAACAACCCCTGCCCTCCTTTCACCTGGAGAATAAAAGACTTTTTCCATATCTACTTGTCTCTTCTTTGCTCAACCCTTCATTGGGCCAATTTTATCTCAAATTGGAAAATTAATAAACTATTGCTGGGCTGAGTCTTCCATCATCCGCTTAGTGGTATCCTTTAAGAAATCATTGGTGTCTTCATTTGATATCATTAGCAGATCCAAAAGAAATTAACAGATCCCAAACAATGAACTTTGGGGACAAGAATACACAGCAGCCTACCATGGTTTATAGGTAGCAGAATGACAGCCTAGCAGTCAAAAACTCAAGCTTGGAAGTCATACGAAAAGGGCTCATATCCCAGTTCTGGTGTCTACTTGGACAAGGTACTTTATCTTCTCTAGGCCTCCCCTTCCTCTTGCACAAAATGGAGATTAAAATGGCCCATACCATGTACCTAACATGTAGCATCATCATCTTGGGTGATGATGACTCTGGTAGACTCTAGTAGAGTGACTACTAGAACACAAAATGGAGACAGCTAAACATCTCTCATGAGACTTTATAGGGTTGACATCCATCACTTAAGGATAACAGAAAATAAAGTGTAGAGGCCAAGGCTAGCTTGCCGTCCTTCAGCTTCTAGATAGAATCTAAGTATCCCAAGTCAGTGTCTTTTACCAAGACCACCAAGCATCTCTCCCTCTCTACCTAAGCTTTGATTTTGATAATATTTTAAATAGAGCCCACAGGATAAAGGACCATCAAGCAAACAGAGTATGAGAGCTGGGGAGGGCTTTGGAGACTCAGCCAGGGTCCGACAGCTCACTGAGGGCAGTGCAGGAGCTGGAACCCATGCACCCTGCATCTGTTTCCTCTCACCATTTTGTGTTAGTCTTCTTGTCCCTGAATCTTGAAATTATTGATTTTAGTAACATTTGATTTACTTGCATTTGAGATTTAATGGTGTCATGGGGTATACAATAAGCAAGGAGTTTGAAGACCTTGATTC
Source organism: Diceros bicornis minor (assembly GCF_020826845.1). Classification (NCBI taxonomy): domain Eukaryota; kingdom Metazoa; phylum Chordata; class Mammalia; order Perissodactyla; family Rhinocerotidae; genus Diceros; species Diceros bicornis. Next base: position 27,867,882 of record NC_080771.1, read on the forward strand.
AAGTCTCAGCTCTGCCATGTACTAATTGTATTGTCTTTGACAAGTCAATTTTCTTACCTGCGTCTCAATGTCACATCTATTTAATGGGAATAATAATATCTGCATTTCTTGCCTTTCTGGTGTTGTTACAAGGTAGAATGAGACGTGTATGAAAGCACATTGTAAACTGCACTATGCTGAATAAATATATGAAAGTGTTGTTAGGGGCCAGCTGGGTGGCATAGTGGTTAAGTTCGCACGCTCCGCTTCGGCAGCCCGGGGTTTGCAGGTTCGGACCCTGGGCGTAGACCTATGCACTGCTCATCAAGCCATGTTGTGGTGGCATCCCACACACAAAACAGAGGAAGACTGCCACAGATGTTAGCTCAAAGACAATCTTCCTCTAGCAAAAAGAGGAAGATTGGCAACAGATGTTAGCTCAGGGCCAATCTTCCTCACCAAAAATACAAAACAAAGCCAACAAACAAAAAATACCAAAAAACCTTGACTATGGAATTAATAAACCAAAGATATAAAAAAAAAAGAAAGAAAGTGTTATTATTCAAGGAGACTGTTCCCAAATTTCCCTGTATCTTCTATCACATCCCTCAACCTGTGTTTTGAGTTTCTCAGGGTCCCTTTCTCAAACCTCTGCCGTCATTGCTTCAGGATGCTATGTCTCAGTAATAACCCTTTAAACCTAGGCTGTGACTAATAATTTAGTATGAGAAGAAGAAATAAAAGTCTTATTTATTAAAATTATACCAGTCTTGGAGAAGAATAGCATTACTTAGCAGAACATTATGTCAAGCAATTTCCAGTACTGTTTTTTTGCAATGATCTCAAATGTTTAAGAGCCACATAAAAATTAGGTAAGAGAGGCATCTGAAGATTATCCTCTATGCGGGCCTGAGTCATCAGGCACAGTCATTGCCACCCCCCAAAAAAATTTCCAGGTGAAAATCAAGTTATCTCAGAGAACACTGGAAACCATAATTATGAAGATGTATAGCTTGATATACCCCTGTTTTTTCCCGTTATGATGGAAAAAAAGCGTTAGACCCAAGTTTAAGTCCATGGCTTCACCATTTACTGTGTGGCCTTGAGCAAATAAATTATTATCTTTAAACAATGTTATTAGTTTTCTGTGAAAAAATTGAGGTCAATAATGTCTGTCCAGTGGGTGATTTAGGGTCATTGATTATGGTATTTGTTTTAGTTTGCATCTTTTGGTTTCATGTGACAGAGACCACATACGGAGCCTAAGCAAAGAGGTTCTATTATAAAGACACGTGTCAAGTAACAAGGGCGCTCTTGGAAATCAGAGAGCAGGAGGCACACTGGGGCTGGGCCTGGGCCTCACCAAGTGTAGAGCCTGGACATTCCCATCTCGGTAACTCAGCAGTGAAGCTTGTAAAGCCCACCCTGGTGCAGGCTGTTGGGTGGACTCTGCTGCTCTTTGTGTTTTTTTTTTTTCTTTTAATTTCCCTACCAACTGGCTTTTTCATTTATGCTTCCCCAAGGCACAGGTCATCTAGGTCCATCGAGCTGAGTTCTATCTTTTGACATTCTTTCAAAGTTGTTCCTTTACTGCCTGTTCCCATTCATAGTTTTTGAAAGAACATCCAGTTCTTGGAGCAGCTCATTTATTTCATACTAAGGAATGGGTTTCTGCTTAGATAATGAATGGCCACTCTTCCAACCTTGGATCCACCACTGGTGCAATCAACTGTCAAAGAGATAAGAAGTTATAAACAGGGCGCCTTGGACATGCCCGTTTCAGCAAGGGCAGTGGGTGGAGAAGTTCCCATAAAGAGGTGCTAGAGTGTCATGTGTAAGGGCTCCAGTTCTAGACTTTGCTTGAATTTGAATCCTGACTTTGACAGTTTCTAAAGATGTGACCTTAAGCAAGTTACTTAATCTTGCTGAGTCTCAGTTTCCTCATCTGAAAAATGGGTATGAGAGTTCATACCTCACGGGAGTTATAAATAACATAATAACATAAATAAATAAGGCGTCTTAAATAACAAAAGTAAAGCACTTAGCACAATTCCTGCTACAAATTGAACCCTTAGTAAGTGCTAGCTATGTCCATCTCAAGAGGAGGTGCGTGGGCAGGCACCATGAAACAGGTCTGGTACAATATGTAAAGGTGCTCTGTCATCAACTGTCCACCACCTCTTTGTGTTGAGATAAACAACACTGACCCATCCTCCATCCCCTGGGATATACCTGCCTCACAGTTCCTTCCTGAAGACGGGTGGCATTCTCCATGACCCTGATGGAATCACTGCATGCCTCATGGAGGAAATGGCATGCTATAGGCTTTTACAGAGTCAGTCTTAGCCCTTCTTTCTGGAATGGAGTAGCTGGCTCTCAGTTTACAATCATCAGGCCTACTTCTTGCTGGATGGAGATTGAAGGCAGCCCTATTGAGCAGCGTAAGAAGCTTCTAGAATGAAGCCTTCTCCAGGGAGCTGGCATGTTTACAGAACTGTCAAGTAATTTCTTCTGGCATTTCTCCATCAGGGTCTTGGGAAATCATAGGTTTTCACACAAAGGAAAACACAGTGAGCTAAAATATGCGTGAAATGACATGGAGTGTTTGATTTGCGATGTAGAAATTCCTTTTATTGTTATACAGTGATGCTTTATTTATTTGGTTGTATTGGAAAATGGGCTATTTCACATAAGTGAAGCTTATAGATAGCTGATGTTTTCCCCTTTCAGCTCTGAAACCATTTTTAAGCCTTGTTTAATGGGAGTCCTCCTAAAATGTACTGCACACTTCTGTCTTCTCAACAGAAGAGGCCAAATTTAAAGGCTAACATTTATTGAGTACCTACTATGTACCTGGCAGCAAGCTTATGTTCTCAACTCTCATTAATTTTCATGACAACCCTGTGAGATAGGTACTATCTCAACTTCCACTTGACAGATGAGGAAATGGAGGCTTAGACAGGTTAAATAACTTACCCAGGGTGATATAGGTGAAAGAAGTGGAATTGGGATTTGTGCCCAGGTCTCCCCAAGTTCTTAAGAAACTGGCCATGTTATTGGAGAACATTTTGGTTAATAAATGACCCTAAGAACTATTAACCATCAAAGTAGGACCTTTGGAACTCTACACGTACATTTCAGAAACATGTCCATTACTCTGAGCATTCCTTGGCTGCTTTTTAAAAGGAGTTAGTACTCAAGCTGGCAGCACATATTTCTGAATATTCATGAATATTCCTTCATACAGCAGATGTTGCTTGAGTACCTACTATGTTGCTGTGGGCCTGATGCATGCCAGGCACTCTGGAGGCAAAGAAATATGAGGCACACAGCTGCCTTCAAGGAGGGCGCCCATTAGAGATACTTCAATGGGGGCAATATGTGAAACTTGCCTGATTTGTGGCCAAGAAAACCTTGAGAAGGTGGTGACTCTTGAACCCCCCTTTCAAGGAAGTCATCCTCCTCACCAATATCCATTCTCTGTGGATGAGATTGATGAGTTGAGACCAGGGGATATAGGTGGAGTTAGATGCTTCCTTGGCTCCAGAGAGGCCAAAGGAGAAATGGACAAGCTGTGCTTCAGAAATAGTTCAAGTCATCTTGGTTGGAAAAGGAGCTGTGACCTGATGCTAATGAGCCTTGGGCCAGACCGAGGAGTTTTGTTTCTATAACTTGAGTCATTTTTAGATGGTGGCTTCTGAAAACAGGAAGTACATTAGAACCACGTCTGGTGGAAAAAAAATATATGTTCAGTGGGATGTGTTTTCTCATTTGATTAGTAAATGGGCGTAAAATACAATTCCCAAGAGTGGCTCTAAAAAATACCAGTTTGGCACATTGGCAGCGTCATTAGAGTCAAGCATATGGTTTTCCGTGGCTATGACTTTGATATATTTTAATGATAACTTTGTTATTTCAAAAGTAACATGTTAACAGAAAATACCTAATAACTTCTCTCATCCAGAGATAACTAAGATTTTTTTGGTTGCTTTTAATTTTATTTTTTAATTGAAGTTACATTAGTTTATAACTAAGCTTTTTGAAACAAACCCTCCAGTATTCCCATAAACATTGGGCCATCCCTTTGATCTCTCTTCTTCGAGTCCCCCGCCCCCAGCTGGACATTACGTAGTCTCTCGATGGCTCATATTCACCACTATGGGTGCTATTGGTGGCACAGTGTGGATATAAGTTTGTGTGGTGATTGAGGTGTGACAGTTGTTCTGAGATCTTTTAAATTAGGTCTTCCTAATTTAAATCAATTTAAATTATAAGTCTTTCTGTCTTTCTCATATACTGGCTGATGGCCATTGTGTCTGGCTGCTGTCCATGTGTCTTCTTATAACTTCTTCCTAGTATATTTTTTACCCTTGATTAAGTGCTAGAATCGCTAAGGACCAGGCTAGTGAATCTGTGTTTTTAAACATGAGTAAGCAGGTTCTGAGAGAGGACAATGGGCTATCTTTTGAATTAGAGTGTAAACTCTGCCACTGCTATTTTAACTACCAGGAAAGCGTTCCTTGTCTGTAGAGATAATTGAGTTTTGCTTTAATGATGACATCTAGCTAAGTGATGTTGCTGTTAGGCACACTTTGGCAGAAAGGAAAAAAAAGGAAAAGAAGAAAGAAAGGAGAGAGAAATCGAGGGAGGGAGAGAAGGACGAAAAGGGAATGGAAGAAAAGAAAAGCCAGGCCAGTGCTTTCTTTTGGATCTCATTTTGAATTTCTCTCTTTTCACATTTGCCATTCACAGTGGTTTGAACTTCATTGACTTGATGGTGCGACAAGGGAATATTGACAACCCTCCCAAGACGCCCCTGGTGCCAGGATTTGAGTGTTCTGGGATTGTTGAAGCTCTGGGGGACAGCGTGAAGGGATACGAGGTAATGTTTTGACTTCTGACTGATAGAATAATGTTTATCTGGAATCCATTGAGATAAAAAAGGTTATGCAAAAAATATTCGAAGTAATCTATGATGTGTATTATTCTTGTTGTCTTATTATTTGGCTTTGTTAACAACGCCTATAAAGGATAAAACTTTCCAAGTGTCTTATGCCTTTCTGTGTACCATCTTGGTTGCTCCTGGCAGGAGTCTGGTGAAGTGGCTGGAGGAAGTCTTATCATCCCCTGTATTCATGTTATACAGCTATTAATAAGAGAATTTGGCCTTGAATTAACTAAGTGTATACATCCCCTCCCTTCACCCATGGCTCCCATTTTCCTATCACCACAGGCTCAAAAATCAATTACAAAACACAAAAGTTGGGAAGAAATAGCCTCTGTATTTTATAATTTGGTTCCTTTAAATATCTACTTAACTGATGCATTTAAGTGATCCCTTATAAATCATTATTTCAGACATTGGGGAAGTGGCATTTTTAGATAAAGATTTTAAAGCCAAAGGTAGAGGTACCCGACGATGGGACCGAATTGGTCATGGATTGATGGCTTTGGGAGTAGTGAAATGGATAAAAAGAGTTACTATATCATTTTGATTACTTTTTTACATGTTCAAAATTCTCCATAATAAAAAATTTTTTAATCGCTGAAAAGATATATGACCCTTCCTACCATTATAACACAAATCAAATAGAATCCAGTCTATAAAAACTGAAAAGCTGGGGGCAAATCAATCACACGAAATTGTAGTAGTTTGGAGTGAGAAAAAATCATGAAAATCAGGTACAAGAGCTCTCACTCATAACGAAGTGCTTCCCCAGGGAAATGGATGGAGCAACATTTGAGAATCCCCCATAACCAGAAACATGGGCAAGTTATCTTTTTTCAGCCTCACTGCAACCCCGTGAGGTAGCAATTGTTATTGTCCCCATAGAGATGAGGTTCAGAAGCGTTCACTAATTTTCCAAGGGGTCAGAAAGGTAGTAAGTAGTAGGTGAACCTACAATCGCAGGACCTTTACTCCTGCTCCCCACCTGCAAATGCTACAATACTAAATGCAGGAAGAAAAATCCTATAAAATGCAATGCCATCATGCCCTTGGAATTGAATTTGAGCCTGCTGCTCGGTCTCAGTGCAATCTGAGCCTCAATATACTGAAAATATCAGTATGATCCAAGTTCATTATGGTGAATGTCTGGAAATCTCACCCCACTCATCAGTCTTTTGGTAATGGTTTCCAGATAACATAGCAGAAAAATGAGGAGAAAGAAAAAGTAAATGAGCTTTTTCTTTTCTTTCACACGACTTTACGTTTTGTCCCCAGGTAGGCAATATAACCAGAGGCAGCACCACTGCTGCTACATTCTCTCCCTGAAAGTGCTGCACATAAGAAATATTATCTGCTGGTCACTCCTCCACGTGGTCCCAGAGGAAAAGACCATACTGCTCACTCTATTAATCCTGAGAATTGGATAAATCACCAATTACTTTGGAATATAACAGTAGATAGGGATGTTGTTGGCCTTGGTTTAGAGTGAGGACTTACTATGCTTGATTATATATATTTTCCCTTATATATGATCTTTCTTCTGCCAGTGAGCCCTGGCTTGCTTAATGTCAAACTTAGCCTTCACCCCCACTCCCCTCCAATGACTTTCAGCTGCACAAACACATGAAGCCATCTCAGGTTTCCAGTCAGGGTGTGATTTGGGAGAAAACCAATACTAATATTCTCTCTATAATTTTGACTTAATATTTTCAATCATGTTGAAGATGAAATTCCATGCGGCAGCACACTGAGTAGCTGTCTTAGTTGATCAGTTGCAAGGGAGGCTTGAAAGTTGTCGCCAGAGGCGAAGTAGTGAAGGAATAATCTGGGCTCACTTGCCCAGAACTAATTTCTTTTTCTTGGCAGTATCAAATAATGAGGTGAAGTGGATATTAAAAAAAAAGTTGCCTACCTCCAGACTCTGAGACTGGGGCTGATCTGATGGCTTAGCTCGTTCTGCCATTTTGATAACGAAATGGAAAAGATGGAGCGAAGCTGCATGAGAGACCCAGAGCAGTCAGCCCTGCTGTGATGGCTATGACCATCACTGTCACAGTGGTTGAAATACTCTTTATACGCTCTGTGTTGACACTGGAGGCCATCAGATACTCTGTGATATTGTGTATCTTTGGGTTTTCATGATTCTGTGCAAAAAAGGGTGCCAGTGTTAGACCTTAGTTATCCTCTGGTCCAAGCCACTGCATTTAAGATGATATTCCCAACATTCATCATTTGGTCTTCAACACTTCCAGGGTTTGGGACACTCACTGCTGGTGGGACAGCCTCTCTTTTCCATCAGTTTCTTCATTAGACAGCTATCCCTTATGCTTCATGAAAGATAATGGGTCTATATTTAGCTTTTGATCATTAAACTGTGAATTCCATGAGCTGAGGAACCAATGTGTTCTTTTTAAGAATTAACTTTGATTGCTCTTTCCTCATTTTACAGGCATCGTCCCAACTGCACTGCACGCACATTATAGTATTTAATCTTCATAGAAACTCTTTCCTAACATTATACCCGTTTTAGAGCTAAGAAAACTGAGTCTTAAAGAGTTAAACTAATATTCCCAGACTTGGTAGTTTCCTCTGCTGTACACCCTTCTATAACTTGATGTCTTCTTTGTAGCACTTATCTCAGGTGTAATGAATTAATTATTTGTATCTGAAGTCAGCCTGCCTAGATTCAAATCCTGGCCCAGCTACTCTCTAGCTACATGACCTTGGGCATGTGCTCTAATCTCTCTTTGCCTCCATTTAAATGTCTATAAAATCTATAATCATTCTTCTTTAACATGGGGCTCTCACAGAACCCATCTCTTGGGAGGCTTTTGTTATCGTTGTTGGATAGGGGTAGAAGAGAAATACTAAGCTACAAAGAAAATAAAACAGGAGAATCAATTATAAAAATATATACAGTCATGCAATGCTTAACAGTGGGGATACGTTCTGAGAAATGCGTTAGGTGATTTTGTCGTTGTGCAAACATCATAGAGTGTACTTACACAAACCTAGATGGTATAGCCTACATCACATCTAGGCTGTATAGTACTAATCTTATGGACCGCTGTCATATACGTGATCCGTTGTTGACCGAAGCATCATTATGTGGTGCATAACTGTATAAACTAAAACACACATATATGAAAGCCCATTAATTTATTGAGAAATCCCTGTGACCACAGAAATTTGTATATTGCATTTGATAGTCATAGTACAAACGACTAACATCAAATAGCAGAATGGTTCAATTTAACTAGCACTTGGCAGCTCATGCAAACTGTTACTATTAGCTCACTTATTTGTTATTTCCCGTTAGTAATAATATGCTATGAAAAACACAGCATACCATCATAACCACTTTAAAGGGAAGACTGCTCTTGTTTTTGCATGGTGTCTGGCTGTGTAAACTCCTGCTAAAAAGAATACAGTATTCGGCCATGCCTTTAGAGAGTGTTTGTAAGGATTAGATGGGCTAAAACATGTGACACCCTTAGGACAATGCCTGCCATATAGTATGTGTCCAATAAATGTTAGTTGTCGTTCGTCGCACGCAGTGGCATTCTCCTATTTCTCTCTAAGCCTGATCGCTCTTGTTCAGTCTCCTGCACTTAGATTTACATGGCTCCTCTGGTGCACCACATTTCACATCCATGGCGATGGTAATCCAATGCTAACCTTTGATGCAGATACCGTAGTGAACTAGCCTGGCAGCCAATCCATATAGGGTGGCAGAGAACAAGTGAGAGTAGATTTTACTCCTGGCCCTTCCCCTTTAGCCTGCCTTGTGGTTCAGTTTTCCTCAGCTCCAAAACAGAGAGATTAGATGAGAGGTTGAGTCGGTAAAATGACCTAACGTTCTGCAGTGTGTGATGTGATGCACATTGTATATTTACGCTTGAGAAGAGGAGTAGAAAACCTGGCTTCCATGGCCCCTGGGAAGTTTTCATAGATGGCCTTCAGTGTATCCACAAATGCCTTGAAATTGGGAGGCAGGTAACGGTGTGCATAGTTGAGGGTTTGGGGCTTTTTTTCTGGGAAGGAGTCTATAGTTTTCAGATTCTTAAGAGTATTTGATAAATCCCTCAAAAAAGATTAAGAAACCTCTACTAACCCTGTGCTTCCCTATCCCCAGATCGGGGACCGTGTCATGGCCTTTGTCAATTACAACGCCTGGGCAGAGGTGGTCTGCACGCCAGTGGAATTTGTCTACAAGATCCCAGATGACATGAGCTTCTCCGAGGCTGCTGCATTCCCCATGAACTTCGTCACAGCCTACATGATGCTCTTTGAAGTTGCCAACCTCCGGGAGGGGATGTCTGTGCTCGTGCACTCAGCCGGTGGCGGCGTGGTAAGTTGGCTGCTTGTGAGTCCTCTTCCTCAAAGTCATAATGGTGAAAGTGGAGTGACACACAGTTGACAGTGAGATTCCTATGTGAGCTATGTCCATTAGCAGGGTGATCTCTACAGTTCTGGTGAAGCTCACATGGATGGCGGAGCTCACATAGATGATTGCAATGGGGTTAGGGTGAGCCTCAGAGATGGTTTCTCTGGAGTTTGGAAAGGTCTCCAAGATGGCGTACTAGGACTTAGGGGGTCTCAGAGATGGTTTCCGTCGAGAAGCATTCTCAGTCTTGGTGCCACAATGAACTGTTATGTCAATCATTGTGAGATGCCTCTTAAGTAATGTACTACTAATATTAACTGAAACACCAAAATGGCAGATGATTTACTTTTTCAATAAATTGCCATAGATTTGAGATTGTTCCCATATTAATAACATCCTTATGCATTTGTGTTCTGATATATTTTCTTGAGTGGGAGCGAGGTAGATGGAGATTGTACTAGCACAATGGGAATTACTCATAAACCTAAGCACACCCATGAGAGTGGTGGCACATGCAAATGTCATGTCAGGTGTGTCTTTGACAAGGGGAAAAACAATGGAAATAAAAATTGCTGCTCTGGAGTTCAGGGATGGCAGAAATTTCCTCCATGGTTTGGATGTGTCTCAGTGCCAGTCATTCAGTACACATTGCCCTCCTGCCACATGGCAAGGCGATCCTGTCGATCAAGGATCAAGGAACAAGGCGATCAAGACCATAATCCTGTCATGGTCTACTGAGGTTAGAGTAGAACTCTAATCTTTCTGAGAGGTATTACTCATTAATTCAACAAGTATTTATTGAACACATACTATGTTCTGGACTCTATGGGTATAGAGATTAAAAAGAGAAGGTCCTGATACACCACCTAGCAGGATTTGAGAGGTTCTCAGTGTTGGTGATTCTGTGGTTTGATGAACTCAGAGATGAACTCTTATGGTTGGGTCTATCTTGAAGATGTTTTCGCTGGAGGTTCTGCTAACATTGATTTTTTTTTTAAATCTTGGCTTTCTAAAACTATCAAAACTGTACACAGCGTAAAACACATTTGTGTTTTTCCTTTCCAAGGCAAGCTCACGTACAAAAACGTGAAGGCCGAGAAACGTAAACCTTTAGAAATGCCTTAAGAGGAATATCATTAATCACTTTAGCAAATATGCCGATGTCTTTTGACCATGAGTAAAGATATAATAAAAGTTAAACATCCCTTAGAAAAGAAATGGATTTCAGTGTCAGTGAATCTGCTAAGAGCAAGCAATCCATTTAGAAGGCTGGCATTTACGATCTGAGTGTGCTCGGCATACAAAGTGTTAGAGATTTGTTTTCATATTTCAGCATAAGCGCCAGTCTTTACTATGGTGCTAACCTCAGTCCTGCCGAGTGTCAGTCTTTAAACATTGGCACTGGTGATGTTTCACTTCATGCTTTTATTTTTTTTTCATTTGAGTTTGTTCCTGGAACAAAGAGAAATGTATCAAGGGCATGTGTCTCACAAAAGAGAAAAAAACATCTTGGGAAATAGCAAACGTTTTTACCATGCCTTATTCTGGGCTTAGGGACACTACAACATAAGAACTAAAATGTGAAACAGATGGAGGAAATGGGGAAAAGAGACCATGATGGTAGGAGAATAAGTTGGTGCACATACGGCAGGCTGTGATGTGCTAAAGCTTCATTGAAGATGGGCAACAGTCTTGGCTCTTAGCTTCCTAATAGTGAGTGCACATAGAGAAAAACGATCAGCTGTGTGAGCTGGTGTTCATTTGATGGAAACAAACCAGTTACTAGGGAAAACCATAACTAGTACTGGGTTTTGAGACCGGGGAAATATTTCTCTGAGGTTTCTTATAAGAAATGTATGCTGACATGCAATGAACATTCTCAACAAAATTGTTATAGTAAATTCAACTATTTCTGTGATGCTTTTTCTTATGGTGTGCCCCTAATGTAGTCTAATAGCACCAAAGTGAAGCAAAATTTAGTGAAAGCAAATATCCTGGGGCCAAATGGTTGTGGTCTGGTTTAATCTGTGGACAGTTTAAAGGTATGTTTGGAGTGCTCATCTCTCAGGTGAGTGGGTCTCCTTGAATAGTGTTTCTCCCAACCAAGATTTCATAGGTAGTGTGCAGCACTGAGTTCAAGGTTACCATTAGAGGAAAGACTATTGGCCAAGTGCACATTCATGTATGTGAACAGTCAACCAAGCTGAGCTGGAGTTGACACTGTCTTATAAAAACTAAGGAGTCCTAAGGAGAGCCCAGACCATTCCACTGCCCCACAGTGGAAAGACCAGTGAGTCACTCCCAGGCAGAACTTGATTCCTATTGAGAAGACAACCAGCCACTGTTCTTATGGTGGGAGGAGCTCTCTGGGGGGCACTGTTTTATGCTTTATCTATGACACCCTGCAGAGGGATGGAGGTGCTTCCCATCACTGTTGGACAAATCTGATAATTGCAGCCACTGGCTGCATGATTGCTGTGGTAGGCAGATAATGGCCCCCCAGAGACGTCCATGTCCTAATCCCTGGCACCTGTGAGTATGTTACCTTACACAACAAAAGGAATTTTGCAAATGTGATTAAGGTAAGGACCTTGAGATGGAGAGATTATCCTGGATTATGCAGGCGGTCCCAGTGTAATCACAAGGGTCCTTAAAGATGGAAGAGGGAGGCAGAAGAGTCAGAAAGAGATTTTAAGATGCTATACTGCTGGCTTTGATGACGGAGGAAGAGACCATGAGCCAAGGAATGTGGGCGGCATCTAGAACCTGGAAGAGACAAGGAAATGGATTCTCCCCTGGAGCCTCCAGAAGGAACACAGCCCTGCTAACACCTTGATTTTCACCTGGTGAAACCCATTTTGGACTTCTGATCTTCAGAACTGTAATAGAATAAATCTGTGTTGGGTTTTTTTTGAGCCTCTAAGTTTGTGGTAGTTTGTTACAGCAGCAGTAGGAAATTAATACAGCCATTTTCCTTGGGCTGCCTCCCTTTTCAGGGTGGAGACCCCACAGAGGCCTGAAGAAAACCAGGTAGCAAGTAGCAGAACTAGGATTCATACCCTAATCTGGCTGATTCCAAAACTTATTGCCTTTCCACTTGACAATCCAGATGTTGGGAGAACCCAAATCATTCCTTTATTTATTCATTTGTTTAGCAAACATTTACTCCATCTCTACCCATTGCTAACTGGAGACATTTTAAAGAGCCAAAAGGCCGGTCCAGGTACATGTTTCCTAACTTGATGTTGATGAGATGACAAAAAAGATATAATCTAATTAGGATAAAGTTTCCTAAATTAAGTTAAAATAAAATGTGCATTTCTAATGGCACCAAAACTTATGTCTGATTTTTATCAAAGGCTAGGATGGAGAATTTACAGACAGAATGTAACAAATGCCAGCCTAAACTGTAATTTTGAAGGAAACTTATATAGTATTGGAAAATAATTTGATCCAGAGCAAGTTACTTTCTCGTTAGAATTGCCCAAGTGTCTACACTGCACTTCATATCTTTGAAGATATTGTCTTCCTCTGACAATAGCACAACCACGTGGTCTGAGAGGGTAGTGTCCCTAATTGTATCTTTAGAACCTGGTTGAAAATGGGCTGACACTTCCTTAAAGGAAAAGTAACAAAATAAGCAACTGAGTGGGGCTCATGTCAGGAACTTCAGGATGAGGGTTTTACTGCCAATCCCACTTAACAAGGGGCCAGGACTTTGAGCATCTTGATTGGGGATGTGCTCAATTTCTGGAGAGTAACATTACTGTTACTGTGTGGTTATTTGCATCTGGGTCTGGCATTTGATGCTCTCCATTCACCTTTTTCATCATCTCTTCTGAACGGAGAGAGTAGCAGCCTGAGATGGTCAAAGATCTTGGAAAGGAAAACAGAACTAAACTTTCAGACAGAGTTAAGTGGCTACCACTCAATTATTAAATTCTATTCATTATGGATGGGGCATTTTCCCCAGTGATTCATTCAAATCACTGCAAAGGAGAAACCACAGAAGAGGGGGCAGGATTTATAGAGGGGGCATCATGAGGCTCGCCCACCTTCTATATGGGCACGTGTGCAGGTGACCCTCCCAGAATGACTGATTAACCATACATCATTTTTACAGTAAACTGTGACAGCCTGGGGTGAGTAGGCATCCGCAGTGTGTTGGAGGATTTGGACATATTGGATAGTCATTTATTTCAGCAGAAAAAACACTACCATCTGCAAAATCACTATATATAAGAACATTTTGTTGAAAATAAAACCATCGTTGATCATGAAAGGCACCAACATCTACCCAGCTACTCAAGCCAGCAACCTAAGACCCGTGGTTAGCTCTTCTCCAACATGCTATGAGTTTCCAAATCCTGTGATTCATTCCTTTATTCATTCACTAATCCAACACATATCTATTGAGGGCCTACTCTGTTCAAGACACTGAATTAGGCACTAGGAGTTCAATAGAGAATATGACGGATTTTCTTCTTTCAAAGAGAAGCCCTATAAAACAGAAGTGGGCATATAAATCCAATAATCACATGAATAACTTTGCAGAGTGCTATGAAAGGGAGATACAAGCTAATATGAGGCTTATAATAGGAAACTGACCTGTGGTAGAGGCAGAGGATGATATCAGGGAAGGCTTCTCCAAGGAAGTGGCATCTGTGCTCCAATCTGAGGATGATAAGCAGGTAAATTGGACGAGAGTGGAGGTAGAGCTGGAGGGGGAGGGTGGGGCATTCATGAGAAGTGGTGGTGAGCTGGGCTTTCGTGGGAAGCAGAGATGGGGGTTAGGTAGGCTCTCATATAAAGAATTCCAGACAGTAGGACATTTCTTATCTCTACCTGCCTCTCCCTGTCCCACCTACTGCTATTTTACTTCTGGCCCCAGTAAATCTCACCCGGATGACTGCAGCACCCGTTTGCTGGCTTCCTGCCCAGTTTCCTCTCTCTCAAGTCAGCTCTTTACTTGCAGCCAGAGTGGTTTTCCTGACACACCAATCTGCTCTGTCACTCCTTGCTTAGAGTGGACAGAGACTCCCGTTGTTGTGAAGATAATGTTTGATCTCCTTGGCTCCCTGGCAGGCATGGCCCTCATCATCTGGGCCTTGTCTCTCGCTCTCTCTGGCCACTTCTGCCTATTCCTCTGCTCTCAGTAATACGGAAGGACTTGCAGCTTCCATAGGTGTGTGGCCAAGGACGGCTGCTCGCCAAGCTCCGTGCTCTCCTTCTGCAGATAGAGTTGCTGCTACTAAGTGGCTGTGCATCCGAGGACTGCATCGTTAAGCTACCTTCACCACCCCCTGCCCTTGCAGCTAGCTGGGGCCACGCCCCTGAGCTTGAACCAGTGGGACGTAGCAGAGGCCATGTGATGCACATCACATCCAGGCCTGCCCTCTCCTGTGAGGTCCTCCATGCTCTCTCTCTTCCCGGTTTCCTGGCAGATGTCCAAGTTGACCTGGGAGCACATGTTAAAGATGGCAGCCTCCACCTGCCCAGGACCCTCACTAACTGCACTTTCACCCCCTGTCCTGTCCCTGCCACACTGTCGTTTAGACTTTATATGTGCAGAGGGAAAAAAGAAACTTCTGTTATCTTAATTCCTGAGATTCCAGGGATTACCTGTTACAGCAGCTAGCATTTCCTTTACTGCACACACAGGGCATCCGGCCTTTCTGCATCTCCAGGCTGCACCCCCTTCTCCCTCTGCTCTCTAAGGATAATGGCTAAGGCATGGGCCCTGGAGGCAGACAGTCTATGTCCAAAGCCCACCCCTTAGGGCAAGCTACTCAACTTCTCAGTTTCCCCATTCACATAATGAGAATAATAACGGTACATTTATTCCTCAGAGGGTTTCTATGCATGTTAGCTGAGCTGATGCTTAGGAAGCACTTAACATAGGACCAGGCATAAAGTAAGTGTTAGCTGTCATCAATATTGTTATTAATTGTTGGTTTGCTCATCTTATCCCCTCCTCCAACCTATAAGCCCCTCCATCAGAGCAACCGGGTCTTATTCTTTCTGTGCCTGTTTTCCGCCATGTAATAAACACAGTAAACATTTCTGAATCAAAAAGCTGTTGCAAGCCATTTTCCTATAGTCTAGAAAATTTATTTGCTGAGCTAAGGCAGGCCACGTCATTGAGTTAATCCCAGAAACAAAAAATCGTTCCTAGTGATCTTGTAAATTTCAATCTATTAAGCAGTTTTTGGTGCCCTTGTTCGTGCCATCCCACATTCTGAATATTCTTCCCAGATTTTTGGTCTGCGTCTGGTGTGCATTATTAGTTGACTGAGGCCCCCTTTTCGTGGTCTACCCATCACCCCCTCCATCATCTCATGGCCCAGCTATCTCAGTCTGCAGCCTTCAGCACCCCAACTAGCAGCACATGCATGAGATCTCAGAGTGGGAAGGAAACAAAGACAGACAGCAACTTGTGTCAAACACTAGCTGTACTAGACTCTTTGAAGATGTTATTCACTGAGCCCTCATAGCAACCCTCCCTGTTGGATAGGACGTGGCCGCTCCACCCTCCCAACCACTCCAACACTCAGTTTCCTCATTTGTAGAGTGGGGTGATATTAGTGCCAGCCTTGGGTGGTACTTGTGAACTTGGAGCAGTGCTTGGCACATGACAAACACCCAGTGAAATTTAGCTATTATAATTTCCCAGGGTAAGAGGTTCAGTGTTATTTCCAAGGCTGCAGTGTTAATTACGAGGAGGGATCAAATTTGAACTCAAATATCCAGGGCCATGAACTCCCAATCCAGTGCCCTTGGTGCTATACCACAGCACAGAAACATCTGCACCTCCCCTCATTCCTTCTGCCTGCCCCGCATGTGTCCTGGATAAGGGGGACTTCAGTATATCAAGACCTCCTGGTCCCCAAGGGCCTGCAATGATAGGAAACGGAACCTCTGAAAATTTAAACAGAACAAAGTGGCTCTATCATATCTTCATGAATAATCGAAGAGACGTGGATTAACTGCATCTCGGCGTCAGCAGGAAGGGCTGTGGCCTGAGGACTCGTTGGTATGATTAAGACCCTCATTCTGTAACTGCTGTTCCTGAGAAACAGGCCCCCCCGCCTTCCTAAATGTCAAAGATGCTTCAGAGACGTGTCATTGGAGCAAGACCCCATCTCCCTGCTTCTGGAAACCTCTCATGTTGGCAGCCAGTGCCTGGACTCTTCACAAGTCGGCAATATGCCTTAGGTTGAGAAAAAATATATCTAAAAGCACTTCTTCCAAGCTATGTCTATATCTGCAAAAGCCTCACTTGATCTTGATTCTAGTTGCTTTTAACTCCTTTATAGTAAAATCATGACTGGGTCGAAGAAACTATCTTTATCATAAATATTATAAAGGTTAAATTTGCTCTCTGAGAGAAGATTCATTCACTCAATATTAGTTGAATATGTAAATATATATATATGTATTCAGTCCATGAAGGGATAAGAGCTAAAATAGATTGAGCCCAGTAATTTCCATACACTGTCTATGAGGTAGATACTGTTACATCCTCATTTTAACAGAGGAAACTGAGACACAGTGTGCTTAAGTAACTCGCTTCAGGTCACACAGCTATGAAAAGGAAGAGCTGGCGTGTGCACTAGGGTCTCCTTGAATACTGAGCTTATGTCTTTAAGTACTGGGCTGTGCTGACAGGAAGGCAGTGCTGAGAGAAGCCCTGCTTCTGCTTAGAGTGAGCTGGAATGGATTCCTCTCCATGGGTTTTGTTGGTGGGCTTTCTTCCCCAGGAGCTGAGGTATCCTCAGGAAGAGGGGAGCATCTTCCATTGACACAGCCAACTTCTCAAGGAGTCAGGCAGATTCAGCACTGGAGCTGCCTCTCCCCCTTTTTTTTTGTGAGGAAGATCAGCCCTGAGCTAACATCCGTGCTAATCCTCCTCTTTTTTGCTGAGGAAGACCGGCTCTGAGCTAACATCTATTGCCAATCCTCCTTCTTTTTTTTCCCCAAAGCCCCAATAGACAGTTGTATGTCATAGTTGCACATCCTTCTAGTTGCTGTATGTGGGACGCGGCCTCAGCATGGCCGGAGAAGCGGTGCGTCAGTGCACGCCCGGGATCTGAACCCGGGCCACCAGTAGCAGAGCACATGCACTTAACTGCTAAGCCACAGGGCCGGCCCTGGAGCTGCCCTTGATGTTAACCATCCAGCTGGAATTAAGCCCCAGGCTGCCATGTCCATGAAGGCAAGGATGGTGCAATCTCTTCATCCCTGTACCCTGAGCACTGAGCCCAGTGCCTGGCACATTGGTGTTGCTTGATAAATATTTGTAGAGGGAATAAAGGAAGAAAGGGAAAGGAGAAAGAAAGAGGCCCAAAAGGCAGCTTTTAAGTTGTGGAGATAGTATGGAACTTAAGGGCCCAGATTCCAGAGTCAGAGCTGGTTTTCATCCTAGCTTCTCCATTTTCCAGGCGAGAGGCTTTGAACAAGTACTTTAACTTCCTTGGACCTTGTTTCTTCATCTGTAAAAATGAATATAATGCCTATCTCATAGTTTTTATATGGTGT
This sequence comes from Diceros bicornis minor, assembly GCF_020826845.1. Taxonomy (NCBI): domain Eukaryota; kingdom Metazoa; phylum Chordata; class Mammalia; order Perissodactyla; family Rhinocerotidae; genus Diceros; species Diceros bicornis. Next base: position 27,885,734 of record NC_080771.1, read on the forward strand.
TTTAAAAGAGGATGATGTAATGGGCTTAGCATCCTGTCCAGCACATAGAAAACTCAAGTATCAGCCGCTATTATTACTATTATTATTGTCATCACATTATTATTATCACTATCTGATTAGGAACTATTACTCAACGGTACTCTGACATTTATAGCCAGAAGCAAGAGAACAACAAACAGGGACAGTCAACTGGCGGCTGGTTGTTGAAACTTGGAGCAAGGGGCAGATAAAGCCAATCTCAGCTCCCCATGTGTATCTTCCCCAACAGCGGCTGCTCAACATTCTAATGGCTTAGTGGAGTTGCCACCCAAGCCCCCTTCCAACATTATTTTCCTCAAACACATAAGACATAATATGATTTTAAGGAAAATTTAGCTCTGTAGTTCCAGCCCCCAAACACACAGACTAGTCTTTGCTGACTTTATATGACCCCAGGGACTCATCGACATCCCCAGCAACACAACCAAAAGGCCGCAGTTGCTTTTCAGAATATTATTGCCCCTATTAAGATGAAAAATCAGTTCATTTGGCAAAGAGTGAGATGCAGAGCAAGAAGCAGCCTCATCTGTTCTCACGAGCACCCACCAGGCTGTCTGTCAGCCATGGCCCTGGCTACCCTACCCCCCAAGCTGGTCACTGGTCACTCTGATCGTGTCCATCCTGCAGCTCTCTCCACGACAAACTCAACAGTATCCCTCACTCACCCTCTGTTCAAAATGTGCTTGAGCTCCCCAATTCTGACAGGATATGGAGAGGAAATTTGAACCCCACCTTTCCCTCACACAAGCTGGAGTCTTCTTCCACCCTGCCTTCCATCCTTCCCCACTTACCCCCACCAAACTTAGTCATAATTTCTTTCTCTCTCTTTCTCTCCTTCCCTCCCTCCGTCTCTCATCTCTCTTTGCCTGGCTCTCTATCTCTCCGTCTATCTTTCTTTCTGTCTGTTTCTCAGTCTGTATTGAGCACTCCCCAATAAACACCCTGCATGCAGATCTCCACTCAAAGTCCTATCCAGGGAACCTGGCCTACGACAATTATTGTGATCACCGTTATGATTGTCAGGCCTCATATCTGTAGCCCATGTAAACCCGCTTGCCTACCAGATCCATCGGTCCAATTCCCCATCGATGGCGCTCATTTAGACTTTGCTCCACAGCCCTACGCTCACTTAGTTTAGGAAGCTTATCCTCTCCTTTCTGAGAATCCCCCCTGTTGTCTAGAACTCTGCTGAGTGCCCAGAAGAAGCTAATCAATGCTAATGAGTTGAATAAGTGGGTGGACAAGGGAGCTGGTGAATACTTGTTTCTTCTAACCCATTTGGGCTTCCCTCGGTATTAATAGACCCAAGATCTATGTCAGCCGAAACGTGAGAATAACTTCACAGCATGGCCCTGAGCTGGGTAAACTGGGCTCTGGGCTTTAGACCCTGTGGTTGGATTTGCTGGCAGTGTCAAGGAGAGAGAAGTAAAGTGATTCTGGGCTCAGCTTAAAGAAGAGAAGCTCAAATGTGAAGGTGTATTTCTCTTTATTTGGTCAAGTTACCCAACCTCTCAGGACCTTGGTTTCCTCATCTTCTTAATGAGGATTAAAGTGTTGATGTGAGTGTTCAGTGAGTTAATTCATATAGAGCAGTGGTTTCCAAAGTGTGGTCCCTGGACCATCAGCATCACCTAGGAACTTGTTAGAACTGCAAGTTCTTGGGCCTCACCCCAGACCTACTACAGAGTCAGAAACTCTGCGGTGGAGCCGACAATCTGTGTTTTAACAGTCTCCCACCGGGAGACTCCAATGCATGTTGGAGTTTGAGAACCAGACACAGAGCACTTAGAACAGAGCCTGACACTCAGAAGAGGTTCACCTAAAATTAGATATCACTGTCTTTTTGTGATAGTGCTTTGTAATATGTAATAAACATTAAGTATCGATTTAAGGAATGTATTGTTATTCATTTCAATCCTTTTATATTAGTATATGCTAGATTATGTTTATTCTGGCCTAGAAGTTAAGAGTCTGTGAAATCAGACCAACCTGTATTTGCTGCCCAGCTTCAGCATCTCACTGGACGATCTTCACCAAGTTGCTTAATCTCTCTCTGTCTCAATTTCCTTGTGTGTAAAACTGGCATAATAGCACCACCCTCCCAAGGCTGTTGTGCCGTTAATGAGGTAATATATAGAATCCGCAGCACAGTGCCAGCTCCGAGGGAGCATGCAGCAAATGGTGCCCGTGATTGTGTCTGAATCGTGCCCTACCTCAGAAATAAAAGGTAATAGAATAGAACGTGTATCTTGTACACATTTTAGTGTTTGCTAATAAAAGCAGAAGGGCGACCCAGCTTATTGTGGGTGAGGGAAGTGAGCAGGGAAGTCCTCACGAAATGGCACCCATCTGTGTCACAGTGGAATGGTTGTGTCAAAATCTCTTATTCCAAACCTGTGAACTCGTCCACTTTTGAGCTTTTCTGATGTCTGGCCTGTCTGGCTGCCTGCCCAGCTGGTGGAGGGGTTGGCTTCTTGCTGGAGCCTGAAGTCAATAGCCGGAGAGTGTTAGTGATACACTTTAGTTTAAAATGACAAGAACAACTACCCAGAAGGAGTATTTGGATACATAGGATGCTATTTATCCTCCTCGGTTTCATTTTTTATTTTATGTCCATAAAATTTGCCTGGCATTTATGTCCGTGTTGCTCAGACTGGAACAGGCATTCAGTTTTGTATACCAGGAGAAAATATACAGAGAGGTTGTTCATATAGCCTCTTAATAAGGAGTATGTTTCTTGTGTGGTAGTAGAGTGCAGTGGTTAGGGCTCTGACCATGGCAGATGTGGGTTCAGATCCTGGCCCTGCTCTTTGCTGATGGCATGACCTGGGCACATTTCTTAACCTTCCTAAGTCTCAGTTTTCTCATTTTACAAACGAGTTTATCATTTAATGTATATCAAGTAATCAGCAGGGGGTCTGGCACATAATACGCACTGAGCAATTTTTAATTGAACTATTAGAAATGATGTTGTCAGACTGTCCAGCCTGGATTTAAGGAGGCAGATATTCAAATTACATCAGCATGCTTGTTTTTGATTTTTTTTTTTTTTGGTTCTGTCCATCTTCAGGTTAAACTGGGATTGCAATAACTCTGGTCTCAAACCTTAAGCAAGCTGCGTGGATTTAAAAGTTAACATGAAATCAAATGCTTCGTATACAACCACGCGTTTTCCATGAGCATTTCTAAATGCTTCTTTGTAGCTCTAACATCAGGCAGGAGCTCCACTTGTATTCCCTCCTCTTGACCCGTTGCACATGACAGACCGTCACCCCCACTGACAGTGTCCTGGGGCAGTGGAGGGATAAGCTGCTATCTCCTGTCCTCTCTCATAAATGTCCAGGCCACATTCAGACTGTGTCGGGTGTGCAGGAGTGCCCTGCATGTCAGAGAGCTGACAGAAAGTTCCATCAAGCTGTCGGCCTGTCTCCTGGACACCCTGCTTTTTAGAGCTGGGGCTTCATTGTTCTGACAAGGAGAGGAAAAGGAGGACTTCCTTGGTGATTGGAAGCGCCCTGAGGCTGCTTCCTCTGGACATGACGGTCCTGAGCTCAGCATGGGGTTGGGATGTGGTGTCAAAATAGGAGTCTCAACTAATGCGAGGACAAGTCAGGACTCTTCTTTTTGTGAAAGCCACAGTGGTACCCAAACTGTATCCATCAGGAGAAGCTACCAGGGGCTTTCAAAATCAGGCTGGTCGATGCTTTCCAAGGAGAAACTTTGAAAACTCTTCCTGGGGCTGAATGAACCTGAGGGTCAGTTGGAATAGTCATATATACGGGTGCCCACTCTGGCCTGGCCCTGGACAGTGCCCTGCCAAGATCAAGATGCATAAGACACAGTCCTTGCATTGGGAGGACTGTGTGTTCTCTGGAGGAGACCAACAAGCAGCTAAAAATGTGTAGCAGAGTGTGGAGTCTGCACTAATGGAAGCAATGGCAGTAATTTGGGAGAAAGAGTGATTAATTCTTTATGGGGGAAGGGTGATATGCCAGCAGAATTCTTAAGGATAAATAGGAGTTTTCCAGGTTGCCAGGAAACATGGCACAAAAGCCCCAGCAAAACATGGAGCTGCAGGTGTTGGGTGTGTTCAAGGCAGAGGGGCAGGGGGTGGCAGCTGAGAAAGGCAGGGAGGGAGAAATCATGGGGGCCCTGATCCCCTATAATGTTGGCTTCACAAGACCCTTCCACTCTCCATACTCCCGGCTGCACTAGTTGAATTTCATTCATACCTGTTTGAATGGATAAACTGATGGAGGAATGAATTCCAAGACAATACCTAGCAGTAATTTTTCAAATCTTTCAAATTACAATTTTTCAAATTTTGTGAATTTTATATACATAATATATATATGTATTATATATGTAAAATTAAGCATGGAAATATACTTTTTCCATGCTTAATTTTTCACAAGCATACTGGCTAGTGCCTTCCATTCATTATTTTATGTATGCTCATAACAGCCCTATGAGGTATATACTATTATCATCAGCCCATTTTGAGACTTGGGAAATCGAGGCTTGCTGAAATAAAGTCAGTCATCCAAAGCCACATGGTTGGCAAAGATGGAGGTAGAATTCACACTCAGATGGGTCTTTCTCAAAGCCTGTGTTTTAAACCACAAAGGAAGGTTGGGAAACGAGGAGACAGCAGGTACAGCTCTACCCATCTGCTCATTGCTTCTGCCCACTCACGTATTTTGGGAGCATTGAAGCGACCTCGCTACTAGCTGTCTTTTTCGATGGTATATGGGGTCGTGTTGGTCTCTGAGAAACCAGGTAGGCAGTGGGAGGGCAAGAGTGAAGCTTGTGGGGCAGGGTGAGGTAGTGGGTCTGCACCAAGTCATCCAGCTTGGGCACATTACTCCGCTCTTCTCCAAAACCCCAACAGAAAGTCAGTCCCAGTAGGGTTGCCAGATTTAGCAAATACGCATTTTATCTGGCAATCCTTACTTCCCAGGGACCTCCGAGTTCTCCCACAGAAAGTTCTAAACCTTCCAGGGACTTAATTACACTAGTGAGGCTTAAATCCTGGATTTGAGGCGATTAAGAGATGCGTCCAGTCAGGAATGCATTAAGGAGGGCAACTATTTTAAGCCTCAAGAGCAGCGACTGAAAGGAGCCCTGTTCTCTAGAGCCCATCCCCGTGATGAGAAAATGGCTGTGTTCAATGCCGAGACCTGGACTCCCCTTCCCAGGGCCAAGCAGAGGCCAGATATGCCCTGCTGCTCAGGGGTCTGCCCCAGCCACACAACCCCATAGCGTGCAGAGATGATAGGACCTTGAGGCCTGGGGCTGTGGAGCGGACAATGGAGGAGACGAGGCTTCCTCAGCCAGAAAGTGTAGGAGGCAGGTGGTGGACCCTATTCATTCATCCAACAGACCTTTACTGGGCACTTACCATGTGCCAGGCAGCGTGCTAGGGGTTTAGAATGCAATGGCAAATAAGGGAGATGGGCGCGTGGCCAAATATCAAACAAATATATATATGTATAAATAACATATACACACATACATATACATATAAGATTATGTATATATATATGTATGGAAACGATCACGCTGCTATCATAGAGAGTAAACAAGGAGAAAGACGCACTGCAGATGGAATCATCAGAGATGACCTCACTTAGTGGGTGACATTTAAGCAGAGACAAGGAGGCAATTCTGTGAAAAGCACGTTGTAGGCTTTAGGAAACATCAAACACCCCAGGCAGCAATTGCTGACAGTATTAAGTCATTGGGAGAGGGTTATTGTCCTTGTCTAGTCACAGGGTTGGCTTGTGAGAGCTAGCCTGTTACCCATGAGGCTTTGTGGCAGGCATCCTGGATACCCACCCATATCATTCCCTGCCTCACCACCCCACTCCTTCATCTCACTTTCTGGGATCGGTTACCAAATAAACTACGTGCACACAAATCTTCATCTTAGAGTCTGCCTTTGGGGAAGCCCACACCCTCTGAACAAGTCGTTTGTGATCAGCCAAAGATTAACCCAAGCATCCCTCTCCATCGTCTCCTCCCCTCCAACCTTTTTATCTCCACCCATGCCTGTCTGTCCATCTTCCCCTTGCACACGTGCACTTTTCAACCTGACAGCCTTTGCTAGCTCCCCTTATTTCTCTGCCTGGCAAACTCCTATTCATCATTTAAATGTCACCTCCACCTGAAAGCCTTCCCTGCTCTCCCATCTCTACCTCCTCAACATTGTTTTGCTGATATTGACTTCACCAGACTCCATCCATCCATCCATCTATCCATCCATCCAACAGATAGGTATTAACTACCTCCATAAGCCAGGCACTAGCATGTTGCAGTCGTCCACGGGTTTTCCTATCTAGATGTATCTTCTTGAGGTCAGAGTGGGTCTTAGGCATCTTTGTGCTTCCAGCGCATGGCACAGGGTCCAGGATGAAGTGGGTACTTGGTAATTGTTTGATCAAATTAAACTGACGAACTTCACCTGTTCCAGGCAGACAGCATCTGTGTAATGATAATGAGGTTCTCAATTACACAGAGGAGGATACATTTATTAAGATGTGGAGTTAATAAATGAGTATGTTATCATCAAAATGTGAACTACATGTAGACAGATTCATTACTTAAAATAGCTTGTGAGCCATTAAGCCAGTGACCATGTTTGACATCCCAATACCAAAATGTATTCTTTGAAGCAGAAACGGCCCTCGGCAGGCTCTCTTTATCACTCTGTGGACCACAGAGTCAGGAATTCTTGCTTTGCCTCCCAAGTCTCTCTTTAGAACTGCACTAAGCCATTTGACCTCGTAATTTCATACTGGTATGGTTGCCATAAAAATAGAGGGCGCAATACTATCTACTGGCAATATCTTCTAAAGAAATAATCAGAGAGTTAGTCAAACAGGCAGCCAGTCTGTATTCAAACATTGAGCATCCACCGTTTGTCCCACGATGTGCTAGACACAAAATATACAGCAGCAGATAAAACAGATTTAGACTCTGCCTTCTGAAACTTACAAAGATCTATGTGCAAAGATGTTCACTGAAATATGGTTTATAATAGGATAGTATTATAATGTCCTATAAGACAAGGATTGGTTAAAAGGAATCATAGTGTATCCACACAATAGAATATTCCCTAGCCATTCAAAATGATGGTGTTAAAGAATTTTTCATGACCCACAAAAATGCTCATATAGAAGCTTAGAAAAAAAAATCAGGGTTCACAGTGATATATTCAGGGTGATTCCAATTCTGTGGACAGCCAAATATTGATATATATGTTGGAAAACTACTGGAACAAAATAAGCCAAATTATGTATAGAGTGTTTATCTCTGAGATTTGGCATCATAGTCGACATTTTTGTAGTTTCCTGTATTTTCCAAATTTCATTCTTTACGATGGGCATGAATATGTGTTGCTTTCATAATATTACCTTTTTAAAGAGCTTAGTAGAGATTAGAATAGATCCTTGCACTGCAAAATGTGGCATTTCGTTCTTTCAAGAGAGCTTGCTAATATGTCCAGAGTCTGTGCTGGGCTTGGGGAAATAATGGCTTCAGTCTTGCCGAGAGCTTTTAGGGAATGAGGACGCAGACAGGAAGCTCTGGAATTGTGAGTGGTTTTCTTTTAGCTTTTTTGTTGATTGCCACCTATAAGTATATATATACAGATTTTTTTTTTGTTGAGCAAGATTGGCCCTGAGCTAACACACGTGCCAGTCTTCCTCTATTTTGTATGTGGGTCACCGCCACAGCATGGCTTGATGAGTGGTGTAGGTCCACAACCAGGATCTGAACCAGCAAACCCCAGGCCACCAAAGTGGAGCGTGCAAACTTAACCATTACGCCACCAGGCCGGCCCTGCCACCTATAAATATTTAGTGGCCAAAAGCAATGGGTGTGTGGGAGGAGGAAGGGAGACAAAAGCCAAACCATCCACCTCTCCCCCTGTCCCCCATGCTTCTGACGTATAAACTTGTGGTCTTCAAACTGGGTTGCCTTAATACTGTACCAACAATGCACCCCCAAACCTTGGCAATCACCCACATGTACGCTTGACTTCTGCTACAACTGAGGATACATATCCTGCCTGTCCGTCAGAGTGTGGACATGAGAGAGCTCTCAAATGCAGCATAGCATGCAATACATCTTGCTGTGAGTAAAAGGAGAAGCTTAAAATGAAGCCGTTGTCTAAGGAAGATCACCTCTTTATGGGGCCATGCAAGAAATTTGTCTTCTGCCCCTGTGTAAAAAGAGCCTGGTCAGGCCACTAAGCAGTTCTAAAATCAAGTGGCAAAACCAAGGGAACAGTAAGGTGACTATCGTTGCCTTTACAGAGACTGTGAGATATTGCTGTGCTGTGGTTGTCATCCTCCCTACTTTTATTGTTATTTTGATCTTTTTGATCCATTCAAGAGTGTTACTCCAAATTCTGTTATATGAAAGTAGGCTGTGAACACAGAAATATCTAGAACCGCTGATGTTCAAGTGGAGTGAGATAGCCCCACCATGCCACATTAAAGAGGATTTCCACCCTACAAGCCATTATCTGCTGGATGTTGTTCCATTTGTCAAAGAGAAGAGTTGAGGGATTGAGCGTGGTCAGGCTGGAAATAAGAAGATTCAGGATGTGGGAGACATGTTGGAAATATCAACAGAGTGATATTAAGCGGTGTGAGACATACGAGTCTATTGTTTTGTGTGCCATGCCTCCTAGGAGCAAAATCTATGGGGAGGCTACCCATAGCACAATATAAATAAGACTTTCGAAACAGTTAGAGTTGCCCCAAAATAGAATGGGCTGACTTGGGGGGCAATTAGTTCTCCATTTCCATCTCATCAGTTTTCGTCCTGGAAATATACAGGAGGGAGCTGAGTCAGGCCTCCTGCCCCAGGTAGGAGGTGGGAGTGGATGACCCGAGAACATTTTTAGGTCTTAAGAGTCCCAGATCTATGTTTTCCGTGCTCCTCAGGTTTCTCCCTTCTTGTCCTACCATGTGTGATTGCCTGGTCGGACATTTTGTTGGGGAGACAAAAGAGGAGTCGAAGTCCTTAGCCATAATATTGCCTGGGGCCAGGGAAGATGCCCAGCCCTTCAGGGGGTCACATCCTTCACTCCTCACACCCACCTTGAGGGCACTGTTACCACACACGTGTGCAAAGACTAATGTTCTGAACGCTCACCTGACTTGCTTAATTCTAGGTGGCTAGTACGCATAATCATGTGTACCCCGCAGGTGATCCATGTCCACTAATCTGCCACTTAGTGTCCCTGGAACCCAGCAAGTGTGTGGCACAAAGTAGGTGGGCACAGAGCATGGCACATTGATTTGTGTGCATGGCACAAAAATTTTCACTGAACATAAATAAACACATAAAATTTGTGGGACAGTGAAAAGAACGCCATGAAAGGAACAGGCTGTTGCTTTACTGAGATGTGTGAAAGAAGGAAAAAATGAGAAAAGATTTTCATTCATTCACTCATTGCCACATTTTATGGACACCTTATATGTGCCTGGTGCTGTGCTGGGGGCCCCAGATAAAGAGATGATTCAAGACATAGCGTCGGACCTGGTGGTGTCTCTGTTTAAGTAAGGGAAACGGCTTGGTAAACAATATTGAGAGTGAAATAATTTTACACTTGTTGCATTTACAAAGAAAGTCAGTTAACTTTGAATGTTTTTGGTAATATGAAATGGTGGGACAAAGCTTTGGGAAGTGAGCTGCTCTTTAAAGAGAGAGGGTCTCAGGATGGAGAGGTAGGAAAGGTCAAGCAGATAAGGCTCAACATCGCCGTGGGAATTCCCTTCTGGAGACCCGGCCACCGCTCTTCACTTTCCTACAGGACTGAATATTAAACGTACTCCCATCCAGAAGCATCCGACGCAACCTTCCAGCTGTGGTGGGCTCTGCACAGCCCAGTTCAGAACCTCAGCCGAGGGATTTGAAGTCACAGAACGAGTCCCGATGTCTGAGTCCCGATGTCTGATCTCTGAGTGCTGGCGGGGGAGAGCAGTGATTTGAGATTTGAGTATTTCATGCCCATGGCAAGTGCTTCCAATGAAGTTGCTGATCCTATCAGAAGGATGCTGACACCAAGGTCAGGCTCCTGGTCCTGTTGAGGGGCTGGTTAATGAGGTGCCTCAACGAACAGGGACACTCAGAAAAAGGCAGATTGCTGAGTTGTGAAAACCATCATCCCGCGTAAGGGCACTGACTTCCCACCAGGCTCGTTGGTTTCACAAATCCCTGTGTTTAGGGCGCAGGCGATGTAGCAGATGGGCAAAGACAGGAGTAAGGGAAGCGAGCTTATACTTCCTAAGCCCCCACTTTGTGCTCCATCTTGTGCAGAGCTTTCTCTATATATGTCTACTTAACCCTCATGAGAACCCTACGAGGTCGGTAATATTATCCCAACTTTATAAGTAAGACTGTCAGTTCAGAATAATTGGGCCAAAGTCCCTCAAGTGATGAATGGTAGATCCAAGGATCAAAAAGTCTCATGGATGCCTATACCTTTGCTCCTCTCTCCTAGCCATCTATTAGTTCCTTTCCTTAAGTTAATGCTAGAGGGGCCACACCCTATTAGGTAGGATGACTTAGTTTGCCTAGAGCACTTCTAGTTTATGCCTGCTGAACAGGCAAAATTAATAATAGCATCCCACTTCACTCTCAAAGAGTATCCCAATCTTAGATGATAAATTGAATGATCACCCTACCTAGCAAGTTTTTGGTTGAAATAGATGCATTTATCAAAACCACAGCTCCACATTGTGGGTACCAATTGTAATTTGGCTGGAAATGTGAACCCGGCATCCTACTATGCAAATGTAATTATCCAGGAAATTTATCCAGATGCACTGTGTGGAAGGCAGCCAGCCTGGAAGTGGCTCTGACCAACCATGATTTAGAGCCGTGTGAAGGGGACTTTGCCATCTGGTGGCCTGGACAGGCTCCCTGGCCAGGATTCCAGCCACATGGTTGCTGGAGTACAACTCTTGGGCAATGTGGGAGTCTGTGGCCTGTGGGTTGTCCTGTGGCCACCCATGGCCTCCATCAGTTGGAAAGTGGTACTGATGAGAGACACAAGACTTGGTATGATCCCCATGAGGGCTGGTTAGTAGAGTTATCATGTGCAGTTGGGCAGGCTGTATACTGCACAAAAACTCTCAAGCTCTGGGGCAAGCGAGGGATGTTTTGTATTCTTTTATGAGATGGTCAGTCAGATGTGGACACAAGAATAGGCAGAGCAGAGGCTCAGGAAAACAAGGTTTATTATATTCACAGGCCCTAGAGACAGGAGGCGCAGCATGCCACCCAGGGCCACATGGGAAAGACAGCAGGGTGTTCAGGAGCCAGAAGACAGGAGCAGGGGAAGCGCTTAGGCCACAGCATCTATTGGGGTTTCCGCAGAAAAGGCAAGGCAGGGCGGGACAGACAGCTTAAGACTGGCTGGTTTGAATAACTTCAGTGGAGTTTGGGCCATAGAGGTGGCCTCTACTCGCCTGGTACCTGGCCGGGGATGATTAAGGCAGAGGAATACTGCCTCCTGGTGTGTGTGGACCAGAGAGAGGGGGTCTGGCTCTGGGTTGGTTAGTCCGTCTATCAAAGGCATACTTCAGTTGAGCCTTTTGTTATTCCTAAGAACTGGCTAGCCCAGGGAGGGGCAGCCTCGCCCCAGCCAGAAAGGTTTTAGAGATGTCAAAACATCGTATAATATATAGAAACTTAAAAATATTACAAGACAGATGCCCGCACTCAGATTGCCAAGGCTCACGGCTGTGCCTGCCAGGAGGTAGGGGAGTGGGGAGCGGCGGCCATAAATGGAACCCTTCCCACCCAGCCACCTGCCCTGCAGTGGACAATCAAAAATCCCGGAGGGCCTGAGACAAAGCTGCTTAACCTGGAGCTAGTAGGCTGAAGATCATAACACAGCACATACGTTCTTCAGCATAGGAGGAGCAAGGATCTGGAAATCTCCGGAGCAACCGCTCTGCCCGGCACTGTACTGCGTGCTCTAGTCTGTGTGCATGTGGGCCTCTAACCAATGCTTGAGGGGAGTGAGCCCTTTCTCCAATTTACAGATGAGACCGTTGAGGCGCAGAGAGATGAAGTATCTTTCCAAAGTCCCACAGCCCATCAGTGGTGTAGCAAGGTTTCAAATTCAGGTTTGCCTGACTCAAAAGGTGCTCAGCATCACTAATCATCAGGGAAAAGCAAATCAGAACCACAGTGAGATACCACCCCACACCTGTTAGGATGGCTATTATCCAAAAAACAAAAGATAAGCGTTGGCGAGGATATAGAGGAAAGGGAACGCTTGTGCACTGTTGGTGGGAATGTAAACTGCTATAGCCACTTTTGAAAACAGTATGAAGGTTCCTCAAAAAATTAAAAATAGAACTACTGTGTGATCCAGCAATTCCACTTCTGGGTATACATCCAAAATAATTGAAATCAGGATCTTAAGGCGATATCTGTACTCCAATGTTCATTGCAGCATTAGTCACATTAGCACAGACATGGAAGCAACCTAAATGTCCATTGACTGATGACCGGATGACCAAAATGTGTTATAGACTGACAGTCGAATGTCATTCAGCCTTAAAAAAGGAAATCCTGCCCTTTGCTACAACATGGATGCACCTGGAGGACATTATGCTAAGTGAAACAAGCCAGACACAGAAGAACAAATCCTACGTGATCCCACTTATATCAGGAATCTAAAATAGTCAAACTCATAGAAGCAGAGAGTAGAATGGTGGTTACCAGGGTCTGGGGAGAGGGGAACTCAGGAGATGTTGGTCAAAGTGTGCATAGTTTCCGTTATGCAAGATGAATAAGTCCTAGAGATCTGCTGTACAGCATAGCGCCTGTAGTTAACAATACTATAATACTTACACGTTGGTGAAGAGGGTAAATCTTATATTAAATGTTATTACACAAAAAAAAAAGGGAAGGAGGAAGTTTTAGAGGTGATGGTTAAGTTTATAGCCTTGTTTATGGGTATATACTTATCTCCAAACTCATCCAGATATATACATTAAATATGTACAGCTTTTTTCTATATCAATCACACCTCTCCCCATATGCTGAGCTGCCTCTGTAGGGGGCTCTCGGAGATGCTGTGTTCAAGACCTTCCTGTTTGTATGAGCAACTCAAGGTGCGAAGGGCTGAAATGGCAGGAGGGGGCTCAGGACTGTTTTTCTGCTCCTGTGTGTCCAAGGCTCTCTTCAGAGCCAGCCTGCTCTGTATCTTGTTCTGAAAGAGGGGGCCTCGTACAGTCTATTTCCCTAAAGCCCACCTCTGTGTCTCTTCCACCCTCTGTCTTGCGGCAGCCTCTCCTTATTGCTCAAACAAAAATACGCCCTGTTTGACCCTCAAACACACCATGAAGTTCAAACAGACTGACCTCCCTCCGGGCCAGAGCAGAAGGCTGAGCTGTCACCTGTGCATCATCACACTAGCCCCCAGTGCTCACGAGACCAGCTCCTAGGAGAAACTTTGGGAAAGCGAAAGTCACCTCCCTCCCCTCCTCAGTCCCAAAGCTGCCTGCTGTTCTCAGTGATGACCAGTCTTTAGGAAACCCAGCTGTGCCGAGACCAAGTGTTTCAGGCACCCATAGGGAGCTGGGTCCATGCTGGGCAGTGGGAGTGGTTCTTGCCAAGTCCCTTCATGAACATCCCTGTGTCCCCACAGGCAGTAACCAGAGTCTTGGGAGCAGGCCTCTGTTGGCAGGTGTACAGGGGCAAGAGCAGGGGCAGGTCCACCCCAGCCAGCTCGGGGAGCATCTGCAAACTGCCTTAGGAGGAATCAGGGCCGCCGTCTACCTGTAATAAGGCTCTGGTGGCTCTTTGAGAAATATATTCCTAGGCCCAAACTTGTTTGATCCTAACATTCATTCTATGTTCCTTCTTCAGTTAGTACCCTCATCTTACTGAAGGGGAGGAAGACTATCATCTACCCACTCTGGGTCCTTTCTGGCTGGGCTACAAATTAAATTGACATGAGACGGAATCGCAGGAGAAAATCACACAAAGCTTTATAACATGTATACACGGGAGAGACCTAGTGGGTAACTCAACAAGACAGCAGAGGTTCTCATCTTAAATACTATCTCCAGCTAAAGACAAAGGAGGATGTTGGGGGTGTGGGGAGTCAGCTACGGGAGATTGCGAGAAAAGCACAGGAAAGAGAGTAAGGTTATTATGCAGATTTAAGGCCTCACCTTCGCCTTCCGCATTGACAAGTTTCTAGAGATAAGGGCTTCCCCTCCTCTTCCCAATACAGAGAGGGACATACCTTTACAAACGGAGGTTTCCCTTACAAATGTAAATGTCTCTTACAAAGGGTGGCTCCTACTTGTACTTGGAATGGGCTTAGCAAGGACCTTCCCAGTCTATCCACACCCAGAGTTAAATTCTTTCGGGCAGTTAGTGGTGGGGGGAAGTCAAAGTTTCTTTCAGAGAAAAGAGACATATATTGAGGTGGCCAGTTCTGATCCCCCACGTTACCCTTCTCCCCAATCCATGTTTGCGGTTGAAAAGAAAAATAAAAGAGTATTTACTCTTGGTAAGAACATAAATTTCCCCTTTCATTGCTGTAAAGCTGTGATTGTGCTGCCAAGGAATGTGGGGCAAGCCTTCTCCGCGTCCAGCCAAGGGCTAAAGCAGAGAAGCCGGCTGGGCAGCAGATGGATGCCCGTGCTCTGGAAAGGGCCCACGCCCCCAGTCTCAGCCCTCGATCGCCCTCTGACACCGTGGGTCCTCCTTGAGCACCTTGTGCTCTGTGCACCAAACTTCTGTCCCTTCTGCTGTTTCCTCCATTCAACACACCGTAACTGAGATCCAGTCAGTGGGCCCAGTGCTGCGGATGTTGACGGGAATGCGATGTCGTCCTCCCCTGAAGGAGCTGACAGTCTAGTGGGAGACACAAAAGAAAGAGATTTTTAAAAAGGAAGAGAGAGAGAGACGGAGGAAGGGGAGGAAGAGAAGGAGGAGGAGAAGAGAGGAGAGAGTGGGGGGGGGGGAGGATCCGGGAAAGGAGGGAAGAAGAACCACAGCTCAGAGTGAAAGACAGTTGAGCAGTCACATGTGCAAGTCTGGGGGCCGAACAGGAGGTATTAACTCTTCTGGAGATCTCAGGGGAGGCTTCCCTGAAGAGGTGGCTTTTGGAAGGGCGATGGTGGAGAAACCAACTTATTGAACACCTGCTCTGGGTCATCTCTGGTGAATTACATCACATATGTTAACCGTCTTTGACCCAAACTTGGCCTTGTCGAATAGACATCGTCATCCCTGATTTAAAGAAGAGGAATCTGAGGCCCACCCAGATTAAGTGGCAGCTCCAGGACTGAATCAGGTATGGGATCCTGGAGCTTGACTTTGCTCTGCAACCTCTGATGTGTCTCATTTCTATTTAATTGTTTTGATGCTCAATAACAAAGAACAAAGAAGTGGGGCTTATCGACAAGGAGGCTTGGGTTTAAATCCCATCACTTCTAGTTGCTAGTACTTAGCCTTTCTGAGCCTCGGTTTCCAATTACTACTAGCAGGATAACCTTGAGTAAGGTCACTTGATCTTTCTGAACCTGCGTTTCTGAGCCTGTCTTCACAGTGGGAATATGATGTTGGGAGGGTTAAATGAGATGTGTATAAAGTGCTTGACAAAGAGTAACTAGCCAGTAAGAGATGGTTCCCCTTCCTTCTCTCCTTTCAGCCTCCAGACCCTCTACTGTCCTGCAGCACAGGGCAGTGGTTAGGATTATGGGCTGAAGCCAGACAACACAGGTTCAAATCTTGTCTCTGCTGTTGACCTGCTGTGTGACTTTGGGCAGTTATATAACTGCTCTGTGCCTCAGTTCTTTCATCTGGAAAATGAGGATGAAACAGTACGCACCTCATGGAGGTTGTAATGCAGATGGAATGAGCTGGTGTTCATAGAGCACGTAGAACCCTGCCTGGCGCGCAGGCAGCTCTCTGCAGATGAGCTTGAATAAATAAACCCACACCGCTCTTGTCTGCTTTGTCCTGCTGCTTCTCAACCGAGTGCCTCTGCAACGAGCTCAGCGCAGTCTGAGCAGAGGAAAAGGTTTAAATAGTCACCTTTGCAGTCACCTGACGGGCAGAGCTGTGAGTAGCTGGGAAAACCTGGGCGTTCGGCCGCATAGCGGGGGCCCAGGGAGCAGGGAGGCTGAACTTCTCCAAGCTTCCAGGGCTTCAGACCTGGCTCGTGGGGCAGGGGGATTATTTTCTCTTCTTGCATCTCTGACTCACGGAAGACTGTGTTGTTCATGCTCTGATCTACGGGATCCCACGTGCTAAACCCACGAGCTGTGATGTCAACCTCAAGTAGGAAAAGAGGAAGTGGATTGTTACGATGCCATTGTCGGGGGAAGAGGGAGAATCTCCCTCTGCCCTTTCCCTTAAGGTTCTTCTGGCTGGCCAAATAATCAACAAGACAGGTTAGCAGGAGAAAATAATACCAAGTTTAATAACATGTATACATGGGAGAAGCTCAGAAATGAGCGACTCGTCCCTCTGTCTAAGCTGCTTGCTTAAGTATTGCAGCTAAAGGCGAAGGAATGTGTTGGGGGTGGGTAGTGGCCTGGGACTTCAGAGGGCAGAAGGACAATTCTTTTCAGGGTCATCTATTGATAATTTGGTCAGGGAGAGATAGAGTTTTTTGATAAAAGGGGCTTGGTGCCCCTCCCATTGCAACATCTATTTTACATTATCTTTATAGCCATCATGATAGAAGATCTGTTCCAGGAATGAGCCACCATGCCAGATTCTCTAGGCAGTTAGTGGGGGAGGTCAAATA